>NW_004567102.1:83672955-83694010 GCF_000260355.1 Condylura cristata | reverse complement strand
CTCCGCTCCTTTCCCTGGCGCAGAATGAACACTTGGGCCTCTCAGCGTATTTTCAGGGAGGGCTGGTCGACAGGGGAGCACACAGCAGGGAAGGACAAGCACGGGGGCCAGATGGTTTCCAGTCACAATAAACACGCCCAAAGAGGAGGAAGACGGTAAGCGACCTATTTCCTTTCTGACATTCTTTAAAATAAACGCCCAGCCCTGGACCACGCAGCCTCACACGGCCCCGTGGTGAGTGAGACTCCGCATCAGGCGTGGCGACGCGTCTGGCTCGGGATGCCGCCCTGTGGACAGCCCTGCTCCAGGCCACCTAGGGGACCAGGGAGCCGGTCTACATATGATGTTGTCTGGCTGTCTAAACACAGGAGGCTCCTCTCCTTCCCCTAGCAGTTTGGCATCAAGAAGACGCTCCTCTCTGACATATCCTGTGCAGCCTCCCACATCCCCGGAGCTGAGTCTTGAGCCACCAAGAAAGACCAAGATGGTGAAGAAGCTTCAGCCACCGCAGCCTGCATCTGAGAGCCAGCCAGACCGCCACTCTGGGCCAATGCACTTTGAAGCTGATTGCCTTGTGGTTCCTGACCTCCATCCACACCAGTCTTAAAGCAACGAGGTTGCTGTGAACCAGTAGCTGTAGCTGTGTTTTCTCCACTCACTCCTGCTGCTCCGTCTCCTCTGCTCATTGAATCCACAGCTCATTCTGCCTCTCAGGCCGCAGAAACCCCAGCTTCACAGCCCAGGACACATGACACGTGAGGAAGCCAAAAACACAACCAACGAGAACACAGCGGGGACCTTCTCAGAAGGAGACACACACCTGGCGGCCTACCAGTCTACCCAATTCCTGTCCTAAACGCCTCATTTGTTGACGACAGCATCCACCTGTGGTGAGGTCGAGCTGAAGGATACGAGGGAGGAGTCTCTAGCTGGTAGCTTTACAGGGTGACCTGCTGCTGTTTGAGGGCTGTTCCAAGAGTTGAATGAAACACTTCGCCCTCTCACTGTATTTTCTCAGGACTCACGGCAGTCCTGATGATACTTATAATGCAGCACATACTCTTTACCGGTGTATTTGCTCATTATGTAGCTTATGAAAGCAACATATGTGACCATATGTTCTATATAAATCACATCTTTCCACCACATGTCCATGTAAATCCTGTTGGTTAGTTACGTCTTATTCTCCAAGGTTCAATACTCTAAACCAATACCAATAAGCTCATGTTTAGTGTCCAAAGTTTAGGTGCTGGTTTCCTTCCAATCTTGGAGTATAAGTCTACTTGAAAGTTAGATTTAATTTCACTTGACCCAACAGTGATTTTTGGATTTTCCTTCTTCCCCATTTCATTAATCACTCAATATTAGGGCTAATTCACACTCCACCTCATAAGTAGCTCTCAAGTGTCTCACCATTCATATCTCCTAAGTAAAGCAATTTTCTAACTGGTTTACCACTACCTACTCTCTCCCAAACTAGTCAGTCTGTCACATTATAGCCAGAATTACTTCTCAAACACAAGTAGCCTTAGATTACTCCTCTTTTTTAAAGAAACTTTAATGGCTTATATTGTCCAAGAGGCAAAGTCCAAACAAATGATTGTGGTAAGAGAGTGTGTGTGTGAGTGAGTGTGAGTGAGTGTGTGTGAGTGTGTGTGTGTGTGAACTATAGTTCAGTCAACTCACCTGGACTAAAATGACATCCAACACCAACCAATGCATCTAGTCAACGAAAATCTGGACGCACTTAAAACACAGTGGATTCAGGAAGACTGATGAACGTCAGTAAAAGTCGCTCCCGCATCTTAGGGTGTAAACATTTGGCAGCAGATACGGACATAGGCACAAGTCTTTGTAACTGATCTCAGTGAGTGCAATTTGGTCTACCCCAATCTGGTCTACCTGTTTCATGCCCAGGGGATTCCCAATCATTCATATTTCCTACATTCCCAAAATACTGAATTATTTTCTATCCAGAAACATGCCTGTACATCTTTGCTTCTCCCAGTAGGTATGTGGAGATGAACACCCTCTCTCAGTCTCTGCCCGGTGAAGTCTGATTTTTCCTTCAAGTCTCTGCCCAGTCACTTCAGCCATATAAAGCTTTCCTTGAGGCTATCTATGAAGCATTAAGTTTGTTCATTTTGTTGGGTTGCCCACTCTTGGTTAATATCCCCCGTTGCAGCAAATTCTTGTCGTGTTGCAATCATTTAAGTGACGGTACTTTCTGCTATATAAAGGGCAGGCCCTGTATTTTAAGGAATGTTGGTTTCACCAGCCCCTTCCTACTACTTGGCATATAAGTGGGTCAGGAACCAGATGTTGAGCAGTCAAGGTCAGCAGGGGGACACCAGGTCCCCAGAGCAAGGGGCACACACACCCCACCTAAAGCAGTCACCCTTTAGTGACTCCCAAGCCCCCGGGAGCCTGCTCCCTCCTGAGTTTGGGGGAAGATGAACTCTGTGGCTGAGCCTAAGCCCCAAAGGCTTTGGTCTCAATGGCACTGGGGCAGCATCCGGGAGAGGACTACTTGGTCAAGACAAGCACCTGTGGGTACAGTTGAGTCTGGGCTTACCTGACAGCAGATCACCTGCAACTAACTCCAGTATCTCATGCTCCTTTTGAGATTGGTGATTAAGAATCTGGGTTCTAGGCCTTCCCTGGTGGCACAACGAGTTAAAACACAGCACTACCAAGCGAGCTGTAGCCACTTCAGCATGAGGTCAATCCCCGGCCAGGGAGCTGACCCACATGGCACAGCAGACCTCTCCTGTCTCCCCGCTGCTCCCTCAGCAGTGTGCTTCATAGATCTGCCTGTTCTGCTCCCCACTCTGTCTCTGGTGATACTTTCACCACCCCTGCACCTGTGGCCTGTACCCCAGTTCTGTATGCATAAATACATAAATCTTTTAAAAAAGAATCTGGATTCCATGCAAGCACTTTCCAGAAGTGGTGAACATTGCCTGAAGCCAATATGTTAAGGCCATAGGAGTAACTACGGAAGAAGTGAGGGGTCTATATTTGATATCAAGTACAAATGACTTCCCTCCCTTTTTTCCTCCTTCCCCAGTATGAGAAAATAATCTGTGTGGCTGGTAGTTGCTATTTTAATATATCTGACCATATGATTAAAAAGTCCATTTTGGGGGGCCCTCCCTGGTTGCGCAGCAGGTTAAAGCACAGCACTAAGAAGCTAAAGCCACTTCAGTATGAGTTCAATGCCCACCCCAGAAGTGAGCCACAGGGCATGGCAGACCTCTCCTGGCCTGCCCGCTGCTCCCCTCAGCAGTGTACTTCGTCAGTCGACCTGTTCTGCTCCCCACTCTGTCTCTGGTGAATCCTCTCACCACCCCTGCGCCCCTGGCTTGTACCCCAGTTCTGTATGCAAACATAAACCTTTTTTTAAAAAGCCCATTTTTTAAAAATCCAATTCAACTAGGAGAAATTAATTTCAGAGTCACTCATTTCATCCTTGCTTAGCCCACCAAAGAGGGAAGAGAGCTGTCAAGAAATTGACTATCTAGTGGTCATCTCATACGTTGAGAATTCTGCGTTTCCCCTAAAGTGAGACATTTCAATCCATTGATATTTATTACTCACACAGATGAACTTTCATTAATGAATCCACAGCTCTCTCTGGTTGAAATTGATGACATTCCCAAGAAAACCTACTGAGCAAAAACCCAAACAATTGTAAAAAGAGGCGTGTGCCTCTGTGTGTGCACACGTGTGTGTGCAGAGTGGGCATCTGTATGTGGACAGTCACCGTGACTCACAGAACAGGTCAGGTGAACTTGGTCATGGTCATTCGCCTGCCAGAGTGGCCCGGGGCTGCAGGACAACACGACACCACTGCTTTACCAGGCCACAGGCAGCAGAGGTGAGGGGACAGTTTCTTCCCCAATATCTGGGACCTCTGGCTCATGTCTCTGCAACCCTTGTGGTTCCAAGTCATCCTGCTCCCTTTCCATTGAGACAGAGGGGTACCCCACCCTCGCTTCCGGCAAGGGCACAGATGATGGGCTTGCCCCTCTCCTTATCACACTAACTCCTTATCACACTAACTCCAGCTTCTCTTGTCCAGAAGGTACAGAACTCCATTTGGGAAGCCTGCGATTTGGCCTGGTTTTGGGTGCTGAAACCTCCAGGTAAACCTCATAAGTCAGCCGCAGAACTACAGCTTCAAGCCACAGAAAAGAAAGCTGGAATTCAGAGTGGCTTACCCAGAAGATATTCAGTCAGGAAAAGCCTTTCTGGTAAGTTCTAAAGGAAACCAAAGCCAGGCTGTTCATGTTGGAGGAAAGCACATTCCAGGGGTGGTTTTCCCTTCTGTGCAGCCAAGTCTTGCTGGAGCAAAATTTGCTGCCCGTTTCTCTTCTTGAAAGAAGTAAACAGCATCACTTTTGAATTCTTCATGTAAAATGAACTTCAGAGAGACAAAGGGCACAGCTCCTGGAGTCTGTTACTAGAAATTTGAAAGCCAGACCATCTGCCATACCATCCCCTTGGACTGCAGGCCAGCTTAGCCCTGACTATGGCACTGTCTTGCCAGACAGCCCCAGAATGGACAGCAGGAATGTGAGCATCAAAGTGCAAGCATCAGCCAAGTCTCAACACCAACTCTCCCTCGCAGATGAGCAGGTTAAAGAGGAATCATGTCCATCACCTCCCCACCGGCTCCCTCACATAACACCCTGCTCGCCGTCCTGACCTGTCTCTCTAACTTAAAAACACCCTAACTTAAATCTCAGCAACAGAGAAAGGGCTTGTGTTTAACTTTTCTATTTAATGCCAGTGCTTTCTTCCAGCTCCCCAGTCTGGCCATAATTAAAATCATATTGCAGCAAATGTTGACTGGTATGAAAAGTTGTACCATATGTACAATTCACTAGCTGTAGAATTTGGCATGTCTATAGCCAGCCCATTAAGAGGGGCGAGTCTGGCTTATTTTGGAGTATACGTTATATATTTTGGATCAGTTCTGCTTCTCCCTTCTATTAACAGTGCAGGATGCTTAATTAACCCCTTGTGGGCAGTCACCATGGGGTATTCCTACATTCCAACAGTGAGGACCACTATGCTTTCACTCAAAAACTATTTGGCTCATGGAAAAATTTCCATTTGCAAACCCAAATCAGTTGGCTCAGCCTTGACCAAGGCTGAACAGATACCATCCAAGCGTCCGAGTGCCCATGTGTAGGGAAGGCAGTCAGGCACTGGGGAATTGTTTCCAAGCCCTAAAGGCAGGGGGCATTCCTTGAAGCTTGCAAGAGGTAATTTTAGGACAAAAAGAGGAAGGACTGTACTACTGCAGATAATGAAACTTCAGGTCCCAAGAGGCAGCTGATACAATTAAAATGGAGTCGAGGAGTTAGTGAGGTCATGCAGACAGAGCCATCTTTCAGAACATTCCTGAAATTCTGAGACCGAGACCACAGAAGGGAAACCTGCCCACCTTATCATGGTCCCCACTCCACCCTCCTTCCTGTGCAACAGTAAAGGTCAGGGGGGTCCCAGATTGGGGGGGGGGGCGCAGGGCTGGTCTGACCAGGGTGACGTGAGTGGGCGGAGGGAAGAGTGCTGCTCAGATTCCCTCCGTTGCTCTTAATACAGCTATAAAGTCACAATTTTGCTTTAAGGCATTCTTCAACATAGATTTCAGAATGAATTGAGGTCTCGCTAAACATGTGACACAGAGAAACACATGTTCTTAATCTGTGGGTTTAAAATTGTTGTGGAATTACATCAACGAGACAAGTCCTCAAAGGAAGACTCCCACCCTCCAACACAGAGCATAAGGCCCTGTAGTATGGCACTTTCTCGCTTCATCTCTTACAACAAATCCACTAGGATTCCTGAAAAGGAGACTTTTGTCTGAAGCTAAAAACAAAGACAATAGGAGCTTAAGAGCCTGCAGGTTGGCCTGTGCCCAGAAGCGGGGGCGGCTCGCAGGGCGCACACAGAGGCCCTGTGCAGGCTGCACACTTTGCTCATGGGTTTCCACGCCAGGACTCAGGTCCCAGGTTTTACTCCCGGTACAAAGCTGCCAAATGAGAAGAGGCAGAAAATGAACCAGAAGGATGAACCGGCAGCTCACACAGGAAGGTGTTGTAGCTCTGGAGCCACAAAGATTGCATTCGCAACTCAGGGGCTTGGTGCATCATGCATGGCAAGCAGGAGAGTTGAAGTTCAAGTGAACAAGCAAATAGAAAAAAGGAAGGTAGGGAGATGCTACCACAGGAATCGTGTGCTAAAACATAAGGGTCAAAAGAACAGGCAATCAGAAGGGAGAACCAACAGGGGGAAAAGGCCAGGTTGTAACTGAGCCCAGAGAAGGAGGGCCGGGTCGACCAGCCAGCCGAGTGGGTTCTCTCCTCTGGCTGGTGTACCAGCCACACAAGACTGTACCAGGCAGGCGGGGAAGGGCATGCCCCCGCCACCCAGTCTCAAATAGACCCCCAGACACAGTACTGATAACCAGAGACCCCTTTGGTCTTAATTTTCCATAAAAGTATCCTGATTCCTTACTCACTACACAATGCGAAAGAGAAAAGTAGGAAAGTTTTTCACCTACCCCCTTTCTTACAGCTATTAGAAAAAAATTAATGGACTCCAAATGTCTCTCTCCTTAGAGATGTAATTAAATCACCGCAAGAGAAGTGACTAATTTAAATGATGCATCAGATTATTCTTCAAATGACACTGTAAGCCCACCCTCCCCCATCCACCCCACAGTAGTAGAAGCTCCGCAGAAATGGCAGGGCCTTTCACGGGGTGGAGAGCAAAGTCCTTTTTTCATGTTCTATTTTTTGCCTAAAGGCAGAATGGAAGAAAATCCACATTCTATTTGGGGACCTGCCACTGGGGCCAGCAAGGATTTGGGGGACGCACAATGGCTTTCGTTGGCATCAGGGAGCCATACTGACCTATCTGAGGAAAACAGACGGGAAGAACAATAGACACGAGATGTACTGTTTGAAAGAAGCACTGTTGCACTTAGCACAATCTTGTTCTAAAAATAAAAAAGTTGACTTGGGAACCCAAGTGTTTCTGGGTGGGATGCGGTAGATGACTCTATAAACTAGTCTGAGTACTAGGTCTTATCTTTTTTCCACAGATGCGTCCCTAATGTTTTTTTTTAACTTTCTCCTGCTCTGTGCAGGGCTCTTTAAACCCAACTTACATCAAAAGATGAAAGTTCACTGGAAACAGTGTAGGACTTCTTCCTCTTGCCTAACAAAAGTGTAGTATTTTCATCTTGGAGATTGCCCAACCACCAAACATGTCCAATTCTTATTAACTTGGCTGCTTGGTTCAATTTTAGTTTGCATGCCTCTATTTCCAACTATTACGCAGAATGGATAATAGAAGATCTTCTGTTTTCTAGGTCCTTGTGAATTTGGAAAGGAGGCAATAAGGCTTACATTGAACTAAGAAAACATTAACATAGAAATAAGAATACTTCCAGACCAGCCTCCGCAAGCACACACAACTTAACTGATAAAGAAGCATAAGATGTTGGAACTTAACAACTATTGTACACAATAGTTAGTTCTGTTATTTCTGCAGGCTGGAGAACTGTTAGCTCCGGTGACTGCAGGAAATTGAAAAATTCTCTTCTCAGAAGCTGGTTAGGCTGAGAATTAAGTGAGGGTGGAGAAGAATCTGCCCGCAGCAGTGAGGCCTCCGTGTGTTGCAATAAGCCTTGCACAACACAGTCTGGCGTTGAAGTGGGTGGCTGTCAGATAATGAACAGGTCTCTATGTTAAGTGTCACTTCATCGTAGAGGTACAACTCCCATCTCAATCTCAAAGACTCCTCAGCATAATCAAACATCGAACATGGAGAGTGCTGCAGGACCCCATCCTCACGACCAGGGGTTCCAGAAGCTCTAAGACACTCCTTGGAGAAAGGGTTCTGGCTCTATTTGGGCAGAGGCAATTTGCTCTGCTCACTAGAAACTCATCCCATCTAGATCACGGGGCTGCTCTCAAGTGTGGGAATGAAGAGGAAATCCTTATAGCTCACTTGCCAAGCTAAGACCTCAAGTTCACGTTCATAGCAATTATAATCAATCTCAAGATGTCCTTTGGGTAACAAAGGCTGCTGAGACTGCCGCTTCTTCAGTAGGGAGAAAATTAAATAGAAACTTATCAGGAGCTGAGTACCCATTGCTGACACCCACTCAGTCCCCCAGTGGACCCCCAAACTCAGGCAATGGCTGTGCTTTTTTGTCTAGATGTTCTACCAGTTAGCTGACAGGAGAATGCTAAAATGTCTAACTATCGTAACAGGTTAACAGGCTTGTCTGTTATGACCTTACATTGTCCTTATTTTCTTCACGCATTTTAAGCTCTCTCATTAGGAGTATAAAAATGTCTGACTTTGAGTATTTCTTGAGATCACCCATTTTGTCTGACAATTTTGATCATCCAGAAAGTGGCCATTATTTTTATTAATATGGCCACTCCAGCTTTCTAATACACACCATTTATTTGACACTCTTACACCACCTTTTTACTTTCAACCTACACATATTTACATTCAAAAGCAGCTTATTCAGGGATCTTTCTTTTTCTCCAGGGCTCACCGTCTCACTGTGTCCCCACAAACTTCTTAACAGTAGGTAAAGGAAATTCTCCCCTTCATCTTAAGATTCCATCTAGTATTGTGAACCTACATACTAAAGGAATTATAGATGTATTTCTCTAAGTTAACCTTCTGCTGACTTTTATAGAATCTACACTTTTAAATTGGAGTTTTCGCTCTTTGACATTTTTTTTAAAGATTTATTTATTTATTCATACAGAACTTGGGTACAGGCCAGAGATGCAGAGGGTGAGAGGCTTCACCAGAGACAGAGTGGGGAGCAGAACTGGCAGATCAAGCAAGTACACTGCTGAGGGGAGCAGTGGGCAGGTCAGGAGAGGTCTGCCGCACCGTGTGGTCACCTCCAGGGCAGGCGGGGATCAAACTCACGGGGAAGTAACTTAGGCTTTTTGGTGCTGTGCTTTAACCCGCTGCACCACCAGGGAGGGCCTCGTCCTTTTACATTTAACGTTAATTACTGATGTGACCGGATTTAAGTCTGCTAGCCTCATTCATTTTCTCTTTGTCCCATCTGGGTTTTGTTTTTACCCCACTCCTTTGCCAAGCTAAGACCTCATGGAAATCATAGCTTGGCAAGGTATGTTCCTTTACCTTCCTCATAAAAATAAGAAAAATTATAGAACCCATCTTTTAGGGTCATTGTGACTATTTTATTTAACATTTTCCACAATAATTGAATTTTTTTAGAATTCCACTCTTCCCTTCTGTCTTTTTAGCCATGTCTCTGTCTTTTGATAACAAAAACAATCACCTTAATAAGCTCCGACTCCAGAAACTGCATCACAGTACATTGAACTACGGAATTGTCATCCAAGTCGAATCCTGCTCCCCATCCCTCCACTCTCCCCAAAGTCCACAACAGAGGAAAAGCAGTCCTCGCTATCTCTTGAGATCCTGCCTGCTGTTATGTTTCCACATACTAAAAGAATTACAGGAATTTTTCTTTAATTTCTCTTGATGGTAATTTATATAGAACCTAATCCCTAGATCTTCATAACCTTTGTTAAGAATTCACTTAACAAATGCCTGCACTTTCATTTTGTTTTCTCATGCTTCGTCCATGAAGGACATCCCTACTCATAGAGGATCGTGATCCATCCTTTGAAACTACGTCTTAAAAATGAGTGTCAGACCTGAGAAGACCAAAAAAACCTAAAGCTTGCAAGGAGCTCCCTCTTGAGGGAGGCTACGTAAGATGCTGAAAGTATGCGTTGGTGTCAACTGTTACGACAGATCCAGCACAGGAGCTAAGAAAATTCATTCCTAGGTCAGCCGAGCATGCAGCACTCGGGGTTAGGCTGCGTCTCCTCCTTAAGCTGCAGGAGCTTCCTGACCTGACAGTGGAGACGTGGCAGGAACATTTCCTATCAGGCTCTGCGGTTTTGCTCCAGACCCCTCTGCCTCCAGCCTGGCATGAGATCAGAGTTGCCACTCCTCTGTAAATGCAGCCACCATGGGGATATTACTGTTGGGAACTTCTTTATCAACTCCGAGTCTCCTGTGGGCTTTTGATTCCTTGATTATTTTAGGTCCTCACCTCTGCCCACATATTCAAACTGCACACAGAGCTGAGAACCCAGCAGGAAAGTGTACTATTGAACTATCTTGCGAAATAAGAAAGAAAAAGCAGGGCGATAATGATCGGCTTCCACAGATCCAGCAGTGAGTGCTGGAGAAGCACCCACTCTGGTGAACACAGTGGTGACAAGATGAGGACAGCCTGCCTGCAGGGGAAGACAAGGGCTGGGTGTGAGGAAACTTCTGGAAGACTCAGAGGAACAACAGGAAAACAACTTTGCTATCAGGGGCCTCCCTGGTGGCCTAGGGGTTAATTCTCAGCACTACCAGTGCAAATTCCCACTGCGAGGACCTGAGTTCAATCCCCGGCCAGGGAGTGACCCAAAGGGTGCAGCAGACCCATCCTGTCCCCCCGGTGCTCCCCTCAGTAGTGATTTCAGTCAATCTGCCCATTCTGGTCTCCACTCTGTCTCTGGTGAATCCTCTCCCCACCCCTCCTCCCCACCCCCACACACCTTTGGCTCGTACCCTATTTTCTTTTTTTTTTTTCTTAAAGATTTATTTATTTATGTTTACAGAACTGGGGCACCAGCCAGAGGTGTAGTTGGCGAGAGGATTTACCAGCGGCAGAGAGGGGAACAGAGCAGGCAGATCAATGAAGCACATTGCTGAGGGAAACAGCGGGCAGGCCAGGAGAGGTCTGCCGCGCCCTGTGGGTCAGCTCCCTGGCTGGGGATGGAACTTGTGCTGCAGTGGCTTCTGAGAGCTTCATAGTGTGGAGCTTTAACCCGTTGTGCCACCAGGGAGAGCCCGTACACATTTCTATGCAAAAATAAATAACATTTAAAACAAAATAAACCCAACAACTTTGCTGTGAGCTCAGGGACTTCCTCAGGCGGGCCCCCACCATCCTAGGGCTCAGTCAGGACTTCACACAGGGCACACCACGTCTTACCCCAAGCCCAAACAGCCTCCCTGAGCCTCACTTTCCTCTACAGACCGGCAGGAGGTGCAGTCTGAGAATTAGGGCATTTGACAGCACACACCGCTGCTTGTCTGCTACAACACCTGTGTGTTGGGATAGGTGCCGAGTTTGCACATGTTTTTAAGCTTGCACAGGAGTTATGTGATAAACAAGCTACTTCTTGCGGTGACATATCACTGCTGTGCCCTCGGCACCCAGAAGATGAGAGTTCACATCTTCTCCTTGGCTGCTAGGAGCACCGGGGAGGAAGCCGTAAGCAGCGTCACTGCTGAGAACGCAAGAAAAGGCCCAGTGGGTGAGGCTTGGCCGCTCTGTTCAGTGGGCCTCTCCGGGGCGTCACGGGGAGCCTGTGTGCGTGGGTGATGTGCAGGGCCTGCCCCAGGGGGACTCCGTTGGGACGCTGACCCCCTGCTGTTCACACCACAGTGGGGGGTCGGCGAGCAGGAGTTGGGGGCCCGGAAGCTGACCCGGGGGCTGGGCTGCAAACCGCCTGTATGTCCTTTCCCACCTTCCTCTGGGACGTAGACAGTCAGGGAAGGTCACAGAGGAGCAAAGTGAGGCCACAGAGAATGTTTCCCTGCAATCTCACTGTGACATTGCATCAGAACTCCACACGCCCATTTGAATGCGAAACTCCAAAGGGAGGGTGGAGAAAAGCTTTCAGATCAGAGGCACAGGGCTGGTGGCCTGGGCTCTGGCCTTTGTTTCTGCCTTCCTCAGCCCGGCCAGCCATTTCCGTTAGGATGGCTGGTGGAAAAGCCTTAGGTGATCACGCAAGTTGCGTAGATGAGGGGGTGTGTGTGCACCTGTGTGGCAAAGGGCGTATCAGTCCGCAGGTCAAACATTCCTGCTGGGAAACTCCAAGTTCTGTTGCTAAATTTAATTTTCAGTAACATTAATTTTCAGTAACTCCAGCCCAGCACACAACCCATGAATTACATCAATATAGACCCTCGTGTAGTCAAACTCGGACCCCAGAGAAACCCTGGGTCCCCAGTTCTCATTTGTTTGGGTTCTCATCCCTTGTGTCTGTATGGACGGACTGGACCTGACCACACAGATGCAGGAGGGGAGCAGAGGACAGCCTGGGTGTCCAGGAGCGGAAGGGGACCCTGCCCTCCCCGAGAGGCACGAACACAGACAGGCAGCTGCTTCCTGGCTCGCTCTGCCTAGCTGGACCGGGCACCAGAGTCCAGAGTGGCTGGAGCTGCAGTATTCAAGAATCAGACATCTCGAAGCTTCCAAAGCCTGAGTTTGGAGACAACCTCCAGGTCCTGCAGCTGTCTGTGGTCATTTCATTATCAGGGATGGAAACCTACCCGCTCCTTTCATCCTGTCTTTTAAAAATTTCTTTACTTATTTTTGCATAGAAAAAACTATGGGGTATAGGCCAGAAACATACTGCTGAGGGAAGCAGCAGGTGAGATAGCAGAGGTCAGCTATGTGGGTCAGCTCCCAGGCCGGGGATCGAACTCGTACTGCAGTGACTGCTGTTAGGCTCACAGTGCTGTGACACGTCCCCTGCACCACCAGAGAGGCCTCCAGAGAGAAGTTATTAAGGGACCCACCCCTCTGGTGCTCAGACTTGGTCCTGCTCCTCCACCCCACCTCCAGCCTCATCAACGTTCACCTCAGCTCTTGGTCTCAGCTCAGCTCCCACCAGGAGCCTTCTCACCAGAGGGCCATCAGTCCTCCTGAGGTCCCCAACTCCCCCAGCTGGAGAGAGACTCTGAGCTACCCTGGGTGTAGTCACAGCAGAGTCCAGAGGGAAGGCAGTTCTGAGGTAGGCGGTCATTCATTTTCAAGGATGGAAATCCATTCCCTCCTTTAATCCCTTTTCTGAGAGTCATGCGGGCTGCTGCTGAGCCCCTGGTGCGCATGCTCCGCCCCACCAACTCAGCCTCCCTTCAGGTACATGGCAGCTGAGGGGCAGAAGTGGGGCTCCTCCTGGCTGGAGCCCCCTGGGGTGCCAGCCCTCCTGGCACACTTGGCCCTGTGACACCTGTGTTACCTGTCCTCTCAGTCTTGGTTGGGTGATCCTGGCAGGTGTGTGTGTGTGTGGGGGGGGGGGGTCAGGTAGAGCCATGCGGGGTTTAACCCAGCACTGCCACAAAATCAGCTGTGAGTTTGGGCAGGTTATCCCCGCCCCCACCCTTGTTAAACTCTAGCAGACAGATGAGAGGCAGCATTTTGTAGCTCTGTTGCGAGGATTTGATGAGAAAATGTATTTAAAGTGCGTGGTGTGGTGGCTGGCACATGGAAGGTACCCCACAAGTCAGAGTTGTTCCTTAAGTGTGTGTCACAGGCTGGGGCGGGGGGTGCCCCCTTTCAGGGGGAGCTGATACTGCTGACTGGCAGCCCTGAGCCTACCTCCGAGGAGGCTGGTCTCTGCTGAGGTCAGTCACCCTCTTGGCCCCACAACCCCCTTCTCATGGGCTGAGCTCTGTTCTCTTCCTTGGGGCGGGGCAGCCCTCCAGCATTCAGCCCAGGGAATTCTGGTTTGGTGGAAGCATGTTACAAACCACTGAGGTGGCTCAGACCGACAGGGTCTTCTGGAGGGTGAGCCATGGGCCCAGTGCTGGCCCAGGCAACCTGATGAGCCTGGAGCTCCTTGTCCACTGAGAGGGAGAGACGGAGAGATCGGGCGGGCTTGGCTCCATGGCCCTTTCGGCTCCAGAAAAATAATGCTGAATTGCTTAGCGTCTCCGTGTGTGGTCTGGGCTGGAAATGACGCCCACCCTCCCCCGCCCGCAGCACCAGAGTCACAGAGACCAGGGAGCAGCTTAATCAAAGCTGTGATGAGCAGCCCCAGGCCCCAGCTCATCTCCCAGGGGGGCTCCCTGGGGGCCTGCGGAGGCCACATGTGCCCCAGGCCTCCTGCCTGGTCTCTCCCTGGCGCCCCAACACCACCCTGCTCTCTCAGATGAGTACAAACAGTGGGAAGCAACAATGTTGAAAACTGTGAGGCACGAGATCCGGTCCTCTAGGGACGGAAAGCACCCCTTCTTGCTAGCCCCCCAACGCCAGGCCTGGCCACGAGAGAAGAGGGCGTGAGCACGGCTTCCCGGGCTTCTCCAGGCGGAAGGGCAGGCTGCACAGGTGCCCATGGACCACAGGGCCATGTGCAGAGTCAGGGCCAGCAGCAGCGGCAGCCCTCACCTGCCCACCTTTGTGCCACATCTCCTGTCGACATTCTGGTGGCTGATTCAAAACCAGACAGAGACCCCTCAGCTAAGCAGCACCTGCCCCTCGCAGTGTGGACGGCTGTGCCTGGCCTGGATGAGAAGCTCCTCACCGCCTCTTGCCGGCAAGATCGTGACATACTCAGACTTGAAACTGTCCTTCAGGAAGTCCTGGGGGTGGGGGACCCTCCCTGGTGGCGCAAGGGTTAGATCTCAGCTCTATGAAGCTATCTGCAGCCACTGCAGCACAAGTTCGATTCCTGGCCAGGGAGGGACCCCCAGGGCGCAGCAGACCTCTCCTGTCTCCCCGCTGCTCCCCTCAGCAGTGGGTTTCAGCCAATCTGTCTGATCTGCTCCCTGCTCTGTCTCTCTTCTGCTCATCTCATCTCCTGTAACTCTGGCCTCTACCCCAGCTCTTGTATGAATGAATAAGTAAATCTTTAAAAAAAAAAAAAAAAAAAAGGCCCTGGGTCTTGGCCTGCTGTGCCATCAGGCCCCGGGCCACCCTGTGTCAAGTTGGGTCCTGGAAATGCCAGGCCACACACATTCCCTTCCCTGTGCGGGGCCCAGGCCTTTGCTGGCAGGTGGTAGCTCAGCTCCCAGCTCAACCTTCACCTCCAAGGAACTTGTGGGGAGGCAGAAAATTATCAAACTTGCAAAGCAGAGTTTCAGAAAGAACAGATGGTGTATTTTGGTTAAATATGTAGGAACCATAAGCTAGGTCTTACCATTGAAATCTAGAGCTACCCTGAAAAGAGACCGGATTCTTCTAATTATTATAAAATGGAATGTGCTAAGAATTTCAGGGGAACAGACTGGATAGAAAGAAATACATTTCTTTCTCCCTGTGGCACAACACATTAAAGTGCAGCACTATGAAGCTATCAGCAGTCACTGCAGCACGAGTTCGATCCCCACCCTGGAGGTGACCCACATGGCCCCGCAGACCTCTTTTGACCTGCCAGCTGCTCCCCTCAGCAGTGTACTTCGTCGATCTGCCTGTTCTGCTCCCCACTCTGTCTCTGGTGAAGCCTCTCATCCCCTGCACCTCTGGCCTGTACCCCAGTTCTTGTATATATAATTAAATAATTTTTTTTTAAAGAAATGCATTTCCCAGATCTGGGGAAGACTTTTTCCTCTCCTGGAAAATGATCTCTCTAGGGCCCTTTCCCAGTTGAGTGGCCACCAGTGACCACTCCTCTGTCACTCAGTCAGACACTCAGCCCTCGCTGTATAAAGAGTGCAGTGTGGAACACACAGTCGGGCTCGCAGCCAGCATGTTCCGGCCAGGAGGTCACAGAGACGGTGGGAGGTGAGCACGTCATGACCCACAGTCACCCCAATCACGCCTTGTCTTGGGCACAGACGAGGGCTCCATATATATGGATCACACGTATCCCCACCTTGTATCCCCACATCAGAGGTGAACATGGGCTCGAGACTCTGAGCCGAGGGGCCCTGAACGGAGCTGGCCTGGAGGCTCCACCTGGCCAACTCCAAAGCCAGCCCCTCACCTCGAACTCACAAACACAGGCCTCCGCCACGGCCTCCCAGAAACATATGTAGCTCAGGATCCCAGGTTGGGCCAGACTCCTCACCAAGTTCAAGGTGAAGCAACACATCTACCGTGCCCTTGACAATGGGGAAGAAAACCAGTGACTGAAGCCGCTGAAACGGACTCAGTCATGCAGACCGCAGATGTCGCTCATTTTCCCATTAGTTTTTCCCACCCATCAACTGGTGCTTTGCTTCCAACACCTCTGCTCTCCACGCAAACACAAGCACCTCGTCGCGAGGTCTTCCCCGGCTCCTGCCCACAACACAGACGCAAGCCCAGCCTCCTCACCACCTTCGCGTCCTGTCTCCTACGCTGCCCCGCTCTCGTTACAGCCCCTAGAGCAACCCAAGATACTACACGGACGCCGGCCTCGGCCCATGTTTCCCAGACTAGACAGTGCCGCCCATATTAGGTGCCAGTGAGTGAGCAATCCTTATGCTGAATTTTAAATTATTGTTTATTTATTTAAAGATTTATTTAACTATGCATACAAGAACTGGGGTGCAGGCCAGAGATATGGGGAGTGGGGGGATGAGAGGCTTCAGCAGAGACAGAGTGGGGAGCAGAACAGGCAGACTGATTGCAGTACACTGCTGAGGGGAGCAGCGGGGAGACAGGAGGGGTCTGCTGTGTCATGTGGGTCACCCCCTGGCCAGGGGATCGAACTCGTGCCTCAGTGGCTGCAGATTGCCTCACAGTGCTTGCGCCACCGGGGAGGCCCCTATGCTGAAATCTTAAAATGAACAAAATGCTGCCCTAGGGGCCGGCAGAATACAGAGGAAGCAGAACACCCACCCCGGGGCCCGCTGCCCCTCCTGGCTCTCGGCCCTTCCCCGCCCTCAGAGGCTCTGCTGCCCCACCCTGAGCTCCCTGCTGTCTCTGCTGTGCATTTCCCACCTCCTGCCTCTGCTCTGGCCAAGATGCCCAAGCAACTCTGCGTGTGTGGAGGCCCTGTGTGACCGCAGCACCTGCCTGACCTCCCCCGTCTCCTCCAGATGGACACAGCCCTTCTGCAGCCGCCAGCGCCCCACCGCACCCCCGCCGGCTCCTCAGTCTGCCTCTTGCACGTCAGATGGACAATGACCCTCCCGCCACTGAGGACAAGACCCAGCGCCAGATGCAGCACTTCGTTCTCTTGCATGGCGGCACACCGACCCCTCCTGCATCTGTGTTCCCAGAATGAGTGAGCTACAGGGAGAGTGGACTAGCTTCTCCTCAGGGGGGAGGGCTTGGGAGGGCCCAGGCAGCACTTTGTGGGCCTGGCGGTCAAGGCAACATTCAGAGCTGTATAAGACTGTCACTTAAGCAGGCCCTCCCTGGTGGCGCAGCGGGTAAAGCGCAGCACTATGAAGCTATTTGAAGCCATTGTAGCAGGAGTTCGATCCCCATCCGGGGAGGTGACCACAGGGCGCGGCAGACCTCCCCGACCCGCCTGCTGCTCCCCTCAGCAGTGTGCTTCCTCAATCTGCCTGTTCTGCTCCCCACTCTGTCTCTGGTGAATCCTCTCACCACCCCTGCACCTCTGGCTTATAGAACTGCACCCCAGTTCTATATGCATAAATAAATAATTCTTAAAAAAAAAAAAAGAGGTGGACCCTCCTTAATGGCGCAACAGGTTGAAGCACAGCACTAGGAAGCAATTGCAGCCACCGTAGCATGAGTTCGATCCCCGGCCAGGGAGGTGACCCACATGGTGTGGCAGGCATCTCCTGAGCCCCCCCCCACTGCTCCCCTCAGCAGTGTATTTCAGTAGATCTGCCTGTTCTGTTCCCCACTGTCTCTGGTGAATCTCTGGTGAATCCTCTTACCCCTGCCACACCTCTAGCCTGTCCCCCAGTTCTGTATGCATAAATAAAAATAAATCTTAAAAAAAGATTTGTCATTTAAGAAAATCACTTTTATATCTTGTCTTTTTGTGGAAACAGACAAAGTGATCAGTCAGCTCTGCCTATGGGAGAACAGCACTTTTAAGGGATGGGAGCCCGCCCTGGTGTCTGAGCCACACAGGCCTGGGGACACCCAGGGAGGTGAGCACCCCTGGGACCGAATGCCGGGGGGCCTCCCCAACCCAACCCACTGTTCCCAGCACCTGGGTCCTGACTCCCTGAGGGGAAAAACAGCTGCAAAGGACAAAGGAGGATTCGCCAGAGACAGTGGGGGACAGTGCCCCCTGGGTGTGGCCTGGTGCTCTACGGCCACCTCCCTGCCCTGATCCAAGTGGGAAAGTGGAAAGTGGAGAGCGCAGAGTAGAGGATGAGGGAGGGGGGGCAAGTGTGCCCAGCGGGAGGCTGCTCATGGAGAAGTCCCTGCCGGCCGCTCACACGACAGAGATTCCTGTCACGTGTTTCCCTGACTTATGCTCTCAAACTGGAGTGTCTCACAGTACTTTAAGTCACAAGAGACAGTTACGGGTAATGCTGGATTCTGTTTTAATATAAGATAAGGTACAGAGGCCAGGCAGGCTTGGAGTGTGGTCAGGAGAACAATGCTGCCCACTGTCCTGAGTCTCTACTGGTGGGGTGCCTGGTGGCCGCGGGGCACCCTCTCCCACCAAGTCCTCGGCCTGGAGGCACCTACAGCCTGCGGACACCAGAGAGGATTCTGAGGAGAGCTGGACACACAGATGGCCCCCGAGAGTAGCTCTGTGCCAGGGACAGGAGCAGCTGATGAAAGACGGGGCCAGGGAGGAGAGGTGCTGGCACCGGGACCAGACGTGGCGTGGGCAGAGCGGGGGCGAGGGAAAGAGGCGAGACCCAAAAACACAGGTCTCCAGAGTGTGCACTGTAGGGAGCGGGCATAACTCTTTCCCGAGCTGCGAATAAAACAAAAGACAGTGTCGACTTCACAGTCAGGACTCAGGCGCAGTACTCCCTGCGTTTGAACAGTCTGCAGCGTTGGCTGTGCCAGTGCTAAGGCCTCCAGCTCACCCGCTGGCCCGGTCCTCAGGTCCTCACCGGGTCTGTCCTCCCCACAGTAGGAGCAATGTCAACAGTAGGCGCAATGTCAACAGCCACAGCAGCCCTGTGCTTTCCAGGGGAAACTCCTCTTTTGTCAAAGGGAAATGGATGCATCTGGCGTCGCGGCCACACTCTTGGACTGGACTGAATTTCGCTGAGTGACTACACTGTGGTTTGGTGCATCCTCACCCCGGGTGCTTATGAGTTGCTTTGAACCTGTGGGGTGCGGGGGGCTGGGGGGGTGCTGGAGGAGAGCGGTCCTGACGCGTATCCCTTTTGCTCCTGACTGCCTAGGAACCGGCCCTGAAGAGCGTCCTGGTCTCCGTCTGCTGACTCATAAGCCGGCCCTTCAGCGTGGGGTAACAGGTGCGACTCTGCTGAGATGCTCAGGCCACATCAAAGCAGCATTTCAAGGCCTGCGGCTGGCCCGTGATTTCAGGGCTCACGTGAGAGCTCGGGGTTCACATGCTTGTTCCGGCCCCTTTCGGCTCTGACATTCTCTGTTTCTGCGATCCTGTCTCAGCGAACACACCGCTCCCCTCCCTCCTCACCCCGCCCCAGAGCTGCTCTAAGGAGATGCCGCCCCCCCCCGCCCCCCCAACCTGTGCAGGAATCAGCGCCTGGTGATGGCGGTTCCTTCTTCGTTTCTCAATTTTTCTTTATTTGAGATGAACACAAAACAGTAAAGGCTTGAGGAGAAGAGGCTTATTAGGTTTAAAAGTACAATCGGGGCCCTCCCTGGTGGCGCAGCGGGTTAAAGCACAGCACAAAGAAGCTTAAGCTACTTCTGCATGAGTTCGATCCCCGCCTGCCCCGGAGGTGACCACATGGCGTGGCAGACCTCTCCTGACCCGCCCGCTGCTCCCCTCAGCAGTGGACTTCGTCCATCTGCCGGTTCTGCTCCCCACTCTGTCTCTGGTGAATCCTCTCACCCTCCGCATCTCTGGCCTGTACCCCAGTTCTGTATGAATAAATAAATAATTTTTTTTTTTAAAAAAAAGTAAAAAAAAAAAAGTACAATCGGGAGTCAGACTCTGGGGACAAGGGCCTGGGGGAGAAGGGGCTGGTGTGGGGAGCCCTTCCCAGTGCCCCCTCTCACTTCCCTTCAAGGCTGTCCTTAGGGGAGAGCCTGAGGGGGTGATGAGCACATCGCCCCCCAAACTCGTGAGTCAAGCTGGCGTTTTCAAAACACCCACTTCCCAGTTTTCCTGGACGGAGCTGGTCACGGCACCCTGGGAAGGCAAATGAGCGAGTCTCTGAGCACGAGGCTGCCTCACTTTTCCCAACAAGCTAACAGTTGGCGAGGGGCTCAGTGGGGGCGGGGAGGGGGGCTGGGGCGCTGGGAGAAGGCGTGCCCAGCGGGATGGGGCCGGCCATGAGCCCCCCTTACCCCACTGGTTTCACTTTCATTGCGCTGACGTCGCCCGAACCTCCCCGCCTTTCCGGTCTCTGGGGTGGATTTAACCTCAGTCCGCCGGGACCAGCGCCGGCGGCCCAGCGCCCCGGCTGCGGGGCTGGCGGCTGGGAGAAGGCGTGCCCAGCGGGATGGGGCCGGCCATGAGCCCCCCTTACCCCAGTGGTTTCACTTTCATTGCGCTGACGTCGCCCGAACCTCCCCGCCTTTCCGGTCTCTGGGGTGGATTTAACCTCAGTCCGCTGGGACCAGCGCCGGCGGCCCAGCGCCCCGGCTGCGGGGCTGGCGGCTGACCCGGAGCGTGGCGGGATGTCGGCCGCGCAGACGCCGAGGGCGCGGGCATCACTGCTCGCGCCACTGCCCAGGAAACCCGCTGGGGGCTAAGTAACTTGCCCTGGATCGCACATCAACAGAGCGGGCCTCAGGCCTGCCCACCACGCTTTTGCTTTCTTCCCTCTAGCTCAGTTTGGGAGTTCCCCAACTGGTCTGATTTTAAGAATTACCTGGGGGCCCCCCTGGTGGCGCAACGGGTTGAAGCGCAGCACTGTGAAGCTATGGCCGCCACTGCAGCATGAGTTCGATCCTCAGCGAGGGAGCTGACCCACATGGCGCAGCAGACCTCTCCTGTCTCCCCACTGCTCCCCTCAGCAGTGCATTTCAGTCCATTCACCTGTTCTGCTCCCCACTCTGTCTCTGGGGAATCCTCTCACACACCCCCACACCCCAGTTCTTGTATGCATAAATAAATAAATCTTAAAAAAAAAAAAAAGAATTTCCTGGGTATCTTTCAAAACACCCAACACCTAGGATACAGCCTAGAAATCAGTCAAG
>NW_004567102.1:83626816-83672855 GCF_000260355.1 Condylura cristata | reverse complement strand
GGGGGGGGGAGGAGGAGGGGGGAGGGACTCCATATGAATATTTTTTAAGCTTCCCCAGTATTCTAACCGGGTAGACAAGTTTGGGAACCACTGTGTTAGCTAATGGAAGTCTCTTCAGCTGCAAGCTTTTGCTAAGTAACCCACTTACAAATCAAGGCAAGGAATAAAAAGAAAATTGAAGACTGAATGAAGAGTAACTACAGGGGGACACAGGAATAAGGGGAGGAACTTCTGCTGTGGCCAATGTTAGAAATTTGGTATGAGAAGAAAGGCCCCTGACACCAGCATAGAATACTCAAACGGATGCCGCTTTCAGTGTTGGGGGCGGGGTGCTAAAACATAGAGCACATTGCATCTATTATGGGGCTCTTTTTGTCCAGTTCTTGTGAGGAGGGCATGACTGTGGGTGTAGGTCCATCTGCACTGGGAGCTGCATGATGCCCTATGCACCCCCAAGCTGTGGGGGTGCGTCCAGTCTAGCACAGCAAGGGCTCTGACAGCTGTTTACAAGTGGGTGGGTTCTACCCAGGGGCACATCTGTGTTGGAGCATTTGAGACACATGTTCAGATTTCTTCGAGAAGGTTCACTGGAAGGGCCTCCCTGGTGGTGCAAGGATTTATATTCATTACTATGAAGCTATTGGCAGCCACTGCAACACGAGTTAATCCTGGGCAAGGAGCTGATCCACTCAGCGCCAACCGACTCACCTCTCTGCTGCTGCTCCCTTAAGCAGGGTATTTCCCTGTTCTGCTCCCCACTCTCTCTGGTGAATCCTTCCACCCCAACCCCCACTTAAGGCTTATACCCCAGAAAAAAAGGGGGGGCGGTTCCTCCTAGAAAACCTCAGTTCCTCTACTATATATACTAGGAAGCAGGAGTTTATTGTTGTATTATTTATGGAACTTCATAAATAACATCTGGAACCTTGAAAAATTTGATGGTCCAGTTAGGCACAGAGAAGAGTTACTGCTTGTAGTTGGACTATAAGTAGAATTTTAGTTGAGTAGAACATTGCTGCTTATGTCTTTGGTGAAGTCCAAGAAGGAAAATTAAATGAGTTGGTCATGTTCACATGCACTCAAGTTCATCTTTTGCTTTATGGTAAGTGACACAGTTTGCCCGCAGGAAAACATGGTACTTAGAACTGAATGGCAACGCTGGGTTTCCAAAGCAAACCTAACCTACATGTCACGTCTTGTGTCGCAGCTAGATAAGTCCCTGTAGTTCTTAGATCTGATGCCTTCTGCCCCAAATAGGCGCTGGCGGTGAATGAAATCCACAATTGCACTCACTTTCTGTTGGCTTTATTTTCTCCTTTTGTATTTCCTAGTAATACTTTTCTAGGGCCCTCTCTGGTGGCACAGCGGGTTCCAGCACGGTGCTGAGAAGCTAAAGCCACTTCAGTGTGAGTTCGACGCCTGCCAAGGATGTGACCCACATGGCGCGGCAGACCTCTCTGGACCCGCCCACTGTTTCCCTCAGCAGTGTACTTCGTCAGTCCACCTGTTCTGCTCCCCACTCTGTCTCTGGTGAATCCTCTCACCGCCCCTGTACCTCTGGCCTGTACCCCAGTTCTGCATGCATAAATACATAAATCTTTATAAAAAATAACTTTCTAAACAGGATTTAATTAGATCAAATCATTAAGTCCATCCTACTTGTATGCCTCTGGCAGCTGTGATGGGAGCTGGGGACCCCAACTATGCTGTTTGGGGGTGGCTGAAATGGTTCCAGGAAGACCATACTCCTCCAAAAAGATGTAGCTGAGACCACCTTCCGGTCTCGGTCCCTCTCCTTCCAGGTTATGCTTGGTCCACTAGATGCACTTTTCCAAAATAGAGATGAGCTCTCTGAAGCAATGGAATTTTCATGGTTTGGTAGTAGAAACAGCTTCCTTGTTCTAGTTATAACTGTCCACAGGCGATAAGGCCACAGTCCTGAGGACACTTTGAGCTTTGCCCTCCATATACTTAAAGCAGATGAATGACTGACTTGAACAGCAGCATTCACAAACGATGGTGCTAGTATCCCGGCTGAAGCTTAGGGGTTCAGAAAAAGAGGGGCCTGTCGGGGACCTATGGTGAGGACTGTTCCCTGGGGTCCTGGTATGTGCTGTCTCAAGAGACTTGCTAGCCATAGCGATGGGGCGAGTCCGTGTCGATACCTGCTGCTGGCTACGGACGGTCCCCAGGGTCGGAAAGCACCACCCACGGGCCTCAGAACCAAGTCAACGACACTCGTGACTGGAAAAGAGCAGCGAGAAAAGCTTTTCAGTGTGGGAGCTTTTCTGTTCTCCCCACACTGGAAGCTGAGCTAATAAACGTTAGTCATTCTTAGGTTAACTTTGGCTGTCTGCACCTGCCTCGTGACCTTGTTCTCTCCTCTCCTGTCACACCCTGCACACCTGTGTTCCTCTCTGCTCTGCGCATCCCAAGCAAGCTAAGGGCCACGTTTAGCCCACTGTTCCCATCTCTCCCCTGCGCGCTCCAGCAAGCTCTGCATCAGAGAGTTGGACCCACAAAGGGATGAACTAAAGGACAAAGATCTGACCAGAAGCCAAACTGGTGGTGTGTGAGCTGTGAGAAGGGCCGAGCTTGGGGACAGCCTGAGGCCACAGTCACTTTCTGGGAGCCGGCTCCCTGGCTCTCCCCAGCAGAACCCCAGGTTGCTCTGCTCCCTTGTGGCTCCCTGAGGCCCACCAGCGTCAGCCTGGGAAGTCCTCCTTCTCCGCGACCATGCTGCCATAGCATCCTGGCCTGTGGAAGTGCAGGGATATTGCCGGCAAAAATTGCTTCCTTTTCCTCATTAGCTTCCTCCCCCTCCCTGTCAGTGAGGCGCCTAGCTCCCCCCAGACGGCTTGACCTGGTCACGGACCTGCTCGCGGAGAATGGGTGCAGCTGGCTTCAGGGAAGTTCCCTTCTCGGTGAACAGGTGCATCATCTCCACTCCTGCCTTGCCAAAAGATGCAAAACCTGTAACTACTTGATTTGCTAGGCCACAAGAATCCGTTGCTCAGTGGGCCAAGACTAAAACGACTTTCCCTTGAAGAAATAATATTGACCTTTGTAAGTTTAGTAAGGGTAAGTCAATGTTTCTTAGGTAACAAGTGACTGTTTCCTATAGTGATGTCTCTAATGATGGAGTGTGGCTTTCTGAGATATGATTAACTATAAATTAGTACCTTGATATAGTACATATGACTATAAAGGTTCACCTTCTTTCCCAGAAATTAATGTAATTAATCATGTAATGCTTCATATTGTTCTGTGTGATCAAAATATGTGAACATGACGGGTATCGAGAAATGATGCCAAATTTAGCATAGAAAAACCCCGCTGTCTGGGCAGTAAATGGAGCCATTTCTCCCAGCTCTGGAGTGCGCTGTCTCTCATTTTCTCTCTTACAGAACCTCAGCACAGACGCTTTCTCCACCCTCTTCAGGACCAGAAATAAAAGTTGGGGCTGGTCCCTGAAGTCAGGAATGAAAAGGAGCAGCCGAAGAGGAGGGAACAGGCCATTTGCTGATCTGTGCTGTAGTTGCTGGACCTTGTGGGGAGCTTTGCCTATTAAAGCTAACCTTCAGCAAAAGTCCTCTAAGAGGATGCAAATAAGAATTTGGCTCAGCTTTTACAATTTTTAAAGAAGCCTTTCAATAACAATTGCTTCTATCCAATAATAGCCTCCTTATAGCACCCCTGAAAGATATAAACAGGGCGCTTTCTCCCCTGGCCAGATGACTGTCTCCATGGCCTGCAAGTCCACATTTATTTCTAGGGTGATGACCCTTGGTGGATTTTTACATTTGTATTAACATTATGAATGGGGGGAAATATATTTAAGTATAGCCCTTAAACGTGACTAGGAAAGGAGCTTGAATATTAAATGCAGATAATAAAATGCAAACATGCATGCTTCTAGTTGACAATCTTTCTTAAACTAGGTAAATAATAGCAGCCACTTGATCTGTTTGGATATTTTTGACTTGAGAAATAATTTATTTTTGCAATGTGCGAAACGAGCTTTGCTTGACTGCCCACGGGGAGAGTCTTTTTCTATGGTTGAAAATGTCTTAAAGGAGATGTGTGCCTGAGGAGAAATGAGAGAAGGAACCATAATATTTCTCAGACTCTGAAAGGGACAGTAAGTACCTGGGAAACAATAAATATGTCCCAGCTTACATGCCGAGTTCCTCTTCCTGTTGTCTTTGAACAGTCCTCGAAGAGAAAGAGCTATAGAAATAAATGGAATCTAATGCCCGCCACAAGACTGGAACTTTCCCAAATCTGAATAAAGGGAGATGGATAGAGTATTTGGGGGAAGTTTCTAACAATGAGTGCAAAGAGGTTTTCTTCTGAAGCGTCAACCCTGACCACTCTCTTACAGCTAGTCTTCTTCAACTGCTTGAAACCCAAAACCAGCCCCTGAGGCAGGCAGGCTAAGTGAGGGTGGGCAGTGATGACTCCTGCCTCACGAGGAAAGATAATTAAGCACCCCAGGGAGACCCTACTTTGCCCAGAGGCACCAGGTCATCCTCTGCATTTCTTGTCAGGCAAGCAGAGACACACAGGAAGCAGCAGGTAGATCTCCACCAACTCCTTGGTGTTTTCTGGGAAGCGTGGAGGGGCGGAGCCTGTGCGAGCACCTGGCCAAGGCTGGCCAGGCCCGCTAAGAGAGAGACATGGAGGACCCCAGCGCACCCCAGAGGCTTCCTACAGCCTTGCCCTAGCTTTGTTCTGAGTATGGCCCCCAAATCACAGTGGGTGAGGGTGCAGGGAAGCTGGGAGAGACTGACACCCTGCAGACAGCGGCAGCTGGTCCGCTGAAGGAAAAATGCAAAAAGGACATTGCTGATTACCAAGGTAAGGAAAGCCCCACACAGTCAAACATGGTGGGGGAAAGGCAGGAAAAGAGGGGGAGCAAGATGAAGACCACAGAGGAGGAAGACGAAGGGATATGTGATCACGATGATGAATGAGTTGGCTGTGGCCGGGGTTTTGTTGTCTATAAAGCACTGAAGCGTCCCCCCACCACCACCACACACACACAACTCACTGAAAATTGAAAAGTGAGGCTGTGTAAGATTTTCTTCTAAATTACAGTGTCTACCATTAACACAGGACAGATGCGTCTGGACAGCACTGCCCTGGTGGTATCTTCAACAGCCACTGACCGACCCATGCAGGATGGGAATTGCAAGCTGACATGGGGATTCATGCAGGGTCTTACTGGTCCACAGCACAACTAGTTCTACATGGGGAAGGTAGTTTTTTATTTCAGTTCTCTCGGATGCACTTTATATGAAATGATTGTTGTTCTGTTAACTGAAGACACTCTCTAAATGCAAAAAAAAAAAAGTTGCAGCTGTTTTGTTGACATATTCTGAATGCTATCAATAATGCAACTTTTTAATTGAAATCATTTGCTTAAGACACAGATTGCTCTGGATAAAAAGAAACCACCTATGTGCAATTCGTGTGCAGAGACCATTATTAAACAGATATGTGGGGTCTGCTTTTCTCCCTCTATGAAGAATTTACTAACCACAAAGAAATTGCTTAATAGCACCCGTCTCATTTGAGTGAAACCTGGGCGCTGGAATTTCAGTGCCAGGTGAGGGCATACAGACAACACCAAGCCCACATCAAGGGTCCTTTCTGATGGTATCAATACCAAGCAGCTTTGGGTTGTCAGTCAGTAACAGTTTTTAAAACCAGCTCCCAGTGTTTTCTGTCCCTGGAGAATGTGACTTTTGAAAGCTTTCCTCTGCGGCAGACTGAAGGCAGGATGGAGTGTGGCTGTTGAATATTCATACGGCTTCGCAGGAGGCCTTGCCCAGCGGCTCTGGGGTAAGCAGGCTTCTGCAGAGGGAATTCTTGCCATGGACAAAGCACCTGCTTCTATTACCCCGCCCCCAAGAGCACCTGCCTCTGCCCTTAATATGGTGCCTTGGGATTTAAAAGATCACGCTCCTCACAGGTGGCGGGGGCACTGGTTGTACATCTTTCATCAGAAATGCACTTCGCAATAAATGCTAAGACAGAGTTCAGTTCTTCAGGTACAACTGCGCTTCTGTTTGCTATTGCGCTCCTTGCACCCTATCTGCTGAAAAATGGAACTCCCATTTTTTCATCCTAGTAAGAGTCAAAATGATTTATATGCACTAGAATGTCCACGCTCACCGCCCAAATCATGCTGTTCCTTTCCTTCAGCGGGTAGGAGGACGGCGTGGGGAGAAGGGTGTGGGGAAGTGGGAGTGAGGTGCCAGTGGCGACACCCAGATCGCACAAATTTCAAAAATATAGAGGGAAAGGGACTTTTGTTATTTCTATACCAAACTTAGAGAGTCAAGGGAGGTGTACGTTTCTCCATCGGTTTTGAGGTTTGGATTTCTTGGGGTTTTTTTCTTATTGCAATATTGTGAAATATAAAAAAAATATATTTCTACCTCACTGGGCGGAGTCAAACACAAAGACTGGATTGCATGGCCTAAAGCTGTGACTCTTTTACCCAGTCTTCTCCAATTTTCTCCTTATTTAATACAAAATATTATCATTCAAAATGACATAATTACAACTAACTTTACAGAAAATGTTGTGTGTGTGGGGGGGGGTGGTTTTCCTCCCTGGCAGTCCTGGGTTAAAGTCTCAGCACTATGAAGCTATCACCAGCCACCGCACCATGAGTTCGAGGACCTGACTGACCCACAGAGCGCAGCAGCCCTCTCGTTTCCCCACTGCTCCCCTCAGCAAGTGTATTTCAGTCCATCTGCCTGTTTTGTCTCTGGTGAACCCTCTCACACACCTCTCTGGCCCCCACACCTCTGTCCTACACCCCAATTCTTGTATGAATAAATAAAAAATAAATCTTGCTTTAAACAAAAGAAAATATTGTATAATCAGTAACTGAAGAAAGCTAAGGTATGAGCCACAGGAACTATTATTAACCCACATGGTAAAATGCACAAGCAGGGCCCTCGCTGGTGGCTCACCCGGTTAAAGCGCAGCCCGACAAAGGTCCACAGCCACTGTAGCGCACGGCGCGAGTTCGATCCCCAGCCAGGGAGTGACCCACATGGCCCAGCAGACCTCTCCTGTCTCCCTGCTGCTTCCCTCAGCAGTGTGTTTCAGTGGATCTGCCTGCTCTGCTCCCCACTCTGTCTCTGGTGAGTCCTCTCACCCCCTGTACCTCTGGCCTGGACCCCAGTTCTTGTGTGCATACATACATAAACCTTAAAAAAAAAAAATGCACAATCAATAGGGCCTGGGCATTCAATCCTATCTCAGTCTTGCAACACAAAACAAGGAATGAGTCTTCAAGGACAGCAAGTGACAGTGACCCGGTGCGCGAGACTGAGAGTCTGAATTCTGTACACTGCTCCCTCCCTACATGCTCCCTCCCTACACACACTGCTCAGTGACTGCAGGGCAAAAATGCACACAGATGTGCTAAGTTACAAAGCAAAATAAAGGACTAATGACCAAATTGAGTTTCAGTTTTTATTATGAATGTCCCAAGTGACAGCATATTGTGAAAATGTGAGGTTCTCATGATTAAATTTCAAGAGACCACAGATGACAGCATTCCAACACTTTAATTTGTGACAGAGCCAAAACAATTGAAAGAATGATAAAAATATTTTTTTAGGTGTAAAGAGTGCTCATCTTTGAGTTTTTGTAATATTTTTTTTTCCCTGCAGGTATTGTGAACACTGATTATTTCCAAAACACAAATCCTGGTGTGGATACTTGCAACAGACATTGAGAATCTCTGCCTGATTAAGAAGCGAATAAGAAATGTACTTATAAAGTATGTTTCTGATACAATGTAATATTCCTGTTCACTGTCATTTCCTTCCTCTGCGGCAGGCTTCCTGCTATTTGTAATAATAGGAGGCGAAGGAAAGACCCGAAGATTACATTGAACCCTGGCTTTTCTCAAAGCTGCATTTTTATTTTTAAGTGAAAGCTTTAAGACTTTCAGTGTTTGAGAGTACCCAAGGAGATGACTGATATTAGTGGGCTGAAGTCAGCAATCAAGAGCTATGCATGGTATGTTCAGGAAAAAAAAACAAAAACGCCGGTTTACTAAAGCTAGGGTTCTAGTCATCTGCAGTTCCAAGCAACTTGACTTCTTTCCTCTGCAGGGTTCCCTTGCCATCCGTCCTTCCCAGCACTGGTACTGAATGATGCTACGGATGGAGCTGGTTGCCATTTATATTCCAATCAGTTCTGGTCCCGTGGAAGTGCATATCTCTTACAGATGCAATACTGTTCATCTGAGTGGATCCTCAAAAAGAACAATTATGAACTAGAAACTCATAGAGTTTGTGTTTAAAATTTATAAAATTAAACCTGCTCCAACAGGTAATACAGGGAGGCATGCTTGCAACCTCTGGATTCAATCAGAAACAAAGCCTGAGAGCACAGAGCTTTCACAATAGGTAACGGCGGGTTCCTTTAAATGCTTCCTTAACCAAGATCCGATGTGCTGCACATTAGAACCTTGAAGCACGTCTCACTTATTTCTACAAGGCCTGGGACACAGGAACTGCCAGCACTTCATTCATCATCTTGCCTGTTGACAAAAGGAACAATAACTGGTCATCACTGGTCAATGGAATAACTTTTCCTAGTTTTTTTTTTTTTTCCCAAGATAATTCCTAAAGAAGAGATGGTGTCAATACAAACACGTTTCAATGTTTGATGAATTTCTGTGCTTTAAAATGCCACGTCTTTCTTCTTTCAGGATTGCAGGAAGAACCAGCGTATATAGTCGTCTCTGCGCCCCGCGTGCTGGAATGATTTAGGGGCAACACCCCCTTCTGGAACTCAGGACCAGGTAAATCTGGTCCCTAAAGCATTCTACTAGTCACTAAGCAGGCCTGTTACTTTCTGTACAGACTCTGAGGAGCCAAATGATAAGGTCTGAAAAGGTGGCTGCACCGCCCACTTTTAATGAACACACATGGTTCTACTTCATAGTTCCTGAAGAACAGCCCCCCATCCTTCCCCCCCAGGATGATCACTTGGCTGTGGCGAAGGTTAGACTCACAGGACAACCACATCAGGGCCTATGGTCCTGGCACAGCTTTGCCTTAAGACCAGCAAAGCTTCCAGAAGCCTCAAAATATCTATTAGCATCTGGAGTAGTAAAAGCTTAAATAATAATATAATTTAAACAATGTGGGTCTAAAATTCTGAGAGCACACCTTGCCACACGCTGCCCATGTTTCGCTGTGTAAAGATCTAAGACATGTCTTTTGGGGGTACCTACTGCTTTTCTGAATTTAAGAAATAATTATATAAAAGCTGAAGAGTACATGCGTAAGTTTCACAACATGGAAGCTTTCTGTAAAGCACAGTCCACAACACTAGACTCTAACTGGATTGATCTAGTTTGTCAAGTCTCCTTATCAAGACACACATCTGGAAAGCAGAAGGTGGGGTGAAACACAGCAAGGGGGGGCCCTAAAACTGGTGACTTGAGCCACTGTGCAAACCGCCTGCCCAGATGCTCTTAAAAGGATAATGAATTGGGCCAGAAAGTTACTTTCACAGCTGCCAAAGGGTCCGCCAGGAATGAAATTTTGGAAACTTGATGGAATTAACTCCTAGGAGTCTCGCTCACTGGAAAGACTGCACTGAGCATTACTGACTTGCTCCTTACACCTGTGTGGCTGGTGTGACGTGGATGACAGAGACCGACACTCGCCACTGCCTGTGGCTTCCCACAGCCATTCTGCACACGAGCGGTCATGTCTGACAATGCAAATGGCTACGGAGTTGTTTCAACATCTGCCTGTGGATTTGGCATAAGGGGAGGGAGGCCCATGAAACAAGCTGACACCAAGGTGTCATCTCTGCCTTGGGATGGTTCACAGTGTTTTGTGAGTGAGCTTATCCTTCAAGGCTGATGGGGAAGCTACTCAAGAAAAGAAAAAGACAACGAAACAACCTTAGTCACTGACCGCTCCAGGCCCAGAGCCTTCCTTCTAGATCACCCCTCTGCCAGGAGGTGATGGAAGGGACTGTTGCTAGAGCCAGTCACATCTGTGGGGTCAGGCGCTCAGGGCCCAGCCAAGGTACCCAAAAGCAGAACGAGTCAGATTTGATCCAACTGGGGAGGGACCACAAAGAACGATCTGGTCACACTCGCATGTACCCCACCGACTACATTTCCAAGTTCCTTTGTTGCCAAAGTAAGAGAAAGTAAGCACTTCTGTTTGGACAAACACAACCGACACATTCAGTGAGCACAGCTTATGGGGAATCTTGACAAGCACGGACGGCGGCTTTCTGGGGTCTGCTCCATCTGCAGAAGTCAAATGGCCGTATCACTGATGAGGATGGTGATTAAAATGCAAACATGGGGCCAGGGGAGCACACGTGGTGGGAAGGAGGGGATAAGGCTTGCAGGCCTGTTTGAGGAGGGCGTAGGCCACTGGCCCAGCATCTGTGGGCCATCATGGGGCCAAGTGGCCAGAGGTGTGAGAACCAGGCAGTCCTGCTTCCTCTATGCGCTGCCTCTGGCCAGGAACATGACCACTGATGGTCATTATTCATCCCTTCCACACTGTTTCACCAGCACCACTAATAACCCTCCTATAATGGCGTACACTAAAGAACATCGCACAAAATAGCTGTCTCCACAAAGAAAAGCAAGTTTGGAGAAACACTTGCCCTTCGTCCCAAGGCGCGTCAGTGGGCTTTCATTCTGCACGCCCTGCTCCTTCCACACAGCACGGTTTTAGCGTCTGCTAAGGAGCAGTGCTTTCCGGTGAGCCCAGTCCCCCAAAGCAGAGCCCTGCTGTTCCAGGGTAGGGGGCTCATTCAAACTCCTTAAATAGCCGTAGAGTTTTGAGTGTTCTCACTCATTGGGGGGTCACGCTTGGTAAGCAGACGCCAGCATGTCTCATGATCCTGGAACCCTGTCATGTCACAGTAAATCAAATAGAGCTGCAAAATCCCCCTTTTCAGTGAGCTGCTCCCACAGCGGTCACTAGCTGGGGTCTGCTGGCTGCAGGCGCCTGACAGGTCTAGCTCACTTAAGCATCGCAAACGGCCCTGCAGAGTAGACTTATCAACCCTCATGGCAAATGAGAAAGAGGAGGTTCAGTGGGGTTCCATAGCTGGACTCTGATGACACAGCAAGAAAGTGTCAGGATCTGGATGTCAAGCGAGAGCACCAGGCCCAAACTCTGTACCTGGCCCTCGGGGCTCTGCCCCAGGTAGCCAGGCTACCCCAGAGAGCTACCCTCACCTGCACCGAGACAGGCCTGCTGCTCCCACCACACCTTTCTGCTCACAGGAACCCAACTCTCCAACAGGGGCTGGCTCGCTAGTTATACGGGGCCACAAACAGACGAGAGGGCGTTAGGACCAAGCAGAGGGTGACCTTAAAGACCAAGGCGGCCCAGACCCCGGAGAGGCCAACCAACTTCAGCTCCAGTGTGACGGCTTCCGCGGCTTCCACATGACCTGTTAACCGGCTGGAAACAGCCTCATTCACAGAGTCACTGGGAGGCTGCGCTGAGAAGATCATCTATAGAGAATCTGCACAGAGCCCCGCCCCTTCTAAGTCAATCTCCTTATTTCTTCCCCCGTAAGCCCTAATCACAGCTGCCAGCAAACTGCCAGGCTGGCTGCTGGGCACCACACAGACCCCCCCTCCGGGGCACAGGAACCCGACCCAGGGGGTGATCTGCTCCAGCACTAATGACACTGGGTTAATCACCAGTGAGCTAAATAAGGAGGTAACAGAGCAAGACCAAGAGAAGTAGGTAGGTCCTTTCAAACAGATTTCAGATCCAGGCCCCAGCCAGCCGGTCCTGCCGTGTTGCCAGGAAGGTGCCAGAGTTATTTCTGGATGCCAGGCCCCCATCTGCCTCGTCCCACTGATGCGGGCCCGGCCAACCCATATGGGAGCAGGATGCTGGCACAGAGCTGCAAGTGTCAGGGTGAGCAGACACATTCTAACGTAGCTTGAGAAGTGTTTTTTTGTTCTGTAGTTAAAAACCTACTTAAAATGTGTGGCGCTAAGCCCATTAGAGTAGAACAGTACAAAGGACCAAGTGTAAAAATCATTAAAATAGAGGCAATCGCTTCTCTGATGGGGGACACCCAGGGCCCCTCTTTTACCCCAAGATTACGCTTCCTATGCCCCTTCGTGCCTGCACACACATCACACAATCTTGAAGATTCCCCTCGAAGATACTTATTGCTGACAGGACACAACATCAAGGACATCGGGGGGTCTCCTTGCCCCCTGCCTCCAGCCTGGAGGATGCACAAAACATGCCCTAGAAGCCACAATGTGTCGATGAAATCTTCTAGGTGGTGTTTGAAGAAATCCTATCATTAATCTTGCTTGTAAATAAGGGAACCTTTGAAAAAGTGAACAATCATTTGTTGTGTGTGTGTTTTAATTTCTCTGTTCATACATCCAGTTTGCTGAAAGCAAAGTCATCTGCCTCTCATGACTCAAATGGAAAGACTATCTGGCCGCCCAGTGGAGCAGATGCCTCTTTCCCTACATAGCTGCAGAAATGTATTTGCTGCATTAGTGGCAGGGGATGGACAGGGCTGGGTCAAGGAAATGACAAGTCACTCACTTTTCATGGACGGCAGAAAATAAAACCCCAGGAGGAGACCTGGTGTTCCGGGGGTGGGAACTCACACCCACAGCCCCATGGAGCAGCGCCCAGGCAGAGGTGGCTCAGGCCAGGGAGAGGATGCATGAGAGCAGGACGCACTCTTGGCTCAGCCTGGCTGTGGTGGACGCTGTAGAGACCCTTACTTTGCGTGTTTGGGCTTTCACTTCCTCCCCAAGAGTAAGAATTTCAAGCTGGGGATTGGCTATTTAAAAGAAGTACCAGTAGGAAAGACATGGAATCAACCCAAAAGCAGATGACTGGATTAAAAAGATGTGGTATATAGACACAATGGAATATTACTCAGCAACCAAAAAGACAAACTCATGTCTTTTGCAGCAACGTGAATGGAGCTGGAAAAGATCATGCTCAGTGAAATAAGTCAGAAAGAAAAGGAAAAATACTGGATGGTTTCACTGATAGCAGGAGGATAAATGAGGACTGTGGGTGAGGGGGGAATAATAATAACAAACAACTATATACCAGAGACATTTTACAGGGGTGGAGTAGGAATGGGATAAAAAATGGGGGTGAGGAGAGTGCACTGGACTGTGGTGATGACACACGGGTGATTTGGTGATGGGAAGCCCGCGGGGATTACAACTGAGATGGGAAAAGGCACAAAACAGTGTAAAAATAAACTGTTATATTAAAAAAAAAAAAAAAAAAACCACCAGGAAGCGAGTGAAAGTAAGAGAAAAGAGAGAGTGACTTTCCTGCCACATGCAATGGAGGAACAAGGCTTGTGCACGCTTTCCCGCCCACCTGAGAGGCTGCTGAGGTGCCTGCGGGGTCTCTTTCAGTGGTCTTTTGCTCCTATGCTCACAGAATAACCAGGACAAGAACAAGGGCGCCCCAGGCAGAGGATGCACAACACCGTTCACCGGGTGCATCACAGTGGCACTGAGGCCCACAGAGTGGGGGCGGTCTAGGACCCTCACCAACTGTCCCACACCCAACAGTCAGGGCCGGTGTGCAGGGGAGCCCCTCTGCACCCCCTTGTGATGGCCCTGAGGACAGGAAGGTGGTGAGTGGGACAGCAGCACTCGACACACGTATCTCTGTATACGCATGTGTCGTGTCAAACTCAGCGATCGTTTTCAGGAAGGCGCAGGCCCCGTTTCGACAAGCTCACAGAAGGCGCCACACTCGATCCAAGTTCATGAGCTACTAACAGATCATTTCCCTGCACACACAGCAACCTCGAGAACAATTATCCTGTGCAGATTTGAATGTGCAGAACAGAATGGGACAGGCTTTTCCGGACAGGTGTCCTTGCAGGTCATCCTGGCCAGATCTGGGGTTACACGCCCCTTCTCAGATGCGGCTTTTGCAGCTCACCCAGAATTCCGTCCAGGGCTCACCAGCCATGCAGGGAGGAGGATCCCAGGCCATCTCTTAACTCGCTGGCCAGGACCCCAGCGCCCCTCCAGCCCCTAGGCTCTGTGTCTTTTCACAGAACACCTGAGCCAGCGACCCTGGAGCCCTGACCCACCACTGGGCTGTGAGAACACCGTCTCCAGTGGGCCTCGTTGCCAAGAATTTTGCACGAACCCCTGACTTTCTTTCCCCTGGAATTGCAATTGTAAGGGGGTGAGCCCCAGGAAACGGGGAGGTTCCAGGTTCCTTGCCCTACCCAAGAAAGGGTGGAGCTGAGCAGGGAGAAGCTGGAGAGGAAACTGAAGAAAGAAGGATAAAGGGAGATCTGCAGGAGGCACGTGACTCAGAGAGACACGCGGAGAAACTGCGCTGGCTTCTTGGCTTTGGATGGGTTAAAACCGAGTGGGTGAGGCCCTCCCTGGTGGCGCAGCGGGTTAAAGCCCAGCACTGAGAAGCTAAAGCCACTTCCGCATGAGTTCGATTCCCGCCTGTCCCGGAGGTGACCACATGGCGCGGCAGACCTCTCCTGGCCCGCTCGCTGGTCCCCTCAGCAGTGGACTTCATCGATCTGCCTGTTCTGCTCCCCACTCTGTCTCTGGTGGATCCTCTCACTGCCTCTGCACCCCTGGCCTGTACCCCAGCTCTGTATGTATAAATAAATAAATCTTTAAAAAAAAAAACAACGAGTGGATGAGAGGCCTGTGGGGAGGTTGACAGTGGCAGCTTTGACCTTGATTTTGCTCTTTTCCTTCCATACTTGTCTGGCCATATCTGGCTCTTTTCTATGGTTCCCTGCTGGAAGGTGCTTTAAACTACGGCCAGCTATCAGGGCTTGCTTTGGGCCAAGCTCATTGAGGTGGACATTGACCACCTGTCCCCAGTGAGGGGATAGGTAACACTGGGTGCTTGATTTGAAAACTACATTTTTTATCTTTTCTGTATTGCACACTAATTGTCTGAAAATTCCTTTTCATGAAAGGTCTTACATGTTTTGTCTTGATGCAATAGGTGGTAGAACCTATTTAGAGCCGGCAGGTTTGGGGATTCTGGGCTGTCCTCTCCCTGCCCTGTAACACAATGAGCTACTAAATTTTTTCACTTTTCATGGGAGCACATCTCAGCTGTTAGCCAGCCCCCCAAATTACACAGCCACCACAGGATGTTGTTCCCCAGCAAAAGACAGGTACGCGAGGATTGTTCCCCAGCAAAAGACAGGTACGCGAGGTCGAGCAGCGAAACCAAGGAGAGGCATGGGAGACACTGAAGGCCCAGCCCCCAGTGTCAGGTCACGTGGCTGCCCACCAGCTGTGGGGGCAGGGCAGGCTGCCCAGGGTCACCAGCTCAGTGGGTGATTCCTAATTCCTTTCCATGAGGCAGCTTGGGGAGAAGCCAGTTTGCGCCTCGTCCTGGAGGGAACCCCCTTGTGGATTCTGAAGGAGGCTTGTGAGCCACTGACACACACAGCTTTGTTGGGAAATGCTGATTCCGTAACGACCAAGAATCCGTGAGTCAGGTCGGAGGACGGGTGACAGAACACACAGCCGCACCCACCCACACAGGGTCTCCAGGCTCCAGGGCGAAACCGTTTCCTTGGGGACGTGGAGGCTGCTTCCTTAACTGATACCTAATGTCCTCAAGATTTCTTTCATGTGGCTGTTTTAGGCGCCAGATCCCTGTCAACTCCAACGCATATTTTGGGAAACTGAAATGTTTTCCTGGGACTGAACCCCTCTCTGGAATTTTTATGTATATTGAAGGAAAGCTTGGTCCTCTCTGCCAATAATAAAGAGCCTCCCTGGTGGTGCAGGGGTTGAGTCTCAGCACTGTGAAGCTCTCCACAGCCACTGCAGCGTGAGTTGCATCCCCAGCCAGGGAGTGACCCAGAGGGCGCAGCAGACCTCTCCTGTCTCCCCGCTGCTCCCCTCAGCAGTGTGTTTCAGTGGATCCTCCTATTTTGCTCCCCGCTCTGTTTGTGATGAATCCTCTCCCAGCCCCACACACCTCTGACCCCCCCACCCCCTCACTGCAAGTTCTTGTATGCAACAATAACTAAATCTTTGAAAGAAATTCAAGAGCAAAGCACCTTTTCCAATCAGGGTTAAGTGTTATAAAAATAGGAGGAATGCAAGTTGATTCTACTCAAACTTTTTCTGAATATGTCTCTCCCTCCACCTCCAAGTCATACACACACTGAGACATGTCACCAAACCTCTGAGCTGGAAGTACAGTGATTTTCTGTGAAGGATCAATAGTAAGCTGGGGTCATCTGGTGGGGAGCAAGGGGGCCCTGATTTCGTGCTGTAAGTGGCTTGGCTGAGGGACAGAAGGTAAGGAAATAAAATCAGGCAGTTTCCAGGATGACAGTCAAGTCATGGCTATAAATACTAAAGAGCATCACCCAACAAGAAAGAGTGTGGGCGCTAACCCTAAGTCTGCTTGGTCACCGTGTTTGTTCCTATAGCGCTGCATTCCTAGACAGAGGTCAGAGCTGCCCGTCAGTCAGGCACAGGAGCCCAACCCTGCAAGATGTTTTTCAAGCCAATCACGAGTAGAAAGCTTGATCACCCTGGGAAGCTTGATCACACCGCATCGCAAGGTGTGACCAGGAACGCCTTGTTGACCAGTATACAGCAAGCGACCCCAGAAGCTGATCTGCAGGACTCCTGTTAAGACTGAAACCCTGGCTGGGAACTAGGGCTTGGTCTCAACCTCAACACCAAACCGTCAAACGGAGAAGAGTCTGGGGACAGACTCACGCCCCGATGCTATAGATGACAGAGCCCACTGTTAGTTCCTCTTTGTCTGCCTTCACCACACACCGGTCTGTCAGACTACTCTAAGAATAAGAGGCCAGACCTTGCTCTTTCCGCAGGGCCCAGCAATATGCAGCTGACGCAAGGGCCTGCGTGTGGAGGTGGGGGCCAGCGCACAGACCAGGGCCAGCCGGCCCCAGCCGCTGCCCACACCCAAACCCATGTCCTACGCCAAGCCCAAAGACGACGGTCTGTCTCTGCACTTTTTCTTGACCGCCCTCCTTTCCTGGAACGCGGATGGACACAAGGAGCCTCCGTACATCCTGGCCAGAGGGCCCAGGCGAGGCTGCAGGGTTAGAGGTGAGGAGGGGGGGCAGCCAGGCTGCTTCCCTGAGCCAGGAGGCCCCTGGCTGGACCTGGGGCTGCAGGGAGGGGGCCGTGCTGGTTCCCAAGACCACCCTCGTCTGGTGACATTCCCTCACAGGGGACCCAGTCCAGCCCCAAGCAGGCCCTCCTGCTGCTGCTGTACTCGGTGCAGGGAGGCGACCCCCGCAGGCCATGTGGTGACCCCAGGCCCACGGTGCCCCCTCCCTGGTGACCCAGTCCCCCCATCAGGCTGTGAGGAAGTTGTCTCCAGTGGACCTTGTTGCCAAGAATTTTGCCCACACGTCTGGCTTTCCTTCCCCTGGAGTTTTGATGAGCTACTGAATTGTTCACGTTGGAGCACGGGCTTTGGCAGGTCTCCCAGAATGCTTAACGTTTCTGGAGGGGGGGGAGTGGCCAGAGCGACCCGCACTGCGGGGGTCTCACTCAGCCTGTGTATTTCCAGCTGATTAGCTCAGCAGGGCTCGGACCAGCGGGGCGAGGCGGACCCGAGGGCCCGTGTTTCTCGCAGGGAAAACTAACCAACACTGAGGATCCCAACAGATGGCAAGTCAGTCTGTCGGGGAGCTGGGGTGGAGGCCGCCAGATTAGCAGGTGAAAATACGCAGGAAGTAGCTTTCAGTGTGAGCATGTCCCAGCGGCGGCGTGGAACTCAGATACTAGAAATTACTTGGTGTATCTGAAACGCTGCTTAATCAGACACCTGCATTTTATCTAGCACCCCCCAGGCAGTGGGGGCGGGGGACCGCAGGTTGCCCAAGATGCACACTGGGTGGTGATCACTTCTGCAGCGAGAGGGTCAGTGCTGCACGGGCCCCTGCTGCTCGCCCCTGCCGGTGACAGCCCCGCCAGGTCTCCGGCCCTCTGCCTCCTCCCTGCCAGGGACTAACTGCTCGCTGCCCTGTGCCCACACTGCCCCGGGCCTGGACAGAGTGAATAAAGTACTTCAGGTCCCTGCGGTCAGGGGCTCCCGTGCGCTGCCCCAGGGAACAGCGGTGTAGGGCCAGGCGGCTCCGGCCAGGCGGCTCCAACCCGGCTTTCTCTGAATGAGCCCGGTGGAGCGGGGAGGGTGGAGCCGAGCGGCCCCACCACCCTGACAGCCGCGAAGCAAAGCCTCGGAACCCGTCAGGCAGGACACAGAGCACCAGTGCCCTGCGGAGGATACGCCGCCCCGGGAAGACCCCCGACGGCAGCACTGGCCTGCCGGGGTGTGTGGAAAGGCAAAAACAGCGTCATTGCAGGGGGTGCCAAGAAGGAGCCCCTGGGGCCAGGCCTTTCCGCAGGTCAGGCCTCGCGGGGTGGCTGCAGCTGTGGCCAGTGAGAGTCGCTCCGCGTCACTCTTGTCACCCCGACTGCCGTTTCTGCTGGGAACATGCTGAAAGTCCCCATGGCTCCTGCAGGCCCCCCATTTTGCCAGGACTAGGACAAACCCCTGTTCTAGGGGTTCACGCAGTCACACAGCACCCACCAGACCCCAGGGAGCTCGCTGGGATTTAAGTCACAGCTAATAACACAGGGCCTTTGCCTGGCCCCCAAAGTTTTACATTTACAATGAACAAAAGGAGTTTTTGCAATTTAAAGCATAGTGCACAGTCTATCTTTAACAACCTGCCTAGCTGGGAAAAAATCCTTTTTTAAAAGTGATTTTTAAGTACTGTTCACCGTAAGCTGTGCTGGGTCAGAACCCCTGGAGTTGAGGGTTCAGGTCCCGCCTGGCCCCTGCCCCCTCCAGGTCCCCCTCAGTTTCCCTGGGTGGCGCCTTTTCCTCTCTGATCACGCAGGCCAAGGTTCCCACTCTGCCAGAAAGCTCAGGAGAGCCTCCCTGCTGCCCCAATGAGATGGGCCCCCCCCCCCGCATCCACCCTGCACCCCCTGTGTGGACACTGGTCAAGTCGTAGCATTCAGGCGGCTGCCCAGCCAGTCACGTCCGATTTCTCTCCCCTTTCCACAAAGAAATTCCAAGCCATTTTCTCAAATGCCTTCTTGAAATCCAGACACAAGCGTCAACGACATCTTTCTCGTTCACCAAACAACCCACTTCAAAAGCTGCCAGCGTTTCTCTGGCAGAACTTGCTGTCAGTGAGCCTGTACCCGGGCCATGGGGCAGACAGTCCCTTTTTGACAAGGCTTCGAACGCTTCTTTTCAGCATCATGCTGGGAACAACAAGTTCACCGGCCTATAAAGGAAAAAAGTACCTTTTTCTGGGCTTGAAACAGGGCCTGCCTCGCTCCGGGCACAGAATCCTCGCCTGCTCCCCACAACGCCTCGATTTTGCAGCCATTTTGAACTCAACCTGTCGGTCCTACTCCGGGCACCTAATTTTTCAGGAGCAGAGCAGCTGTGAGGATCCCGGCCCGTCTACTCTTCTCACCTGCTCCCACCCCCCCGCAGGATCGTGTTTTATCAGCTAGCGTGACCCCACCGGCCTGAGCCCGGGAGTCATAATCCCTGTGCTTTCTGCTCTGAGCAATTCTGGGGGGTTGGGGGGTCTCGCAGAGACCCTCCGTCGGCAGCGTTTGGTGGCTGGTTTCAGCAGGAGTGAAGGGCAGCCTCGCAGAGGTCAGCGGGGTTGCAGCACTGACTTCCGTCCCTCCTGGGCGAGCCTCCCGTTGTGAAACTCTATCCACTGGATTCATCTCTGCAATCTGTCCCTGGGCAGTGCCCAGACGCGGGTGACCAGAACCTGGGTGATGACACTTCGCACTGCACCCACACCGGACCTGCACCCACGGCAGCTGTGGGCCCCCCACCCCGAGACAGGAAGCTGCACCCCCACCCCCACCCCAGCAGGCACCGAGGAGTCGCTGAGCAGGTGGCAAAGTAGCGCACCCCCCACACTCTGGATCTTTCTGACTGTTTTATTCTACATAGCAAGAAGATTCCTCTCTACTGTCAGCAATGAAAAAAGGGGGCCAGATTTCCGAAAGGTGATCTACCTTGTCTGTGCTGACCCTCCCCCCACCTACAGTTTGCATCATCTGTGTGAATTCAAAAGCAGAAATCATCATAGAAGTAGAATCCTGTATCCCGACACCCCATCTTATTGTGATGATGTGACAGACACAGACAATAATATTTAGAAAAGATGTAAAAATTTACAACAGGAAAGTGTCTCCAAAAGGAGATGTTTCACGGCTGGAATTATTAAAATCAGAGGCACGTGAGGGTATTTTTTAACAAGGCGCCAGCAGAGCAGGGCCAGGAGCCCGGCTCCCGCGGGGGGGAGGGGGGCTCTCGGGGACCCCTCATCTCAGTCCAGCGCGGAGAGCTGACTGACGAGTGCGGGTGGCCGGGCCGGGGCCCATCTGCTTGGGCCACAGCGGTCAGCAGCATGTGCGGGCACTCGGGGTGGCACCAACTGGACCCAGGGCTGCTGGCGCAGGCGCGCTGAGAGCTTCCCAAGCGGCAGGGTCAGGACTCAAACCTAAGCGACTTTTCTAAACTGAATTTAACCTCAGTGGTTTGCAGGGGCCCGAGTGGTGGCGGCGGGCGAGCCTCGGGGGGCCCGCACGTGCGTTTACAGACAGACGTGCGTTTGCAGCCGTTTGCAGACGGACGTGCGTTTCACCGCTCCAGCGTGGTCAGGGGCGACGCCCGGCCGCGGGCTGAAACGCCTCCACGTTTTCTAGTCCTGCAGGTGCGTCTGCTCCCGGCCCCGGCTGCGCCCCGCCCGCACCACTGGGGGAGAGCCAGTCTCGCACTCAATGTTCCAGGGAGCATCTGACTTCCAGGTTTGTACGAGAGCCAAGATGTTCTGGGATTCGGTTACATGAACCACTTCGTATTATTTTGCTTCTTTATCTACCTCTCATGTGTAGGGTTCATTCTAAGTCTTGGAAGTGCTGCAGTGATTTTCTGAAAGGGCTTGACGGCTCATCTCCAGCGGGTCACCTGCCCTCCATCTTCCTGAGCTAGCGGACAGAGTCACAAACACATCGAAAACCACCATCATCACAGCGGTTTCCCACCATGCCCTTTCTCCAACTCACAGGATTCCCATGTCTGGCTCTTCCAAACCGGGAACCCCAAAGGAGCTCATCGGGTTTGCTCCCCGGCTCCACACAGTCTCCTCTGTGTAGCCAGCCTCCACCTGCAGCAGTCAATACCCCCAGACCACCTTCCTCCGAGCTCTGGCGGCGACCGACCGTGGCCACCACCCCGGCCGGCACCCTGCGGCTGCTGCAGTGGCTCAGTGGCTACAGCCGCCCCCTGGGCCATGCTTTCCTCCTCGTTGTTCACCTGTGATGATGTGTGACTGCTCAAAACGCTTGGGAGCGTGAGCACGGGGCGTGCACACCTGTAAGCGTGGCTGCCCAGGCCAAGAGAGTGACCATCATTACAAGAGAAGAGAGAGACCCAGCGAGAGACTAGAGTGATCCAGAGCCAGAATGACAGAGAACAGAGACCAGGGGGCTGGGAAGCTCCCGCCTCTGCCTGTATCTAGTCCCCTGCCTCAGCCTCAAAGGCCTGTTGAGCGCCTCCCTGGTGGACTGAGGTTAAGTCTCAGCACTATCACCACGATGGCCTCAGTTCGATCCCCGGCCAGGGAGTGGCCCACAGGGCGCAACAGACCTCTCCTGTCTCCCTGCTGCTCTCCTCAGCAGTGGATTTCAGTCCATTCTCCTGTTCTGTTTCCCACTCTGTCTCTGGTAGATTCTCTCATCCCCCCCCCAACACCTCTAGCCTGCACCCCAGCTCTTCTACACACAAAGAAATTAAAAAGGCGTAATTTATTGAGGGTGCGGAGATTCTCTCCATTTGCCCAAATCAACAATGAGCCTGTTCCGCCCGGGGTGGCTGCACTTAGTCACCCTCGACACCCTGGTGGACACTGGGCTCCCTGCGTCTGCCCAGCACACTCCACGCCACTGCAGGGACGCCAGCACTGACCCTCCCTAGCACCCAGTCAGTGTTCACCAGCCACTGTTGGGTGAACAAATGAATGAACGGAGCCTAAACCCAAGCCATTTCCAGCTCCTTCTCTAAAGTGGCAACACTTTTTCAAATGGCAAGATAGAACTTTTGAAGACGCATAGTTACATTTTGGGTTTTTTTTTTTTTTTTCCCATTTGAAAAAATGTCAAAAAACTCACATCAGGCCCTACTTTCTACCTGACTCTATGGCCGCTGGTTTCTGAGTCACCACCTCGACAAGATCACGTGCCTCATGGCTGCGGGGCTAACGCCCCCCAACACCCTCCACCATGGTCGCGTCAACTGGGACTAGCATCGCGCACAGACAGGCGTTCAGCAGTCACCTGGGATGCAGGCCGGCGGGGCAGGCCGTCGTTACCTGCCTCAGCAGGTCAGAGAGAGGCAGATAGTGGGTCTGCACCAGCGGGCAGAGTCCGCACGAGCAGTGGGCGGGGAAAACGGGGACTGTGAGTGAGCAACCTCGTCCCCGGAGGAAGCAGGACACCTTGGGCTGCTCCGGGCAGGTCCCGCAGGCACCCCATGAGCTCAGCAGCTTTGGGGTGGGGTGTGGGACTCACTGTGGGGCATCTGGTTGGACAGCTGACCGTCGGCTATTCAGCTCTCTGATGCTCAGCTGCTGGGGGCAGCCAGACGCGCAGGCAGGTCACAGCCGTCCTGAGTTTGCCAGTTCGCCTCGGTCAGTGGCTCCCGTGCTGAACAGCACTGGTCAGCCCCCTGCTCTGACCCCACGCAGGGGTGTGCATGTCAGTCCCTCTAGTGGAACTAGTGCTGTGACGCTGCTGGACACGGGAGTGGGGGCTCTGTGCTGATCGGATGTAGGGCTTCTCACTAGGTCCTTGACATCTAGAATATTCTAGACCATGCCAAGGGGCCATGATGGCAGTTTTCTTACGTTCTGCTGCCAAGATGCTCAGCCCTGGTAAGCCGGCTTCTATGATGCAGGTGTGGTGTGGACAGGTATTCACCACCCAGCCCCCCGTTGGGGGGGGCAGTTCATCACAGCGATGGGCCACGCCAGAGCCCGGTTGGAGTCACCTCCAGAACCAGGAGCCCGTGAGCCTGCCGGCTGGCAGGAGGATTAAGGCAGCCGTGTGTCCGCCAGACAGGCTCAGGGCAGGTGTAGCCAGGCTGGGAACCCCGACCCTGGCGCCCTTCTCACTCCAGCCTGGGACTCCCGCGCCCCAGGGCGCAGGTTACACAAGAAGCCGCCCCCACCCCTGATGGCTGGTGGCCAGTCAATGAAGATGACCCCGGCCGGCAGCACCTGGAGGATTCTGGCCTCCGTGCCCATTTGCGGGAGCAGGGGGACCACGTCCCTCCCCCAGAGGGCTCTTTCCCTCTAGAAGAAAAAGGGAGACCGCCCCTCAGAACTCTGCCCCCCGCCAGCGACAGCTGGGGAGTCTCCGCCCCGGAGCCCTGACCCCCGACCCCCCTCTCCTGCAGGTGCTGGGGGTTATCTCCTCTACACAGCACGGGGTTCCCCACTCAGCTCACGCCCTCCTGAGGGCGAGGCCAGTGTCCCCAGGGCCCTGTGCTGCCCAGGCTCCCAGGGGTCCTCCCCTCCGCATCCCTCCGGGGCACAGGTGCAGTCCCGCCCCAAGTTAAACAGTCCAGCTCAGCTGGTGTTTCCCTTCCCCGTGGAAGGCTTTTCTTGCAAAGGGAGAAGCACATGTCGTCAGGGCTCCCTTTCCTCTCAAAGCCAGCCACAGAGGGGGTGTCTCGGTGCACACGAATGTCCACCTCATCTCACAAATATCTAGCCTAACGTGCTGAATGCTTTCATCTGAGAAATGAAGGGATCTTTGGAACTGGAATTGCCTCGGGGGTGCGAGGAATAAACGCAGCAGCCCCCGGGGCCTGTCTGTCCTGCAGGACACCACTCCAGGTGCGGGGTGGGGCTGGGGGGAGGGGCAGAGACACCCTGGGCAAGTCCGAAAACCCTTGGGTCCAACGCACCCAAGGTGCCTTCTTGGGTGCCCCAGGCACATACCCTGCCAGGCTGACTGACGCCAAAGGGACACTGCCCAGGCCACCCGGCAGCATGTGACTCCTGGAGACAGCAAAGGCTCCAGGCAGGCCGAGGCCAAAGAGCTCTCAGGGAAAACTGATGGGTGCTTATGGGGCAGTTCCCACCTGCGAGGCTTTGGTAGGAAGTGTTCTGCTCACTCTTCTCTCCTGAACACCCCGCGCTTTTCCTGCAAGACGCTTCTGCACAAGCACCTGCAGCCAGGCTGCGTCTTTGTCCCCCCGCCCCTCCTCAGGCTGGCAGGGTGCAGCAAGCAGAGGCCTTACAGTGTTAAGACTCTTTAAGTCTGTCAGGTCCAGGAACTCTCTAAGCAAATATCTAAATAAGCCAGAGAATTCAAGAACATGCCGGGCACCAGCAGACACGAGTTTGAAGCCCCTGACCCCCCAGGCTGTGCTTCGAGCATACTGGGCACTGTAGACACCTGTTAACAACAAAACAATCTAAAGACTTGCTGCTGGTATTATTCAACACAAACAAACTCTCCTAATTCCACGGAAGAACCTCAGAGTGTTTCCAAATGAAAAGACGGCGAAGCAGCACTTGAGAAAACCATTTGGTGCAAAGGGGAGAAAGTGCGGCACCCGCGTTCTAAACATGCGCAGACCAGCTCACATCCCTCAAGAAAAAGGAAAGTGGGTCGGGGGAAACCGGCTCGCACAGCCGCATCCGACGCAGAGTTAAGTGGTTGGATTCAGACTGAAGGACCACATGGGGCAGGGAAGCGGGCGACTGGTCTCGGGTGCACTGGGGTCTCCAGGTGCGGCCACGCTGGCAGGAGGCCACAGAGGCAGTTGTCAGAACCACATCCGCGGGTGGGCCGAGTCACCTCTGCCTGCAGGGGCAGGTCCGGCCCCAGGGGAAAAGGCCATGGCTTCTGACCCTCATCACCCTTCCTCGCTCCCCAGGACACCCTGGGCTCCCCCAGGACACCTGGCCCAGTTCATCTTGTGGGCCAGAAACCGGCAAGTGCCCTTCTTAGAGCAATGTGGAGATGCCAGTGGCCGGATGTCTGAGATATTCTCCAAGCCACATGGCTCCCCACAAAGCCGGCTGCTCCAGGCCGACCAGAGGTAAGCTGGCCGCCACCCCGAGGTAAGATGGCCGCCCCGCCGGCATCTGCTGTGAGCACCCCACTCGCTGGGTCTGTTCTTGCACCGGGCTCTATCTGCATAACTCTTACCAAGAGCAAGACTCATTCTACCTCAAATTGCTGTATTGATTTCCATTGCAAAGGTGGGTTTCACCTACCAGAAAATACAGTGGAGCAAAGGAGTTAGTCCAGGGTACAACCTTGCTGAAGGGATTTTTATTGCATGTCTGCTTGGGTGGACAAGGTTTTATTGTTCAATCTGGGCAGAGGATATGACTCCTGTGATCCCGAATCGAGATGTTAACAGTTGTGGTGCCCAGTAGTAACGCCTGGAAAATCTGAACATAAGGTCAATGCTGTTTGAGTACCTTTGCTTTAAGAGTGAATCTTTAGGCCCTCCCTGGTGGCGCAGCGGGTTAAAGCACAGCACTAAGAAGCTTAAGCCACTTCTGCATGAGTTCGATTCCCGCCTGCCCGGGAGGTGACCACATGGCGCTGCAGACCTCTCCTGACCCGACCGCTGCTCCCCTCAGCAGTGTACTTCATCGATCTGCCTGTTCTGCACCCCACTCTGTCTCTGGTGAAGCCTCTCACCCTCCGCATCTCTGGCCTATACCCCAGTTCTGTATGAATAAATTAATAAATCTTTAAAAAAAAAAAAAGAGTGAATCTTTAATGATAGAAAGCTCTGGCTTCCGGGGAGAATATTTGTCACTAAAGTATGTAAACTACCTCAAGATTTCTATCAGTTTAGAAAACTAGAGCATCAGGGGAAAAATGGATAAATTATGAATAAAAAAATAATGCAGGTAATGTCTTCATATAGGTCATTTAATCAGTGCCTCTTGCATCATTTTCTGGGTCTCTGTATCAAGAGGTGAATATATTTGTACACTTTTTGAGAATAAGACCTTTTCAATTACAACCGACGTTACTAACATTTTCAAAAATGTTATCCAACTTGGTTGTTCATGGAAAAATTTTAGACCCAGGTTCCTTAACAATAAAGGGGACATGTAAAGTGAAATCAAGAAAAGGGTTTTTAATTTCTCTGTTAAATATAATAAATATGAACACCGCAAGTAAACCACTGAACTTCGCTTCAACAAATGTTTACTGAGAACGAGGCCTGGCCAAGTATTTTGCCAAATACCAGCGATAAAAAGCTACATACCAGTAAAATCTAAACATTAGCTCATAGATGTCAATAGCCAAACTGGAAAAAGTTGGGTCCCCAATTAATAAAGGAGACGAAAATTACCAGTGAGAAGCAATTACCTAGGACAGTAACTAGGAGTAATACCTCGGACTTGACTAATACTGGAACTAGAAATTATTGACACCATGTAGTGCAATTCCTATCCTTGCTCTCCCAACATTAACTTGCAAAATCTCTCCCGATCACGTCTGCCATGAATGATTCACGGACTTAGCCCAATTTATTTCACCAAAGACCCTACTTACGACCCACTTAAAAGGGATTCTGCAAAAATGATGTCAAAGATATACCTTAACTTCAGCTTCTATATTTCAAAACTTAGTGATTTCAAGTGTATCCCTATGGGTGGTTAGAGTTGATCTTGGTGCATTGTATTAAATTGCATTTGAGCATTTCCTGTGTCCCTTACCTGGAACTGTTATCATACTTAACAAAAGTTAAGCTCATCCACTTGATTCCTCATTTAAAAGAGTACAAACGCCCCACTGAAACAATACAGAGTATATGTGGCTTTCTTACATATTTAAATGAGCTACGAACCCCAAAGGCAACTGTGGGAGCAGTTTCCTGAATGTATGTGGTGCCATGGGGGGGGGCAGTCACATGTGAGCTGTCGGGAGCTCTTTCAACTGTTGTGAACAAAATGGTCGGGGAAGGAGTGGCCAGAGAAGCTGGTCAGGATGACAAGAACTTTACATTTCTGCAACACATCACTCCTCAGCAATGCAACTAAGCCAAAGCTTAAGTTTCCTTCACTAGGGAAAGGGAACATTTCCTACAAGGACGGATGGGCGGGTACCATCCTCTCGCGGAGAACATAACATTCCGTTAGTCTGCCAAACTGATACCAATGATCTGGGATAAAAATGGCTCCTACGTTTCAGCCCACCAACTGTCAATGAAAATCTCGGCAGCTAGGGACACAGCAGAAGTGAAATCAGATGCAGAAGAGGTGACTGGGAAGGAACAGAAAGAAAGGAAAAGTAACTTGAAGCCTGACTTGCTTAATAAAATACTTCCCGACAGTGGGTTTCTGCTCTAGATGCGACATGTTAAACGCTGTGTGTACTGTAGCTGGAGGATCGCCATCTAGACCAGACCTGAGTTTCTTAGCCCCAAGAGGCCTTTCTCCGTGTCATGCATGAAACCCTGGCATGGACTCACTTGTCTCCTGCCAGACTCTACATGCGAGGAAAGAACTAACTCTTCCGATGTGCCCAAGGTAAAGTGTTTTAGGCCAAGTAAACAAACTCTAAATCCTAAAGAAAACAAGAGCACGTGGAGTCTGAACCCACGGTGCGTGGCTCTAAAGACGAATTCACACCAGAGAGCAAAGGAAAAGATGCGCTTCAGTTGGCTACCTATGACCCTGCTGCAAGTCACACACAGGTGGCCATCGGCCCCGCCGGGGAATGAACCCACCTTTGGCCCAGGTCAGTGGACAGGTTGGATCAAACTCCTTGTTTCCTCCTCTGTGTGGTGAAGCCGAGGGCCTGCTGTCACACGGTTTTTAAATGGATCATTCATGCAAAGGTTTAGTAGACCAGGCACTTGATACATAATCATTGGTACTATTATTTTGCACTAACACTGACAGCCACATGGCGCTTGATAACTTTCCCTAAACACCGTTCCAACACCCATGATTTGGGAATGAGAGGAGAAAGAGAACGCAACCTTATTTCCAGGTACCTAGAATAGTCCATGGAGATCAAGATGAGGTCCTGCACATCCCCGGCGTCAGCCATGAGCCCATGTCTCAGCCCAGCTATGACTCTGGGTTCTAGTCAGGGAGGGAGCGTAAGATTCAGGATGCCCAGCCACACTTGGCATCGGGCATCCTTACAGTAAGAACCAATTGTTGACCCAAAATTCTAACCGAACAGGTGTTTCTACTGGTGAAACCTGGCAATTCTCTCCCTATGTCCTTCTGTCTCTTGATAACGCACTTAAACCAAGGAGGGTTTTCTTGTATCTTCAATCCTCAGAGACCGAGAATGTGGTTTTTAGCAGTACCATAAACAGCACCATCATTTCACAAAAGTTTTTTGAAGTTTCCTCAACTTCCAAGGCATGTCACCCTGTGATGCTCATTGTAAGTGGGGGGCATCTGCACTTTATAGAGGAAACCATGGCAGAGACCAGGCAGTCACGTCTCCCAGGTGCTGTGAACCTCACCCCCCTCCCATCTGTACGACATTATCAGATTCAACATATCTCCTCTCAACTAAGAGGATGGGGGAAATTTTATCTGCATCATGAAACAAAGCACATGAAACACGCGTTTTCAAATCCCTCCTCTCCTCTCCAAGGTGACGGGCTGGAGCTCTGTCTCATGGCCCAGTAACCTCTGTAGTGCCTTCCTCCTCGAATCTTCTCTGGCCTATAAAGTTGCTAAGCCCTGATGGCAGTTTGTCCAAGAGTCTCCAGTGGATTTCATTCCCCCAGACCGAGCCACAGCCCGCTGCTCCCTGCACTTCAGCATGCAAGACACGCTCCATCCAGGACACCAAGCAGGACCCGGGAGCTCCATGAGGCCTCCACCAAGCAGGACCTGCTCCTGTCAGGGACCTTCCTGCACTAACTGGACTCTGCACCAGCCCAGGGAGGGAGGGAGCTGCTTCCCTCACTTCCCTCCAGTGCCTGCCCTGGAGCCAGTTTCAGGAAGCCAGGGGGACCCCCACCCACGGGCTCCCCTCCCACAAAGCGCCCCCTTCCTCTGCAGAGACCAGTCCATGCCTCTGCTCTTTCAGAGAGCAAAGGGGCTCAGGGACCCCCGCGGGACTGTGCTCAGAGGGGGCTTGTTTCCCAAAATGCTCTTTGACTCCCCAGCAGCTAGATCACATCTGCAGAGATGCACTCTGGTCTTGAATAAACAAGGCCCATGACTGAGGCTGTAGTTTTGCCTAGCTTTATCCCACCCCGTCACGTTATGTGTCTTGTAAAATGGGTGCTTTTTGGAAAGTCAAATACTGCTGGAAAGAGAGGGGGACTTTCCACCCATTCCACTTCCACTATCTCATGAGAACGGGTATTAGCAACAAGCCAGGCCTGGCAATCCTAATGCCTGCACTGAAACAAACCCTTTTTCGACTCTAGGAAATAATGAAAATGGTAGTAACCACCATGACCCAGTGCCTGTCCAGGTGTCGGGTCACTGCACGCACAGTGACAGTCCCTCTTCACAGCCTAGCCCCGAGCACACGCCCTGTCATGGCCCTCGGAGTCATGTCCACCACACGTTTTCTCCTCATACCCTGCATCAAATTCCATAGCCAAGTTTTTTTTTTTAAAGATTTATTTATTTGTGCATACAGAACTGGGGTACAGGCCAGAGGCTCAGGGGCGGTGAGAGGCTTCACCAGAGACAGAGTGGGGAGCAGAACAGGCAGATTGATGAAGTATACTGCTGAGGGGAGCAGCGGGCGGGTCAGGAGAGGTCTGCCGCGCCATGTGGTCGCCTCCGGGGCAGGCGGGAATCGAACTCATGCAGAAGCGGCTTTAGCTTTTCAGTGCTGTGCTTTAACCCGCTGCGCCACCAGGGAGGGCCATAGCCAAGTTTTTACAAGGAGACTTACAGATTAAAAGGGGGCCTCCCAGTGGTGTTAAGTCACAGCACTATGAAGCTGTCCACAGCCACTGCAGCACGAGGCAGGGAGTGACCCACATGGCACAGCAGACCTCTCCTGTCTCACCCGCTGCTCCCTCAGCAGTGCATTTCAGTAGATCCACCTGTTGCTCCCCACTCTGTCTCTGGTGAATCCTCTCACCCCTCACCTCTGGCCTGTACCCCAGCTCTTGTATGCATAAATAAATAAATCTGTTTAAAAAGATACTAAAAGGGAAGGTCAAATAGTTAGCTCCTCCTCTGCACCTACCCGGTGTCCTTCCTGACAAGGCTGGAGAGCTGGAGACAGAGAGCGGCTCAGGGCAGTGCGGGAAAGGAGCTCTGGGGAGACAATGGGAGGGAGGAGCAGCAGGAGGGGGGGCTGACCCCAAACAGGAGAGCGGTCTGCAGGCAATGTCTGGCTTTTCCAGCAAATTTCCTGGCCACGCCAGTATCACACAATAACTAGGAGGAGGGCCTGGACCAGGTCAGCTCCTACTGACAAGCCCGACGAGCCGCTAGAGACGCCCTGCCTGCCCACGGCTCGCTGAGACGGCCCCCCTGAGACGGCCCCCCTGAGACAGCCCCCCTGAGACAGCCCCCCTGAGCACCGTCTCCTGCTGCAGGACCTGGTCAAAGTCACCCCGGGGAACCTCCCAGGACACAACCTCCTAGCCGTCATGCCAGCAGATAAACGAACCTATTTGACGTTCTGAATTTATCACACAACAGATGTGGGTGTACCTGGGAAGTGTACGGCTGTTTCCACTTAGCACAGAGAACATTAAATACAGCGGCACAGTCGCCGGCAGGTATCATTTGGTACACGGTTTGTCCACACTTACGGGGATGCGATGCCGAAGGGTGTGTGTGTGTGTGTGTGTGTGTGTGTGTGCGTGTGTGTCGGTTTGTCCACACTTACGGGGATGTGATGCCGAAGGGTGTGTGTGTGTGTGTGTGTGTGTGTGTGCACCTGCACACGTGACCGATTAGAATTGAGTGCACATATGTGATGTCATGCAGGTATTCTGTCAGGAAATTACCCAGTCAACATTGTTTTTAATGCCTTTGGGCCAAGAAATGCAGAAAGTTAACAGAAAAGACTTCTACTTATGTCTGCTAGCTCTTCAAGGGAATCCTTCCTAACCCACCCTCAAAGAAGTGCTGGGTGGTCATGAGACAACACATCTGGGCAATAATTTCCCCCCCAGATCATAACCCTACAATAGACAAGCTGGGATCAAAATCTGGTATTATAATTGTTTCCTCTCACCCACCAAGAGGTGACGGCCACCTATTTAAAGGTGCATCGTGGCCCTCCATGGTGGCGCAGTGGGTTAAAGCAAGCACTGAGAAGCTTCAGCCACTTCCACATGAGTTTGATCCCTGCCTGCCCCGGAGGAGACCACAGGGCGCGGCAGACCTCTCCTGACCCGCCTGCTGCTCCCCTCAGCAGTGTACTTCATGGATCTGCCTGTTTTGCTCGCCACTCTGTCCCTGGTGAATCCTCTCACCCTCTGCATCTCTGGCCTGTACCCCAGTTCTATATGAATAAATAAATCTTTAAAAAAATTTTTTTTTAAAGTGCATCGTGAAAATAAAAACTTTCAGTATTTACTGGTGTCATCATTTTTAAAAAGATTTATTTAATTATGCATACACCCACCGGGGTTACAGGCCAGAGGTGGGATGGTGTCGAGGGGGTGGAGAGGATTCACCAGAGTCAGAGGGGGGCACAGCACAGGCAGATGGACTGAAACACACTGCTAAGGGGAGCAGTGGGGAGACAGGAGAGGTCTGCTGCGCCCTGTGGGTCACTCTGGCCGGGACTGAATTTGAGCTGCAGTGGCTACGGAGAGCTTCACAGTGCTGAGACTCAACCCTCGGTGCCACCAGGGAGGGCCTGGTCCCACCTTTCAAGATCAAAGCTGTACCTATACAAATGTGTCTACACATGTATATGCCAGCTACTGGTCTCCCTGCCTCAGAATTGGAATCTGACACATTTTTATCCTTTAGAATTTGAGAGCTAACATACTGAATGTTAAGTCTTTAAAAACTTTAATGGGATGATTGAATACACATGCCTTATAAATGATAATAAATTTCTGATATGAAATGCTGCAATACATTTGAACCTCAAGGAGAAATGCATGAAGGAAAAAATACCTGCGTCGTGTGCTTTTCATTAAAACAAGGACCGTCAGATGCAAAATGCTCATGAGGCGTGAAAAACAGTGACTGAGATGTGAGCCTGCAGGTCACAGGGAACATTCCAGGGGCCCATCGGGATCCCTAGGGAGCCGTGAATGTGCCTTCTGGCACCAGGCTTTGGGGTTACGCTGAGCACTTAGTCTGGGATAATTATTGCGCACGGCAGGCACTCTCACCAACCCGCCTCCGCGGAGAAAAGGGTGAGGAAACTCGGGCACAGCAAGGGAGCTCAAAGGTAACCTCAGAAGCGCAGAGCAGGCGGTCTCCCTCCCAGATCCACGCGTGGCCACACGATCGGACCTTAGAGCTGCAGAAACTTGCAAAACACAACATTCTCGCAGGGTCGCTGCCGCCACAGGCCCGGCACACTGGTCTCCGACAAATCCCCGGACTCCCGGCTCGGGTCCCTCCCTCCACTCCCCCTCGCCCATGCCGACCCCCAATGCACCTGTGACCGTCACAACCACTGAAACATCAACTTGGTTCATTGTACGACTGGGTTGAGAGGCGCCAACTGGCTCCTACCCCGGGAGAAGGCTCCAGGGCGCCTTAAAGCAAGCAGCATCTGTGCAGAGCCCTGGAGCAGACACGTGGGAGAGCCGTTAGCACCGTGCGCTTCTAGGAGATGTTTCAGTGAATGAAACTGCGTGAAATGAACACTAGAATGGAGTCAAGGAGTAAATGAGCAGTTCGTCAAGTAGCACTCACACTCCGTCTTATGAATCAGCAGGTGAGTGCTGAGAAGAGTCGAGACCACTGGAGTTGGCAAACTACATGCTAAAATGTAAGTGTTGGGGCTGGTAATGTCCCTACACACGCTGAGGCTCTTGTGTGAGAAGTTATAATTTCTGGTGAGTTAGGGGGTGCAGGAGGGGGCCGATGCTCCCCTGCTATGGGAAGCCACAGGGGACTCTCTCGGATGAGGACAGGCAAGAGACTTTGTCAAGGTGGGGCCGGATGGCGCCGGTTCCAGAAACTCATCACCTGGAGTCAGGGCATCGTTTCCTGGGGCGCAGCGCCCTCTGCTGGTACACACACAGAATTCCAAATTGCAATCAGCATAATTATTAAAGGTACAACTAAGAATTTATTCTTTTGGAATCCTTAACATTTTTAATAAAAAAACCTCTCCTTTCGTTGTACTGAATAATCCAATTAAAGTAGACCACACACATGTGATCACAGAGTGAAAAGGAATTAAACAGTGTCTTAGCTAAAAAAAAAAAAAAAGCCCATCCGGCCAGTGATCACAAGAACCCCAGTATCAAAGCTGTAACTTAAACACACAAACTTTTTTTGAAAATGACTCTAATGCACTGAAAAGTTGCCAGAGGCACCAATTACAGAACAATACTGTACTTAAAATCCTTGGTATTTCCAGTAATCAATCAAACACCCCACTTTCTCATTTACTTTCTAGTTTCCAAAATAAAACTCCGAAAGCTTTGGTTCCCCCCCCCCCATTTTAAGCCTCTAATGTTATCAGAAATAAAATTGACTAAAGATGGGTTTACTGATTTAAAAAAAAAAAACCCAAAACTTTCAGTGGGCAAATCTTACATGTGAGAACTGTCAAGTGATCTGACCCAAAGCCAGCGCTCTGCTTTGTTACGTGACAGCCGAGCCTATAATGATGGCTGAAGTGCTGCAAACAAGTGCAAAGAAAGTATGAATTTAAAAACTAATAGGAGTATTTTTAACCCTTGTAGGCTGAAATAATTTCCTTGAAGCTTCATTTCCATAACTTTCCATTGCAGAAAAGAAGGGATGAACACTCAAAGCAAGCTTCATTTCACCTGTGGGAAGGTAGCTTCTCTAATCGTGCTCTTATTCACTTCCTAACCAAGAAAATAAAAATCCTGTGCGCTGGTGACTTGCTGGTCTTAGAATATATAGGTTCAATGGGGATTCTTTTTCAAGAAATATTGCCTATTGCCTAAAGAAGAATGAGAGAATAGGGTTCTCCCTGGCGGCACAAAGGCTTAAAGCGCAGCACTATGCAGCTCTCTGCAGCCCCTGCAACACGAGTTAGTCCCTAGCCAGGGAAGTGACCCACAGGGCACAGCGGACCGCTCCTGTCTCCCCACGGCTCCCCTCAGCAATGGATTTCAGTCAATTTGCCTGTTCGCTCCCCACTCTGTCTCTGGTGAATCCTCTTACCCTCCACACCTCTGGCCTGTACCCTGGCTCTTGTAAGCATAAATAAATAAATCTTAAAAAAAAAAAAACAACTCTGCACAGTCTCTGTGTGAGAGGAAGATAGGGAATGTGTGAGAGGAAGATAGGGAATGACTGAAATATTTCTAGTAGGGATTAGAACATCACAAGACTGCTGAGAATGAGAAGAGAAAACATCTGAAATGAACCTCAGGGGAAGGTCAGTTAATGGAGTCATCGTTAACTGGACCATGGACTATTACGCAAGCATCAAAAGGATGATGTGCTTCTATGGGCCATAATCATCTGGAAGGTTACTTGGGGGAACTGGTAACACTGGTTTCATCAGCAGAGAATTGGCTAACTGGCTCATATGGAATTTATTACCTCATAACCTTTGGAATTTGCAGAATTTTCCCATGAAGAACATGTATTATTTTAAAATAAAAAAATAAATTGAAAAGTAAAAGAAATAAATACTAATTATGACAAAAATTGGATAATTGGTCCATACAGAGTAAAAAGAAAATAGGTCAGTATGCAAGCTTTTCACAACAATAAAAAATGGATAGTGCCTAATTTTTTTCTTTGCACAAGGGAGTAAACTAATTTGTCTAAATTAATACCAATTTAGAAAAAAATCAATGATGGCTGAGTGAGTCCGGGTCAGATGGGAGCGTTCTACTGATTCATAAAATAGTTTCTACTGACACAGCTAGCTTCACAAATTTCCCTTTATACTTGCTCTAGTCAACACATGGCTCTGAATTTTAGTAGCAGCTTTACACAACTATACCACTATAACCAGGTACCCCTATAACCGGGTACCCCTACTATAACCAGGCCATGACCCCACATGGGGCCAACAATTCGCAGCAGCACTCAAGACCCTGTGTGGGGGCTAAGAACGACAGCTTGGACACTCTCACAGTGGACAAACACAAAGCACGGCCTTGAAATGCCCGTTAAATTCCAAGGCTTTTAAGTTGCTATAACCAAGAGCGTCTTTTTAAAGTACTGTAGGAAAAACAGCGGAAGCAGCCCTAAGACCTGGTATGAAACTCCGCAGCTACCTTTTCAATTTATCAACAGCAACCAGCACAGGGAGAGACAAGCGAGCAGGCAGGAGGAAGAAACGCAAACAGCTGTCAGGTGTGGAGCCAGCGGGACGGCTGGTGGACGGTCAAGGATTCAGTCTGGACTTGCACGTTTCGGGTCATGCATTGCTCTTTGGTTTCAGTGACAGGCAGACTTTGCTCTGTGTAAAAATGTGCATGTGATAGTGAGGGCTGCGCAGAAAGTTTTTTAAAAACCTTTTTGAAAGGTGCCGGAGTAGATTAATTTAAAAATCAACAGAGGAGGGCCCTCCCTGGTGGTGCAGCAGGTTAAAGCGCAGCACTGAGAAGCTAAAGCCACTTCCTTCCGCAGGAGTTTGATCCCCGCCTGCCCCGCGGAGTTTGATCCCCGCCTGCCCCAGAGGCGACCACATGGCGCGGCAGACCTCTCCTGGCCCGCCCGCAGCTCCTCTCAGCAGTGTACTTCGTCAGTCATCCTGTTCTGTTTCTGCTCCCCACTCTGTCTCTGGTGAATCCTCTCACCGCCCCTGCACTCTGGCCTGTACCCCAGTTCTGTATGCACAAATAAATCAATCTTAAAAAAAAGAAACCAACAAAGGAAAACAAGTGAGCTGAGGAAAGGCAAGTATTTCCCGACACCACCTGGGGCTGACTGTGTTTTACAGCTGGCATTCCCCTTGTCTGTGTGTGGACAGCATATACAGCGTACAAGTCAGATGAGTGTATGCACGTACAGAGAGAGAAAAAAAAAAAAACACCTTTACTGAGTCCTGAGCAATTAAGGAAATTTTATCGTCAATGAGAATAATTCTACAATGCAGTTGTCTTTGTAATTTTTACCTAGCCAATTCGCCTGTCCTTTTTCAAGGAGTCAGTTTCACCTATCGTTTTGGGAAGATAAAATAGCAATATTCCTCATAGCCTGGCAAATGACTAAAGATGGTAAAGAATTGGACACCTCTGGGTGTATATTAGAATCAAAATCCTGTGCCAGGTAAATCACCTGGTAATGGCAAAATTCTGCTGAGAGAGGACAAAGCACGAGGAATGTCAGTAATTTTCCAAACCAAGTCCTTTAACTTCCAGAATACAGATTCTGCAACCTGGACGCAGTCAGCACAAAGGTCATCAGGTGAGCTGATAACCCCGCAGGCAGGGAGCGGCCTTTGCAGGGCTGGAAATGGCTAATAGCTTTCAGGCTGTTAAGACCAAACTACCAGGGTCAGTCAGCTTCCTGCTGAGTTCACAGCTCAGGGCTCCTACTTAAATAACCACAGCACAGCACAACACGCAGCAGATGGAGCGTAAGAGACCTTTGGGGAAATAAGTAACAGGAAATTTTTGCACTGACCACGGATATCTTACTTGGTAGGAAAGCTGTGTCATGAGCTCAACCTTGAAAACTTGGCTCTTAGACCTTTTAGCTTCAGGGTAACAATTAGCACAGAGTAGAGAGAAATGCATCACGTCAGTGGCATCAGGAAACCCAGATGAGGGGCAGCCTGCTGTTTCAGTCCTGAGGAGTAAGCCCATCCTAACTCCACCTCAGATGGAGAAATCCACTCATGTGTGGCGTATTTGCTTCATAGTCAAGGAGCAAGAAAATAGTCATAGTTTAAATCGATTCATATTAACCCAAGGTGGAGAGGTAAAGGGAGCCAGGTGTGCTGAAAAGGCCACTTGCCCTAAGATCAGGTATTTGGGTTTTTACCACACAGGAAGCAAATCCTTATAAGCTCGGTGCCCCACCGTCAGGCCAAATTTACTTTCACATCTAACGCCTGAGACGGTGCTTTGGAACTCCTGTTTCCCTTTTTATTTGAAGGTTGGCTAGCTAGCTAAGTTCCTAAGACTAAAAAAGGCAACTTCGGGGGTCATGGAACCTAATTACCACAGGAGAGAAGACTCCTCAGTTGCAGTCCCTGGGAACTGGGACCATCCTGTAGAGCAGAATTTGGCTTGATGAGATTTGACCGACTAAACACAGCTTATGCGGACGGTACCAGCCCCACACAGGGGGTGCTGCTCCCCGCTAGGTAAAGAAGCTGCCTGCAGTGTGAGAAGTCCAGGCCTGGGCCCTGGTTCTGGTAGATTCTTAACATTTGTTTGGCTTCCACCCAAAGAAAAGACGCCTTGTATCCTATCGGATCCTCTGAACATGTCCCACTGAGGGAAAGTCCTGGACGCTGGACATGAAATCAAAGGTTACTTGAAAGAGAAATTCCAGTGAAAGTCCCGTTAAGTCAGGGGCTCTCAGAATACAGCACGCATAGAAGTGACCTGGACGGCTGGCTAAGGTCGCAGCTTTCTCCAACCTAATCCCAAAGCTAAATCTTGGGGGAGGGACGAGCCTGTTAGGGTTCTGACAAACCACCCCCGGCCCCACTTTGCAACACTGACCTCAAAAAGTGAGAGACCCTCACCGGTCAACCCTCTCCTGTCCAGACTGGTGAACCCGCCACCTCATCACAACCTCTATGAGAACTTGACAAGGAAAAGCTGTTCACAGAAATCATCAATGAAGGTGAGGCTTAAAGAGCGGTTAACTCCACTACCTGGGGAGGCAGTCACCTACAGCAAGGTTGGAGCAACTGAGCCAGGCGAGGACAAAGTGGGGAAAAGGCCAAAGTAACAGCCTAATTATGACTGTGCCACCCAGGCCTCCTGGGTCCCCTAGAAGTGACCACCCCCCAGGGCACGCTGGGGTGGACCCGCCAGCCCCACCCTGGTCTCCTGCATGGCACGGATCCAGCAGATTCTCTCTCTTCACAAAATTCACCCGATTACTTTCCAGTCTGAGAACCCAGACAAGAGCCCAGGCGAAGTGGCCTCCCTCTCCCGCCGCCTGAGGAAATGCGGATGTTGTCTATGGCTTCACCCAGGCCCCAAGGGCTGAGCTGAGGTCACTGGGACCCTCTTGCCTGCACCCCCCCCACACACACCCTGCTGACCCCCAAGGCCTGCCCCAGATTCCCTTTCTGCCCCAACAGCAGTGGCCACTGCAGTGCTTTCTGGCCCTCACCCCCCGCCTCATACAAACTGCAAGTGTTTGGTTTCACTGCTCGGGCATCGCCCCCTCGACCCCCGCCTCTCCCAGTTCCTGGGCAGCAGTAACATTTAGAGAATGCCTTCCTATCGCACCCCAGCTGACCCCATGCAAATAGAGTGCCAGCAACCTGGATGTGGTGAGGGTAACAGGTAACAGTCACACGACATGTGTAGCAAACGGCGTATCCCAATGAGAACCTGCAGGTTTATTCATGAAGCAAATATCTGAGGAAACAGTACTAGTAATTAATTCACTTCTAAGTATTTCAGGTAGAGAAACAACATAGTAAAGATGCCTCTTCCTAGTTTCCCTGGACTATTGTCAAGAAATTCACAATGGTTCCTAAAAACAGCGGCAGCTTACCACATATATATATATATCATATATATCTAATATATAAATAATAGCCATTGCATATATATATATATATATCATGAGCTCTATAACTAGGTACCTGCTAAGTGCTTCATGCATTACTGTTTTTGTGAAGATACAATTACTGAGCTATGATTCACATTCTGTAAAATTCACCCTCTTCAAGTAGTTAAGTAGTTTGAAGGATAGTTACAAAGTTGTGCAACCATCACCCTATTTCATAGTAGTCTCATCACCTGAAGAAAACTGTCCTCCCTGCTCCTCCCCCTCAGCCTGAGGCGGCCAGGCCTCTACCTTCTGTCTCTCCTGTCTTCCCTGGACATTAAATATAAATACACAATCCATTATGTGGTCTCTCAGGCTGGCTTCTTTTACTTACATCATATTTTCCAGACTTAAACCTATTATAATGTGTATTAATACCATGCATTACTTTTTAAAACCTCAAAGCAAACACTTGAACTAGAAACAACTGTTGGCTCTGTTTTATATTCAAAAGAAAAAAAAAACTGAGATGAAGTAACTTGCCCTCTTTGAGTTTCTTTGAACTTGAATTTGTTAAATGCATTTCTGTGGAAATGTATAACTAAAATTACTACATGAGTTATATACAAACTTAATAAACACAGTAAATAGTTTTTCAAAGAAAAACTGCTGCCTAACTTTGTCACCATTAGTAAAAGTTGCAAACTAAGTTTTGTATTGTGTAAAAATGCAGCCAATAATCCCTTCAAATTCTAAATTCAAGGGTTTTTTTTTTTTTTGTAATGGAAATTCACTGTTAAGTATCTGCACAAAAGGAAGTACTGGATTAGTTATTAGCAACAAAGATAATTAAGTATAATCTCTGCCCTCAAGGACTTTATAACCCAGTACACATGGGATTAGCTAAGTAAATCACTGTAAATACAAGTTGTTTAAAAAACATCAAGGGGTTATTAACTCTTCCACTCTGATCTGATTCCGCAGCTGCCAACTATAACTGATGTCTCTCTACAGTGTAAAGAATCTTGCTTCACGGCATAAAGAATATAGTGAATGAACAGGGTACTGACATTTTAATGTATGTAGATAAATTTAATGTTTTCTTGCAGAGATGTAGATCTGATTTTTTTTTTAAATTGCAACAAAACAAAAAATAAGTAACATAATTTTTTGGGCTGTGGAGTAAAGAAAAGTGGTCTCTGGAAAGAGCCTGACAGATACATGGGGACACTTCTGGGGTGAATTAGAGTAGATTCTGCCCAGACAGATGGTTTATTTGTGCCACTAACCACTTTCTCTCAACTGTGAATTTGCCTGTGTCAGTCAGAGGTCTTTTTGTCATTTTTACTGATCAATTCAAAATTACCTGCCAACATGTTTGTTTGTGATGCTACCATGAGTCCTAGCGTGGATGTAAAGGAAGCTGCAGTGTGAACACCCTATGTGGACACTGCTCAAGAAGATGGCCTGAGCTGTCCAGGATAATAATAAAAAGCACTGAAGATACAAGAGACTGAAGAAGAGGTTAGAACAGTCAGCTGAATATGTTTAATCTAATCAACGACTGTAATCTTTTTTCAGAAATAACACTTTAAAGATGTCCAAAAATACTTCAAGACTATCCTAAATTTTGGGGGGAACCCCACAAAAACAACTCTACTCGCATACTTTAATAAGTCACAGCATGAGTAATTACCAACCCTGAGATTATAGTTATAACACTAAGAGTCAAAAGTGTCCAAGTATTATAACTTTTTTTAAGATTTATTTATTTATGCATACAAGAACTGGGGTACAGGTCAGAGGGGGTGAGAGGATTCACCAGAGACAGAGTAAGGAGCAGAACAGGTCAATTGACTGAAATACACTGCTGAGGGGAGCAGTGGATGGGTCAGGAGAGGTCTGCTGGGCCATGTGGGTCACTCCCTGGCCAGGGGTGTAACGTGCCAGAGTGGCTGCGCAGAGCTTCATAGCTGCACCACCCGTGCCACCAGGGAGGGCCTATAACTCTTAAATGAAAATAAGCAAAGGTGAAAGACTTTAAAAAATTTAATGTAGGCCCTCCCTGATGGTTAAGTCTCAGCACTATGAAGCTCTGCAGCCTCGGCAGCATGAGCTCGACCCCTGGCCAGCGAGTGACCCACATGGCACAGCAGACCTCTCCTGTCTCCCCGCTTCTCCCTTCAGCAATGTTTCATTATTTACCTTCCCTGCACCCCGCTGTGTCTCTGGAGAAGACTCTGAAGCATGAACTGTGCAGGTTCATGGTGGGCTCACCAGGCCCCACGGCTACACAGGGAAGGAGAGCAGCCTTTGGAGAATGTTCTGGTCTGCACTGTCCACTGTGCTGCTGCATGAAGTACATGAAGCTTCAACTGCCAGTACGTCTGATTCATCCCTGTGTACAGACTTCCACACCGGACAAGCAGGTCTCGGTGGGACACTGCAGTGACAGCGTCACGGGAACTTGAACAGGCAAGAGGGAAGCGGGCACGAGGGACAAGAAACGCCTCGGGACACATCACCCCGCCCTCCCGGGTTTACTAGGGGCTCCCTGCAAGTCCTCGCGCGGAGGCCATGAACACACGTGGCAGGAGGAGCCACCGAGGCGGGGAAGAGCTTCCATCCTGAAGACAAGCCTTCCGGCCACACGGATGTGCTGTCTTCACTGCATGGAGGAAGCGATGGAGACCTACGGGGTGGATTTGCAAAAATAAAAATGCATCTCCTACGTGCCAAGCAATCCCCACGTTGCATTCAAACAGGCACTAGCTGTCCCGTGAGAGCTGCAGGCCCCAGACCATTAAAGAGCAAGCGTGTGCGTGGATGCGTGAGATCCCTTTACGCCATGTGAACCTGACAGAAGCTCCCTTGTCGGGGAAGGAGAAATGAGCCCGCACCCTCTCTCATTTTCTCCTGTACACAAATCACCTGAGGAGCTTTTCAGGGCCTGAACCAGCAGGTCTGGGCGGGGCCTGGACGCCTGAGGTCTACCAGGAGTCTCTGCGCGAGGCCGGGAGCTGGGCCAGGACGCAGGACCCGCTTTCCACGTCGCAGCGGTCGCCTGCCGCTTCTCTGAGTTCTGTGTGGTCTTTTAGTCTCCCGTCACCTTCTCACTAACTGTGCAGTCCGAGCCCACACCTCACCTCGCTCAATCAGTTTCGAAACAAGTATGTCACGGTGCCAAGTGCAGAGACCAGGCCCAGTTCCGAGGGGCGCAGGGGAGCCGGCGCCGCGGCTCTGGGGCGCCAGCGTCTGCCCTCTGCAAGGGCGGGAGGCCGCTCACAAGCCGTCAGCCCTGCGGGCCCGCGGCTGGGCTGGGTGCTCATGGCGCCCCACTGGAGGCTGCAGGGAGGCGCTGAGCCCAGGTCACCCGGCTTAGAAGGTCCAGAGCAGACTGGAGAGCCCTGAGCAACAAAAGCAGGAGGAACGAGGCAAATGCAACCTGCTTCCCGGAGTTCTTGCTCTAAAGGAGTCAAAGACCTGCCACTAGGAAAGCACAAAAGGTCACCGGCAAGTTTTTCCTTTTCCAAGTGTGAGAGACTTGAGCACATTCATAGGAACGGGGGCTCCGTGAAGAAGGGAAAGTGTAACACAGGACAGGAGACTCAGGTGTGCTCTCTCATCAGGTGACAGCGGCCTGGGCTGCGGGGACCCCCTCTGAGCACAGCCGGGCTCCCGTGGCAGCGCTGCTGGCGGCGCGGGCGCACCCCAGGCCCCCCTATTTCGCCCCCCGGCCCGGCGACCGCTCCAGACATGGACCCAGAAGTAACAGCACGGGGGCCACAAACCGCCCCTGGTTGCGAGCCTTTGGTCTAAGGGCAAAAATGGAGCCATGCTCCGCCTGATGACAGGCATGGTGGAGACAGGTCGGAGAGAAGAGGAAGCTCTGCGGGGCGGAAAGGAGGTGCCCGCTGAGGAGAGCAGACGCCTGGATGGGTCCTGAGGGGCCGCCAGGGTCACTGAAGGACAGTCCCCTGGAGACGTGGGGCCTGGGCGGGCCTCCCAAGAGGTCCGAGACGACCCGGCCCAAGACCGCACCCGGGCAGCTTCACCGAAGCCTTCGGAACCACCGGGCGAGGCAGAGACGTGGGCTCACGCTGGGAAGAACCCAATTTGCCAGAAAACAGACGAGCAGGAGAAATGGATTTTCTGAACACACAATCCTGCCACAATTTTGTAATTCATAATTCATGGCCAATTGTAGCCACAATAAGGGAAATATGTTTAAATGCAACAGGGTCCTAAATCATCTTTGTGCCAAATCCTACCCAATTCAACCAACTCCAGACTGCTAAAGTACAAGATGAAATAATCTGTTTTATTAGCATCACCTTTTCTTTGACATATTAACTTTCAATATTACTGGGCATTTGCTTATATTAGTATCTGTGCTCTATGTAGAAAAAAAATGAAATTTCTACTGGGTCCTGGAAGCTCAGAGTGACTGATGTGGAGATGTAACTAGTGAGCTCACTCAAGTAGTCTCTCCTAACTAATCTTTACTATGTGAAAATCTGGCTTATATTTGAACAATCATTATTTCCTGGAAATGACAAAAGTATTAGTTCACAGCGCAGTTTAGGCAGCCACATTCAAGTGAAAAAAGACCAGACAAGTGATAATCCCAGTATTTGTCAACAGCTGAGTGATCTGCAAAATAACTCATCTCACATAAAAAACTCTCCCCAAATTATCTACTGAAAATAGGGAATGTTACCCAGAAATGTTTCTTTTTATTTTCCTGCATTTATATACTTCCTGAAGCACACTCATGTGCAACTAATAATCTCAAGAGCTCAAATGCACCTCAACATAATATGTAAAGTAATAATGCCAGCATCATGGGCAAACCGGAATAGGCAGATGCCTAAGTCTCAAGGAATCTTCCCCCCTGAGAAGCCATGCTGCTTACAACCTCACTGCGGTTAGTCAGTTAGGTTAGTCTCCCTGGCAGGACAGGATTCTGTTAGGCTCTACAACCATCTGAAGCCAACCTGTGCAACCGGATGCCTGAAGCCAACCGACCTGTATTGCTGAATGATGAGGTCTTTGGAGAGGTTACTGATTTGCATGCAAAGAAAGAAAATTGAAGTTGGAATCACATTCAGATCTCACGTATGTACTGAGCAAAGGATAAAAACTGGAGCTAAAATTCCATATCCGGAAGCCAATGTGAACACCATCATTCCGGGATATTTCTAAACTGTCACCTAATCTGCACCCCCAGAGTGCTGATGGTTGGTCTCTTAAAGTGGACTTCTACTAGGAAAAGCCCACACACTTTACCAAAAACCTGACTGTCAAAGGGACAGTCTTCCACATGAATAAGAAAAGTTCATGGAGGCCAAAGTGTTTCTAAGGCCATCAGGATCATCTCCAAAGCTGTTTGGTTAGATCTACCTCCCTCAAAGGAAATGAAAACCTATGCAATTTGGAGACATGAAAGGTGTGAGAACTGAGGAAGTGAATAAAAATATAGGTAAAGAACTGTCTAGTCACATAGTTTTCCTGCTGGACCACCAAGACTTGGAGCGATAAGCAGAAATGGAGAAATATCTATGAACAGCTAAGGATGAAAGAGAAAGCACTGATGTACTCCCTTGGCCAATTTGAGAAATGTCATTAAGGACATTTCTAAAAGGACTTAATGACTAAGCATGAGATGTCACAGCTGTTTCCAAGACCTGTTTATTCCAGTCCTCTAAAACTCCTTCCCACCTGCCGCTCACTGGCTTCAGGAAGACCAAGGCCCGGCCCGTTGGCATAGACAGAGGCAGGTTGTCTTATTCCTGCATTTGTCGGGTGAAGACCCCCTCAGAATCTTCCTTATCAACAATCTTGTGTTCCCTTTCTAGCAGTTAAATGGGAGCTGTTCTTGGGATAAGAGGGACCCCCTTAGGCCTGTTGGAAACAAATACTATTGCAGAAATCAACCTTAGCTTGCTTGCCATTAGTTAAATGTGAGCTATTGATTTTACTTGCCCGAAATGTAAAAATGTTATTGAAGGAAAACTTGAAGCGCCACATAAATGAAAACAGTGGCGTTGAGTTGTGAAGCTAAGGCACAGTGGCTGTGTACTTAGACCTCTTCACTTAAAAGTCCTACTCCTATCGCTTCGGTCCAACAAAGAGATTTATAGTAACCACAGTAGCAAAGAAATATTGCCGCTCTGCCTAGTTTAAGGGCTTGCCCCACTCCAAGCTCAGCTTTCTGTATACAGGTAACAATTACTTTACCAACTACAGAACTCAGCAGCTATTTTTCAGAGCACTGATAAAATTTAAATGACTGCTTTCCATTTAAAACTGCAGACAACTAGCCCTCCCTGGTGGCGCAGGGGGTTTAAGCACAGCACTAACAAGCTAAAAGCCACTTCAGCATGAGTTCGATCCCTGGCCCTAGAGGTGACCACAGGGTGCGGCAGACCTCTCCTGACCCGAGCGCTGCTCCCCTCTGCAGTTTACTTCGTCAGCCAGCCTGTTCTGCTCCCCACTCTGTCTCTGGTAAATCCTGTCACCTCCCACACCTCTGACCTGTACCCCAGTCCTGTATGCATAAATAAATCTTTTTTAAAAAAAAAGTACAGACAACTATTATTTCCAGTAGAACCAAGAGAGATCCCTCCTGTGTCCAACTCCTACACTGGTACAATGATCAGCTACCTTCCCGAATCAGCAGTAGGTAACTGTTGTCATTTCTCTTCCTAGATAATTAATTTTACTGACAGTCTTTGTGGTAAAACAACTCTTCCAAATTTTATTTGGGATAAAATATGCTTTGTAAAAATCTCAGTACCGGCCCTCCCTGGTGGCGCAGCGGGTTAAAGCGCAGCACAAGGAAGCTTAAGCCACTTCCCAATGAGTTCGATTCCCGCCTGCCCTAGAGGAGATCCACATGGCGCTGCAGACCTCTCCTGACCCGCCCGCTGCTCCCCTCAGCAGTGTACTTCATCAATCTGCCTGTTCTGCTCCCCACTCTGTGTCTGGTGAATCCACTCACCCTCCGCATCTCTGGCCTGTACCCTAGTTCTGTATGAGGGATATTTCTAAACTGTCACCTAATCTGCACCCCCAGAGTGCTGATGGTTGGTCTCTTAAAGTGGACTTCTACTAGGAAAAGCCCACACACTTT
>NW_004567102.1:83541919-83626716 GCF_000260355.1 Condylura cristata | reverse complement strand
AAAAAAAAAATCTCAGTACCACATAGGAAGGTCTAATTTTTGTTTTGTTTCTGGCAAATGTGGTTTTCTCAAATTGGACTGAATCAGAAACATTTAAAGGAAGTAGTTTATTGTCAGTAATTCACAGCTTTCTTTAACATTAACATATTCATGGGTTCATCATCTTGGTTTTTGCAGGTGGTGAAGTGTCAGCACTATGAAGCTATTGCAGCCACTGCAGCACAAGTTGGACCCCTGTCAGGAAGCTGATCCACATGGCAAAGCAGACCTCTCCTGTCTTGCTAGCTGCTCCCCTCAGCAGTGGATTTCAGTTGATCTGACTATTCTGCTCCTCACTGTTTCTGGTGAATCTTCTTACCCTTCCCCCCACACCTCTGGCGTAAACTCCAGTTCTTGTATGCATAAAAATCTTTAAAAATAATAAAAATTTAAAAAGGTGTTAAATCTTTTTCTCCACTCCAAATGAGACTTACAAGCCCCAAGGGGGGTAAGGGGCAGGCGGGGGGTGGGGGGGGATCTAAACTTAAAACTTGAGTTTCCTCACTGAACACAAACCTCAGGAAAACTCTATTTAATCACCAAATGGTTACTATTTGGATGTTATTAGACAATTCAGAAAAGCAAGTTTTCTAATAGTTTTCCCTAAAATCGATCACAGCCATCTCTTCCTGTGACAGGCAGGCGCCTGGGGCAGGAAGACGCTAGCACCAGCCCCGTAACCAGCCAGCTGTTAGGATGGCCCTGAGGTCCGAAACACCAACGTAGCTCTAAGCGCAGAGGCTTTGAGGTGAAGCGTGGGGAGTTCCAAGAACCACACACTTTCTACCCCTTGCTGTCCTCTCACCACCCTAACTGCATTTTAATAGTCAAATTTGTGTAAATCAGCCCAAAGTTATTTGCCATTGCTATACAGCACGGATCTGCATGGCCCCAAAGTTTCTATGTGCCCTGACAACGTCACAGCAGTAAAGGCTGATGCAGTCCCACATGTCTGGCAGCATTCTAAGTGCTCTGGTGCGCTTCTGGTAAACATCACGTTGTCCTCTCAAGTCTGTAAAGTTGCAGGTGTCCTGTGAGACCCCTCTTTAGAAGAAGACCCACAGAGTCACATACTTGGAGGTCAAAAAAAAAAACAGGCTACGTCTATGAAGAGACAAATCTATATAGAAATTAAACAAAAAATACTAACAAGCGGGTCATTTATTTGGTAAATAAAATACCTATTTCTAATGAAGTACTGGAGTAAGTAAATTAAGTAATTTACTTAAAAAAAATTTTAAAAAGCAGACACATTAGGAAATGGTATAAATATAAAGGCACAAACAGCAGGTGTGAATGGGAAGGATGATGTATGTTTTCAGGGTGGCTTAAAAAACCTCCACTTTTAAAATTACTTAATGTAGCATAATTCCTAGTAGTCTTTGCTACATAATACTATTTACTACTAACAGTAATGGATTTTCCTTGCCAATTTCTTCAGTTTCAGAATTACTAGACACAAAAATTATGGACATTACAAATTCACCAAAAAGGCTGGGCAGCATTGCCTATAATGTTTAACAGTTTGCAAAACTTAGTTTTAGGGATTTAAATTAAATAATTTTAATTTAACTAATTTAAAAATGGAATTCTAAAAAGACGTTTTGTCACCCAAAAATGTAGCTACCTTTTCCACTACGTGTGCTGTGAATATTCCAGGTCTACCAACTTAGATGTTCTACAATTTAGTCACAGGCTATTATGGATTGAACTGTGTCCTCCAAAAACATATGCAGTGTTGATCTCCTAATTCCTGGTACCTCAGACTGTGGTCACTTGTTTGGAAACAAGGTAAGTACATTATCATTTGTATAGATGAGGTCATGCCTGAGTAGGGCAGGCCCCAATCCAACTGGTGTCCTTATCAGAGGTGATTTTAGACACCGACATGCAGAGAGGATACGTGGAGATACACAATGGAAGGCAGCCACATGAAGACAGAGGCATCTACAGGCCAAAGGCATCAGACTTGCTGGGAACTGCCAGACATCTGGAAGAGGCAAGGAGGATTCCCATCAAGAGCCTGCAGAGGGATGGTCCTGCCAACACCCTGCTTTCAGATTTCTGTCTCTGGAACTTGACAGAAAATTCCTGCTGTTCTGAACCATCCAGTTTTGGGTAGGTTGTCACAATAGTCCTAGGAAGCTAATCACAGACCATACATTAAACTCTGCCATTAGTTTCGAGTCAGCAAAGCCTGGGTTCCAACACCTATGCAAATCCAAAGCTATGTGTCCATGGACTTCCTGAGTCTGTGTCTGTAAAGGTGACAAAGCCAATGGACCAGTGTATTTCTGAAGATACATTATGTAGAATGCCCATGACATACAGAGGTTAAAACCTTAAGTCTCTCCACTTCCCAACCCTGTTACAAAAACTCACTTTTAACCTACGGTTAATAATTTTTAACCATCTGGCTAACAATTCAAAAAGAAATTATGTCAGAGCAGAAGTCTGTAAAATTAAAGTGTCATGTAAATTCTATTAAAGACTGCCGTACTACGCAGGAACACTAAATCCTAAGCCTGCGTAGGAATGGCCAGAGCGATGTGTGCTGTTCGGAGTCATCCAAGACGGCACGGCTATCTCCTCCTGCCAGCGAAAGACTCGATGAAATGTCACACATCACATTTAAAAAAAGATGAATTCTTAACAGTGAACCTTTATCCTTTCAAGGTTTAATGCCAGTGTGTAAGCTGACCTGAGTTCTGTAATAAACACAAGACTCGTGTTATTAAAAAAAATGGTTTTTCAAATGCAGTAACTTTTTATTTCACGTAATAATCATAACATAAGCAAAATAATAAGTGGCTTTGGCAAGATTAGGAGAAGAGGTGTGTGACAGTGTGACAAGCACGTCCCCTCAAGTGTGGGTGAGGCAGCGACTTGTCCACAGCTTTAGACTCGTCTGTCCAACACTCAGAAAAGCTCATCAAAGGCACCAGGACCGGCGGCAGATTAAACCCTCAGATAGTCGACTCTACATCGAGTGACTTGAACAGAGACTTGAAGAGAAAGAAAACCTAGAAACCCACAGTACCGTCTAACAAAGTCTGCCAGCGACCGAGGCCCGGCCCCCCCGCCCGGACTGCAGCGCGGTGTGAAGTCACTGGGGAATAAGCACGAACACTTAAAGCTACTATGTGTGAAGGTAACTTTAATCCAGGCAGGCCACGGAATATTCTACAAGTTTTATCCACGACAAGCTGGGCCCCGAGTCTGGCTACATGCACAGTGCACAGCGTCAAACTTCAGAAAGGAGGCGCGGAAGCCGCCACGCAACCCGTGGGCAAGCAGCACAGCCTGCTGCTTCACACACACGCGCGCACTTGACGGGCTGAGTTTTGAGCCTTCAGATGGGAAAAGGTATTTTCGAAAAGGAACCTTATTTATTATCAATGCAACAGTCCTGTCTTCCAAACAGTCAGATGTTAAGAAAGTTAACAAAATTATGCCACAGTATTACCTTAAGAAAAAAGTCAAATCCTGCAAACAGAATCTAAGAAATGAAGTGACGGCCTAGCTCTGGGAACAACAGTCCCAATAAACCGCCAACAGTGAAAGCAAAGCTTGGTGTTTCAATGCCGCCCACCTATACTGGATTCGTCTGTTCAGGGTGTTCATGTTCGTTCCTGCTATTTAAATTTATTTGTCTTTTCTAAAGAAAAAAAAGAGCTAAATAAGTAAGGGTGACCCATGTGACCTGTGCCTGGCACAGTATTAAGAAGTTCACAACAACTTTTTTAATCTGACAGACCTGCTCAAATATATTAATAAGTTGTGAGACCTCCAAGTAACTCACATCTGTAACATATTTAATAACCACCTCACAAGATTATCATGAGGATTACTGCTGTGTAGGTAATAGTTATCCTGGCTCCTGCCACACAGTAAGTACATGTCTATGAGACCTCGTATCATCAATTAAAACATGTACCCTGCAGCTACTAAGCAAGGACAGCTGTGACCTGCTTTGCACACAGACAAACCCAAGAGAAGGTACTTGTCTAGAATGGCTAGTCAAGGGGGTGGGGGGCGCCCCAGTGCTATGACTAGGATTTGAGAATTGGGTGATCGGCAGAAAAAGAAAACAATGATAGCTGCTTCTGGGGGGCGGGGGTGGGATGGGGTGACAGTGACAGTAGTAGGTACAAATCAGGTCAACCAAGTGCCACAATCTGCCAGTGATATGCAAGTGTAATATAGATTCACTTATCTCCATTAAGACAGGGCTCAAACCCATATATCCAAGTTCACCTCCCACCATCCCGAGCTCAGCTGCCTTAGCTGCCGGTCACCCCACTGGGCTCCCTTAGCTGCTGGTCACCCCACTAACTGAAGCTCATCCTCTTCCTTCCAGTATAGCCAACCCTTCAGCGGTCTTACCCTTTGATATACTGTATGCTACAAGTTAGTTCAAATATTTGCTCTATATTTTGAATAAAACAAAGTGTGCACACAGGATGAATGAGAGGATTTAGCAGGCAGGAAGAAAAATGAGCAAGTGGCCAACCTAGGATAAACCACGGACTTGTGTTAATTTTTTGATTTGCAACTCACATCTAAGTCATCCTACTACTAACTGTACGGTCCTTGGTTAATTTAATGCTTCAACTTTGTCCCAAAGGTGATCTAATAATCAAAACAATTACATGACTGAATTTTCAAGGTATCCTGTATGAAATCACTTGAATCAAAAATACTTCCTGAAAAGCCATCTTATATATCTTCTCTCCCATCCCTTTCTTGCTATTACCAACTCTCAAATTAGTAAGTGAGTTGAAAATATCTGTGATAATGGACTTTTTTTTATCCTGCACCACCAATTAATTTTCTATCATTAAAATTTTCAATTAAAAAATTAAGAATCTCAGGCCCTCCCTGATGGCGCAGCAGGTTAAAGCACAGCACTAAGAAGCTAAAGCCACTTCAGCATGAGTTCGAGACCTGCCCCAGAGGTGACCCACATGGCACAGCAGACCTCTCCTGGCCTGTCCACGGCTCCCCTCAGCATACTTTGTCAGTCGGTCTGTTCTGCTCCCCACTCTGTCTCTGTTGAAACCCCTCACTGCACCCACACTTCTGGCCTGCACTGCCCAGTTCTGTATGCATAAATAAATACATCTTTAAAAATAAAATTAACAGCCCCAAGTACATACAAATATTTTAATCTCTCTAGAGTGATGATATATGTAGATTTTTTTAAAAACCAGGAAAGGGGGGTGTGTACATGTGTCTGTGTATGTTTAAGTGTGTTTCATCCCCAGAGATTCTGTACTTATTACCCATCCCCCAGTATTTTCAGAGAGTTCCACAGATGAGACTGTTACACATTTACTGTCTGAGAACCACCCAGATATTATTTCAAATTAATTTTAATATTGTATGCCTGATGTCCTCAAAATATGTGAAACAACACAGGACATTAACTTTAAATGCTAGTTCCAGAAAGTTTTGGTGGATCAAGATATCCTATTTATAATCTCACATTAGAAAATGTAATAACTTGGCTTGATTACATTTTTCTTTCATAAGTGTAAAATGAAAGTTTTAGTGGCTACAAACTTAAGTTATAGTTTAAAAGATGTTTCATGTAAAAATCCACAGCTTCATTGATTATGGAAACATTTATAATTCTGTGCCACACTGCAGTATTTGATAACTAACAATTATTTTGTTTATCTTACAAATGGGTATATACTTGCACTCCCTTCTACATTATGTAAAATATTGAAAGAGAAAATGGTTTTCTTTCTTTAAAAGTTAGAAGTCCTTAAAACATCTTACTAATATAGCACCTAGTAAAGTAATAATGAGGAAGAAGGCACATAGGATATAGCAAAAATTTTAATTGTATATTAAAACCTTCTGTCCATTTAAAGGCTGTGCCTAACTAGATATATACAATGAAAAAAAATCACCAAAATGTTCATTAAATCACTACAGTCCACTTGAGAAAGGGGACTATATAAAGTCCAATAATGAATGCCCTATTTCTTGTACTGTAAGACACTTTTTACATTTTGTCAGTGAATTGGGGTTGGGCCTTACGACTACTGGCATTTTTTTTTTTCCTGAATTATGCTTCTTACAATGAATGGCACCTTAAATCTGATAATGGTTTTCATAAAAAATACTTCTTCAAATTAAGAGAACTTTCTCTTAAGTGAAACAAAACTACCCCGTCTCTAATCATAAATGTTTACTTCCATAAATCTTAACCTTTTACAAGACAGTAAATTTAAGGAAGCAATTCAATTATCAGGATAAAATGAATTACTCTGGTAAGAATGTAATAGCTTAAATATAAACAAGTTTTATCAGTTACCTATTATATGAAGTCATTTACAGGTTTTTAAACAAGTGATTCTATACTATCCCATTTCTAATACTTTCAAACTATTTTTCCACCCTATAATTGAAATAAAGTTAGGATAAAGGAGTATTCAACCTGCCTTATGCTGCAGATAAAGGCCACTTTGCTATAAAGTTTCTATCTACAATGCAAATCACCAGAGTGCAGCATCTGTATTTATGGCCAAGACTCAAAAGCAGCCAATAGTTCATGAGATGTTTAGACATACAAGTTTTGAAAACTGAACACCTAGTAATACTACGAAGGTCACTTTCCCCCAACAGCCATAAAAGAGGGTGGCTGTGACCTGATGTTCAATGTAGCTCCTGCCTGCCGCTCTCCAAACCCTTGCTGAAGCGCAGGTCTATTCCTTGCATGTTTCTAATCATCAGTTCTAGGTAGTGACTGCACTTGTGATCAAAAGCATTAAAAATGTGATTAAATCCTACATCATATTTCTTAAAATTTTCTCTTTATCCTCTAAAATCATGGTAAACATGGATGTCAATTGTGGTAATTCTGTTTGGATCTTAAACATTGTATAACAAAGTGAGAACAATTACACTTTTTTCAGCTATATTAAGTGTACCTTCATCACCAGGACTTATAAGCCAATGCAAGTACTGTACATGTTTTGTTTTCAACTTTACACATAAAGGCCCAACAGTGACAAAAAGTTTGGCATCAAGTCACTGAAAAGTCTCACATTTTTATTGCTACTTGAACTCAAGTGATGTCACTTAATTTTAATAATGGTAACTACAACTAAAGTAGCCTGAGAGAAATGTCAGTCAGTGTAATTTCCCCAAGGACAAGGCTAATCTTTCCCTGAACACTGAAACTTTGTACCAATGTCACAGTTCTCTTTCTACTCTCCGGAAAAAATCTTATGCCAACTCAACTTATGGGATTAAACTGAAATAAGCAGCAAATTTCTACTTATTCACTTTTCCAAATAACAAAATAAATAACATACTATTTCTAATCAAAACCTATAATAAGGCTTTATTTCTGCCAAGCACCTACAGCTCTATGCAGCCCTCCAGATCATCAGAGGTAAGCAGAACAGCCCGATTTTAAATGGCTGGTGTGCTACATCATTTTCTGGAGGCTTAACAAACACGGCTCAAGATTTTTAGATAAATCAAGCAAAAATGAATTGTTGAAAATGCATAGGAAATAAAATGACTATTCATAGAAACAAAATAAAAGCCTTCATTAGAAACAAACAAAAAAAAACAACAAAAACAAAAGCCACCAATGATTTTATATACATGTAAAACCAAAGAAACAAACAGCAGAAAAGTGAAAATTAAAAGCAAAAAAAGTAATAAATTAATAACAGTAAACCAATTCCCAAGTTTTCTGCTACTCATTTACCTTGGAGGTAACAGTGTTACCCACAGCCTATAAAACAGTGACCAACACTTTGTTCCTGGAAAACAAAGTTACTACTTTTAGAATTCACCACACCCCTATACAATCTCTGCTATTATGAAATTTACTTCAGGCAAGTGACCGGTAAGTATTTTAGACTGGAACTGTCTGTACAGAACAGCAAATAAAGTGTGAAATAAAGCATTGCAAACATTTATGTGACATTCCGCTCCATGCTAAATCTGGCTTCATGCTTAACTACATTGCGAATTGCCAAATTGCCACTGCATTTCTTTACAGTAATGCTTATTTTACCTTCATATAGGCTAAGAGTTATAACTTTGAGCAATTTCAATCAGCCAAATTTCTCTTATTTTCTACCAGGTTTAAAAGAATTATTTTATTATCTAAGCTTTATCAGTTTTCTATTTTTCTCTGTATGTGCATGAAGATAGACATACAGAGAAACAGAAGAATCTACATGACTTACATAATATACACAAATATTACATACATACTAATGAAACTGCATGATTTTATGTCAAAGTACATGCTTTTATAACCACACAGTTCTCTTCATTGTCATTATCAAGCATAGAAAACTTCTGCAATAATTAAGCACATGCAGCTAATGATCCAGGGTTTTAAGCATTTGTAGGTTAAAAAAATACAATTCCTAGAACACTGTTATCAAACAAATAAGTTTTTATTGGCATCTAAAAACAAAATTCACCCAACATTGAAACGTACTTTAATATTTATGTTGTTGTTGTTTTTTTTTCTTTTTTTTTCTTTTTTACTCACTGCAGTATGAGGAACAAATCACAAACACTTACTTTGGAGAAACAGAGACCATAGTGTAGATTTTACAAAACCACTTTTTAAAATCTCTGTATTATGCTCCTCAAATGTCTAGAGCCAGTCTTTGCATAAAATACCACAGCTTTGTCTATTACCTTAAAATTCTGCAGCAGCCTACAGATATGGGTAAGACAGGCCGCCATCACTATTCTGAACTATGTCTGTTACCATATCCAACCTAATGGTAGTAGCTAAAAAATTCTTTCTTCCATAGGAAGTCTCCGACAAGCTGTTATTCATTTCCTTGAAGTTAAAAGAATCTGGGGGCAACATTTATATTTTATCAGAAAAATAAAAAATGTTTACCTACCATGTTCATATAAGAACAATGTCTATACAAGTCAGTTTACAATTATTTTAAGAGAAAGGTGAACATGAACATCAGATTAACTTAATTTTGGCAGACAAAATTGAACAACTATGGTCCAGTCAGCCATTAATCTATTACAGAGAGATGACAACTTTACAAAAGGTATCTTTTACCTACTGAGTGATGATTATGTCCCCTCAGTTTCTGTGCTTTCTACCACTGGTTCACTTTCTATATCAGCAACTGTGTCATTCTTCTCCTTGTTTATTTCAGTTGAAGATGGCAGTTTTTCATAAAGTTCAGGATCGTTCTGTACTGGTAAAGGTGGTGGTTGAGCATGTCTCTCAGTATTTTCACCATTAACCTGAGGCACATTATCACCTTTTCGTTGAGAAGTGGCCCCTTCAAAAAAATCAAAAACCCGAGCATGAGGAGGAGGGACCCAGGCATTTTGAATTCTATCTCGTCCAAGACGATTTCCATTAATTTCTCGGCAGAAATCAAAATCTCTGTCATCCCTATCCCTCTGCCTCTCCCAGGGTCTTCTGCGATCATCAAAATCTCTGTGAACTTCTTGTCCAAATCCTCGGTTCCAAGGACCACTTCTAGGATCAAATCGATAGGTTCCAGACCGAAATCTACCTCTTTCTTCATGTAAGCCTTTCGGACCACCAAAGACAGGTATAACTCGATGCTCTCTTTCATCAAAATCTCTATGCCCCCAAGGCTTCTCTGGGTTAAAGCCAAAATGGTCTCTTCGACCAAGATGATCTATACCTGGTCTTACAAGATTTTCTCTTATATCAACAGGAGGTCTTCCAAAATGATCCCTACCATCTAATGGAGGCCTTCCAGGACCTTCTCTTGGATCTATAGGCCGTCCAATTACATCCCTAACATCCATTGGGGGAGGTCTACCAAGGCTTTCCCTGGTTTCTATGGGAGGAAACCGGTAATCTCTATCTCCTTCCTGTTGAATGTTGTCATTCCCGACTGGTAACCGTTTTTCTGGATTAGTAACATTGTCTATACTTTGTCTTCCTGGAATTAGAAAAGGTCTTTCTGGCTGACTGAAAATATCTCCAGGAGGAAAAGGGCCACGGGGTGGTGGATGAAGACCTGAATCAAGTACTGATGGCGGAGGAATACCCCTTTGGGGAGGAATTCCAGGTTGTATTAAAGGGAATCTCGGTCCTGGCGTCTGTGGTATTAGTCCTGGGCGCACGTCTAACATTGGAATTGCAGGCATCCTCTGACTGGAGATACTGAGAGGAGGCAAGTTTTGAGGTCCAGCTGGTGGCTGTGTTCCCAAAAGTCCAGAAGCACTTGGAACATTGGGTGGCTGTACTCCTATAAGTCCAGAATTGCTATGAATATTTGGGGGTAGCACGCCTAAAAGTCCAGAACTCGTCGACACATTAGGTGGCTGTATTCCCAAAATTCCAGAGTTATTCAGAACATTTGGCGGCTGGGCTCCAATCATCCCAGAACTGCTGGAAACATTAGGCGGCCGGACTCCGAGGATTTCTGAATTGCTTGATCCATTTGGTCTTTGGACTCCCAGAATCCCAGAACTGCTGGTCACACTTGGCAGCTGCCCTCCTAAAATTGCAGGACTACTTGAAATATCATTTGGAATCACTAAAATAGAGGGGACATAACACAAAAAGACAATCATTCTGGTAGGAAAAGGAAACAATGTATTTACTAAAGCTGTAACTGCAATAGTTAGCTTTATCAACTATTTATATCCCAGGAATCAAGGCACATTAGATATTAGGTAAACATTAAAGCTAACACTATGCCAAGTAATGTGAAATTTAAACATTAAAATATAAATCACCCATATTTCACATGCAAAAAATGCCAGGTTGTATATTAATTCTTCAACTGTAATGAAGTCTTTCTAAATCACAAATCATTCTTAATAATATTATCAGTGGTACCATTACAAAAAAAAAAGGGGGGGGGAGGGGGGACCTGGATGCTTTTAGCACCTTCCATGTCTTCTAGACATCGCTAGATGATACCTTCTAGTAGAAGGAAGTCAGTCATACCTTATAATTGCTCATTATTATTTTTCTGCAAGAGGACATATTCTGTGCTATCTTACTTTGATAACAACACACTAAAACAATGGGAAGGTGCAAAAGGCCAAAAGAGAGATGATTCTAACGGAAAGGTGTCCAGATCTTTACTATTCAGAATAGAATGCCCATTTTTTGGGTATAAATTTAGCCTATAGCTTTCTATTTAAAAATCAAAACTTGTTAACCTTTGGCACCATGTAGGTACACATGCAGGGCATCATACAATGAAACATCAACAGGGAGAAAGAAGTAGCATTTTATAATCTGTCTATATTCTGGGAAACTTTTCCTTACCTGATCTGGCACTCTCAGAAGAAATCGGGTGTTCTATAAGATGAGGTACTTTATCTTCAGGCTCTACTTTAGCTGGAGGATTAAAAACATTTCCAGCTGGCAGAGTGGAAGTAGCAAGATTGCTGGGAACAGAACCACCTGGCAAAACTAGGCCACCAAATCCGACATCTTTCACAGTTTCTGGAGTCATGGACAACGGTGGCTGCACTAAAGCTGTTAAAAGAGGGGACGTAGTTCAGACTTAATTGGCTTAACCAATTCACGTGCTAAGCTAAAACATTAACTAAGACAAAAATTGGCCTTTCAAAATTTTAAATGCTTCCCTTCCTCTAGGATGTTTGCCAAGACTACTGTTAGTATGACTATGACTTATCCTCTGGCCCCTCTGTTTCATTTATAGAAACTAGCTTCTAGCAGCTTCACTTAATGGCATTTCCTTGTTACCTAGAGCATTACCTGTATAGTAACTGATACTCAAATGACAAATAATCATGAAGAAGCTAAGTTACACTTACACAACTCTCCTTTAAAAATAAGGAAAACCAGCAACTTTTATTTATCTAGTATAACTTATTTCGTTTAAAAAAAAAAAGTCAGTAAAGTAAGGAACAGTACATGAGAAGAAAATGCCTATATTACCAAAGAGAAGAAAACGCCTATATTACCAAAATGCCTATATTACAAAATTTTACAAGGATGCTATAGTGCTATGACTATCTCAACACCCTGAAATGATAAAACCGACATGTAGAGGAATGCAAGTCTGCTCAATTCCCTTAAAATTAATATAAATAAGGATCCTAACATCCACTTCTTGTTAAGTGCAGTTAGGAACTCATCAAATGAAAGGTAATAGACTATAAATGTCAACAATCCATTTTAAAGGATGTGTAGAAAAACCTTAACTGTATCAAATGTTTTTTTTAAAAAGTAATAGAAAATCACAAACAACTAAAATGTTTATTGCATCTCATAGCATGTCCAACATTTTAAAGTCATTTATTGTGGTATTTTAGGAACTTTTATCCTCACATTCAATTCTGTATTACCTGGACAAGCTTTTTAGTACACATAAAAAATTCTAACACAATGATAAAACTACCTGGGATCACATATGGGAATTAAGAATATAAAATGAGACAGTGTGGGTAATTAAGAGACCACCCAGCATATTGTATTTTCTTTTCCTCCATTAAATTGGTGCCCAATTTCCAAAGTGAATAAAGTACTAAAAAATAATTGGGGGGGTCACCCTGGTGGCATAAGGGGTAACAGCTCAGCCACTGCAGCAGGAGTTCAGCAGACCTCTCCTTTCTCCCCACGGCTCACCTCAGCAGTGTATTTCAGTGGATTTGCCTGTTCTGCTCCTCACTCTCTCTGATGAGTCTCCACACCTCTGGTCTATACCCCAGCTTTTGCATGCATAAATAAGTAAATCTTTAAAAAGAAAAACTGGAAAGATCTAAGGTGAGCCTCTGAATAACTTCAAAATGGTCTATTAACAGTTCTCTAATTTCAGAAAGAATAAAAAATTCTTCTGAGACAACCAAAATTAACAAAAAGGGACTGTAATGATCTCCAAGCACTAATAAGAGTAAAGAATTTAAAAAATAAAAGGAAATGGATTGGTTTATCAAAAGGTAAACTCTTTATCATGTATCTTCTTTTAAAAATAAAGTCCTCTGGACCAATTTTGGGCCCAAAAAGCTTTGAAGTTCACAAAAAACTAAGGTAGTTATCTCAAAAGAACAGAGAGGCAGAAAGGAAGATCTCTAACTGTCCAAAGAGGGAACAAGTTAAACTTTGACTGTTTGGAAATTAAAATCTGTTAATCCACAAATACTGAAGAAACAAAAGAGAAAAGAAGCTAAAAGAGCAATCCTACCCCTCTTCTGTTACTGGATGTGAGGAGAAAAGGCAAAAAAAACTGGTTCACTACTCCGAAAAGTAGTACTTACAGGAAGGAATTTAGCATCTACCGGGCCTTTCCTGTACAGTTCTACTTCAAGATAACTAAACACTATTAGTTGACAGGGTTTTCTTGATAGAAAAATTCTATTTCAGAAATGTGAAAGGAATGATAAAATTGGAAAGACCACCACTCAAATTAATGAAAAGTAGACTCAGGTAATGATAAGTAGATGAAACCATCCAATGAAATCTGAAGGGAAATGGTTTTAGTGACTGAATACTCCTACCTCAATACTTTGATCCATCTTACTATCACTGAAGGCGGGCTAAGAAGTACCCAAATAGCTCAATTGTGAGAGCATTAGACTAGAAAGTGGGACAAGAAGACCATGAATAGCCCTTGATGTGATGCAGTATCGTATCCACTCAGTAACACTCCCCACCTACTGACGTTCCTGTCAAAAAAGCTGAAGCAGATTTTAAACCAACTATTGCTGTGAAAAGCTTTCACTTTACAGGAAATTCAAGGCGCTAATTTCCTTACCACAAAGAATTAAAAGCCAAACTCTGCGATCTTGCACATAAAACTTATTTTTTCAGTAAGTCAAAGGTATGAAGAATTAAGAGGGAAAGGATTGCTCTAGAATAAGACAGTTAAGAGCAAAACAAAAAAAAACACAGACATTACGTAGGAATCTCCTTTGAATTTTGACTAAAATAAACCCATCATAAAAGAGCAAGTTGAGAACCAAACAAATTGAAATATGGTCATATGGTACTGATACCTTTTTATTAACATTAACAAAAAAATAAAAATTAAAAATTAGCTACAAGAAAAAGAACTGACAGGCCAATACTGCCATGAATAAAAAGAACTGACAGGCTAATACTGCCATGAATAAAGAAAAAAGTGAAAAGCAGCACACTTACATGTTGGTACCACTGGGGGAATAGCTGGGGGTGGGACAACAGGAGGTGGAACTGGGGGTGGCATGAAACCTACATGGGGGAAAAAAGAATAAAAGAGAATAAAGTCACCTGTTCTAAGTCAAAGATTTCAACAGCTATACACGAAATTCTATACCTTAAAACAGCCTTATTCCTATGACCTCATGTTTTGACTACAATCTCTATTTTAGAAATTACTTTTGGTCAGTGTCCACCCAGGGGTGCCGAAAACCACAGGCAGATGCTGCCGTGTGCACTGCCTATATGATCCTTGGTGAGCTGAGCAAAGTGCAGCACCGCCTATCAGAATCCCATCAGGACAGGGTGTATCCTGCCTCCTCTGTGTACCTCCCAGAACATGCTCTATGGTGTCAAATCTAAGCTTCCAAGTAAGAATGGCGATGGCATGGAGTTCGACACTATTTCAGCTCCTGGTAACATTAAACACAAGGTCATTCTGCCAAATGGACTACTGTATCATATGCTGTTTACCTATAAGATCAGAGTATTTCCATTAGCTGGGGCATTACTGCTTTAAGCATTGAATAATTTTTACTTTTAAATATCTAATGAGCAAACTATAAATCTGCTTCCTTGTAGTTTTAAAATACAGGCTACCATTAAGCTCAATTATAAAACAGTGGCTAAAAATAAGGGGTAAACAAAGGCATGGGGATTTTCAGCAAATGCCATTTTCAGACATGACTTTACAAAATCTATGTGGTATAGCTTCTGACATACTCATTTTAAGTTTTCTGGAAAAAAAACATTAAACAGGTAGTATGTGATGAGTAATTTCCCATTACTTAAAATAAAAAGATTAAATTCTTGTTAAAATCTGCATTAATTTGAAATTATGTATTTAACTCTCATGTAAAACTTTTGCATTACATGACAAATTACAACTATGCTCGGACAATGAGTTAACTTTCTGGTATTACGGACAGTACTTTGGAACTCTACCCAATGATTAACAATTTAAATTACAGAAATTGAAGTAATTCTTTTCTTATATAATGTAAATATGTGAAGTTCAAAGAAGAACAGCAGTTTTACAAATAATACATCTCATTTGATTCTTTGTATATCTCCCTCACTCATCTTCCTATAGCTTAAAACTAAAAGCTCTATCTTATGACATTTAATTGATGTACGTTGTTTAAGCATCTTATTACCTGGGAAAAGTGATTCAAGGAACATTCATTTATTTACTACAGCAAAAAATACTACAAATTTAATAAGCTTTTAAAGATATTTTATGATGTCTAATGTGAAAATGAAATGGACAATCTATAAAGTTAATGCATGCTTTCTGATAAATGGGTATAATTATAGAAACTTTGATTACATAACTCAAATTATTTTGAGTATTTCAATAATGTTAAAGAATTTCACTGTTTTTCTGTGACCCTCAAACGATCTGCAGAGCCTGGAAACTTGTGAGAAATACCGTTCTCCAGGCTCCTCTGTGATCGCAAAGCAGGAGGCAGCTGCTTTGAGCAACTGTGTACAAGTATGTATGCTCCAGTGAGTTCAATGTATGCAGAGAGTTGAGAATCACTGCTCCGCTGCATTTATAAAGAACAATTAAAGTGAGAATCTAACTAGCATTCAATCACTAAAAGGAAAATTACTTACCAGGAGGTGGTTGTGAAGGGTTAAAACTTGCTCGTAGAAAAGGAGGTGGAGGGATTGGGCTGAATCCGGGAGGAGGAACTGGCATTGACACAGGAAATGCTGGTGGGACTAAACTAACTGCAGGCACAGCTGGTGCTACTGGAATCTTTTGTGAGTAAAAAATAAAAAGCCCATAAATTATTTTATCCATCTGCAATGACTACATCTCAGAACAACTAAAGGAGAATTACTTCCTTTTTAGGAAGGTCACAAAGACCATTACACTGCTTTGTTTTATTCCTTTTTGGATAGTTGTAAATAAGCCCCCTCGGATAAAAGCAAGACCAAAAGCGCGCTCACGCAGGGGCTGTGAAATATCACGTTCCACATGATGTGGAACTGAAACTGGTATTTACTTGTATACTGAATATCACACTCAATTTTAAACTGCCATCTCCCTTAGTTTATCATATAGCTGCCTAGCTGAAGCAACCTAACCCACAACTAAGAAGCACGCCAAAAACTTTAGGGTGGTTTGAACTTCTTACCAGTGTACTTGTAGTATCATAATAATCTTTCACGCATTCCAGGTGTAATTCCCAAATACTGCAGCTGTAACTCCACTCAAATTTAACAATCTATCAATAGTCTAGTCAACAACTCAATTTTATTGTCTGAAAGATACTCTGAACTTCACAAAACTGACCTCCCAATTGCCTCTCCAAACACAACTCTTCCCACATCTTTCCATTCTCAGATCATGGGAACTCCAGCTTTCTAAATGTTTCTGACCAAAAACCTTGCCTGCTCTTTTCTTGGAACATGTACCACTGGTTGTATCCTCAAAGCCCATCTGGTATCTGTCCACATTGCATTCCCTCCACTACCAGTCTAGTCTGCTGCCCCACCACTGTCATTTCTCACCAGGATTGCACAGCTATCTTTTAACTGGTCTCTCCCTCACTGGTGTCCACTAGTCTAGTCTTAAAATTGTTAGCAGGCAATCCTTTGGAGCTCTGAAGTCACATAACCTCGGTCGGTTGTTCAAAATGCCCCAGAGACCCCCTGAGAGTGAGCAGATCTCATCAGCTGCTGCTCGTCCCAGATCCTCTAGCCCAATCCCACCCCTGAAGCACACCTGGAGTGCCTCTGGTGTAGAACTTTTGCACTGGCTGTTCCTGCACCCTGAATGCTCTTCCTTGGTATGCCACATGGTTGAGGTTCACTCTCAGTGAAGTATATCCTAATGATACTGAAAATCTTCAACACCTATGAAGGCACACCCACCCTTTCATCACCTTTATCCTTCCAGAGATCTTAAAAATTTATTTTGTGTTTTTGGTCACTGCATAGATAACAGAAGACCCCTAAGGGCAAGAATTTGTGTTTTTCCCTTGATGTATATTCCTATTACAAAGAACAATACCTGACAAAGCATGATACTGCTTTCCCCCAAACTTTTATAAAGTAGATAAACAAGTAAAAGCAGAAATACAAAACAACTCACCAAGCAGCAACACCACAACGCAGTACTGACCTGTAACATAGCAACAGGAGGGGGGAAAGCCTCTGTCTGGGCGGCGACCGTTGTCTCCTTCCCTGCTGGAGGGGGGCTCTGAGCCGGCTGCGCCGCCTCTGCTACGGGCTCTGAGCTTTTCACAGTTTCCCACTCTGAGCAAAACATTTTAAATGGATTTTCTCTGGTTAGGCGTGAATTCTCATTTTACTTCATCTTATTTCATACACTTACTTTATGCTGAAACCCTTTATCTGCTTTGGCGTATCTTTAGCTGTGTCCAGAACTGTAGGGGCCAACCTAGGTTTGGCCCATACAAAAATCTGATTGCAAGACTGAAAGCAAGGATGCAAAAAGACCCAACACTGAGAAAGGCCGTATCTCAAAGGCTGTGTGATATAAAAGGAACCAACCATATTCTTTATCACGAGGCTTAAGGGGAGACCAACAAGGACATTATTAGTCCAATATAGAGAAGTCTTTCTGGAAAAAGTTTCGCAAAAAGAAAAACTGGAGTTCGAATGGCTGTTCATCTTCCTCAGAGAGGGGACCACAGTCCATGTGCGTGACTGTCACTCTGTCTCCTCTGGTGTAATCTCTACTGCTCGCTGCTCACTGGCTGCTCAAGCCACAACGGTCACAGGTCCCTTACGCTTGCCGTGCCTTCGACGGACGGCGTGCTCGTGCTGAGAGCAGCAGGTCTCACTCCGTCAAACACCACCCTCTCAGACCTCCAGCCACTTCAAACTATAATAGTGCTAAACCCACGCTGCCCACTCCCTCACTTCATTTTCCCCTCTGACCTGAGAGTACTGAAACACTACACCATATGTCTAGTTTAGCTATTATCTATTCACTCCAGCGGAACATGGGTTGGCAAACTGTATAGTGTTTCAGACTGCACTGGTCATATGTTCTTGGCTGGAACTACTACCCAACTGCTTTCCAAAACAAGTACACAAAATAGGTCAACACGAGTGAGTACAACTATGTGTCAACACACTTGACAGAACAGGCTGCGGACTAGCCCAGGAAATGTGGCTGCCAACCAGTGGGCACAGTGTGCCTTCCTTAGGGAGGGAATTCTCTGTCTCAAGTCTCTGGTACTGTTCCTAATTAGGCTTCTTTATGTTCTGAACAAACATCCATAAAGAAAGATTCACAGGCAGAAAACTTAAGAATGTTTGCAACATTTGTTAACAACCTAAGACTGACAGCTGGTTCTGGTTAAGAAGTAGTAAGATAGGACAAATGAGGCATGTATCATATTTCAATCATTTTCCCAGTTAGTATTAAAATCTTACTGATTATAACTGCTAATCTGAGGATTGAATCTATAAATGATTTTTTTTTTTTTTAAATAAAAAGCCAAATGTTTACAAGAGCAGGTTGAGATGAGCATCACAGTAGCAGAGCTCTGGACTGGATGGATCTCTACTACAGCTGCCTAAACTAACATCCCCTCCCATCTACCCTCAACATGGTCATGTAGCAAAGGAATCTAGGAAGGTCCCCCCTCAAAAAAAGCGCTCTAAGTTCAAGGAATTGAAATATTTAGTTTTAAAAAGTTTCCATAATACAACCTTTTTAAAGAGACAAAAGCTTGGAGACAGAGCAGAAGTGCTGACGTCTGTGCAACGCAGCACGTGACACACGCACACGGCACGACTGTGTTTCTTTTCCGCTCACTCTCTTACATGGGAGGAGGGAAGTTCAGGGAAATATCATAATTCACCTAGTTATGCAAAGCATTTCAATTACAACCTTTCGATACTTCCACTTTTGGAAGAAGTCTTAAGAGTAGGTCCAGTGGTTCTTACCAGTATTTACAGTTTCCTGATCAATCATGCCTCCTTCTGCAAAGCCTTCCAAGTCATCCACCTTAACTTTTTCCCATGGTATATATGTAACTCCAAGATCTACATCCCAGAATTGTTTGTATTCAGTTTTCACACCTTTGTTTAAAGCCCAAGCAATCTGTCAGCAATAAAGAGAAGAAAAAAGAAAGCATTAAGTACTGAAAATATGGTAAAAAGTTCAAAATTTACATGTAAACAATACAAATAAAATTGTTTAAAAATCAGTTATAGATAAAAGAAAGAACAGTCAAAACAAAACCAAAACAAACTCTATAAATCTGACTGTGGAACTGAGACTAATCAGAGAGGAGGACCCAACGGGCTGTGGTGGAGGATTGTGGGGTTGTGGTGGTGGGTGTGGTGTGGTAACATTCAAAAGAGGTGTGAACATACAACACCTAAGTTGTATACAGTATCATAAACCATCATTATCAAATTTTTAAAAATACAGTTAATTAAATACAACTTGTTAAAAAAAAATTTACCAGTTTAACTGGTAAAACATGACTGAAAGAATAATAATAGCCAAGAAGATGATTTCCATATATTTTGTTTTTGAAATAAAATCTGCACTTGACAGCAATGGTGTTTATTTCCTTCCCTTTTGTGTTGAGGTAACAATGGTTTATAACACTATAGATTTCAACTGTACAGCACCATAAACAGGTATCGTGCGACCACACTAAGCTAACCATCAAGTCCAACTCCACGGATGCGACTGACCACTTTCCTCCTGTTCTTACAGTCTAAAAGTTGTTTTTATTTAATTCATTTGTTTGCCTTATGTGCCACAATTAAAAATGTGTGACCTACAAATTACTTTAAAATAATACATTTCTAAAAACAATCCAAATCTACTTTCACCATAAAAAAAGTTAATCTACTGCACCAATAATTACGATTTCAACAAAATACTGATTTTCGGGTGGGGGGGGGATGATAGTGACATTTAAAAAGAAAATCTGTAGCATTAAATGTTAAGGCATGGGTATATTTACTTCTTCAAAAGTAATTATCTTAAGGCTTTTGCTTAAATAATTATCTTAAGGCTTTTCAGTTGCAAAATTGATGCATTATCACCAAAAAGCAGGAGAAAAAATGTGAATTAGTCATCACATGAAGTAAAATGAAAAAAACTAATCATTGAGCAATTACTCAGTGAAAGACTAAGTAAAATACAGATAAATTTACAAATAAACCCTCCCCAAGGGCCTAGATTGTATGACAAGAAATCAATAATGTGATTAGTGGACTGAATAGGAAACCTTGGAAAGATGTGAATATAAGATAAAATTACAAAACTGAAATGTTCTTCTCATAAAATGATGCCCTGGTTGATTTCAAAGAACTATGACTCAAGTTCTGGTTACTGGACTTATTTTACCTCTATCTACCTATGTAACTAAATAATACAGAAACAACAAATTACTGTTGAGGTTTTGCCCGTAACATTAAAAAAGATGAATTAAAACCACAACATTCTATTAATAAACAATAGCCATGCCTCCTGTCATCTCATACCCATTAACCTCACCTTAATAACCTTGGATCCAATTTTATATGATCCAGAGCTAAGTTTCTGTAGAGCCCGAAATGCATCTTGTCGATGAACCATACAGACGTAAGCACAGCCCCTGGGAGGAATCATCTATTAAAAAAAACATGAGAGAGGGTTGAAGAAGATAACTCATTACAGCCTGCACAGTCTTCACGAAACAGAGCATCAAAAACTGGTGAACTGACATAGTGAACTGTCATTTACCTTTCTCCTCCACTATCTGCTTATGTCTATAATTCATACACAATCATTGCTTTAGAACAATTCAAATTCAATAAAGTTTGTCTAATCTACACTCAGAAAAAACTAAAAACAAAAAAATGTATAGACACATGCACATATTACCACCAGATAAAAGGTAAATCCTATGGTCGACAAAAGTATCTTGAGATTTATCATATTATCTGCTGATAATTATATTATCTACTCCGATTGTCAAAATAAAAAACTTTCCCTCAGTCTTCCTAATACTTCAAGCTACTATTACCTTTAATATTAAGTTTCTCAAGAGAATTTTACATAATGCTTTACATAATTCTACATTTATGTACAACAGATTCAACTCCCCATGAACACATGGAAATACTCTAAGCTCATGAATGTCCCACAATAACAGCTGTATCTAATAGGTTATTCTAGTACCCAAATTCCCCACAAAACAAATGAGAACTTTGTAAGTCTTCCATCTAGTTCATTTGCAAATTCAGGATTTTATCAGAAGTCAATCACACAAAATAACTTGGTACCTATTATTTGTAAGTACTATGCTCTTAAAAGGCAATTTGGAAGAGAAGTGAGATAGATAATCTAATGCCTAACTGACTGTGGTATAAGAAAGACTACAGGTGCCATAAACAACGTGAAATTCAAAGTACTACTTGGATTCAGAGCAGGCCCGAAGCAGTAACCTCTTAGCTTTGAATCAAAATCACATCTGTTGCTGTGGCACTTTGATCAGAACCTAAGATACTAATCCCATATATTGATTAATGGGTTAACTAATCACCTATTAAATTTCCTGTGTAATTCAGGCAACTTGCTTGGTTTCCTCAAAAATAATCCATCTAAATTACCTAACCAGCTTCTTATAAGGGGCCAAAGAGATCACACAAAGTTAAAAGTAACAGATGAAGTGGTCAAAAATCAAACAAAGACTGCTGATAATCATAGACATTTTAGTTATTTAACTAATCTAAGATTGAGAGGAAAAATTGCTAATTTTTGAGTAAATAAATATAAAAGGTCCAACAGAGATAAAAATATAGTGAATGAAATCAGATGGTTAATGAATTGTAAGTTTCCTCAAATGAAGAACTATGTTTCATTTTTTCCTAGGAAAAAAACAATGGGCCTTCTGGAAGAAAATAGTTAAAGGAGACAGGGTGGGACAAAACCATCTTCTTGAAAGAAGTCAAGTCAAGGAGTGAAGAGTTACATTTATGTTATGAGATGCCTTGGCTCCTCAAGTTCTCCTGTATAAAATTTGCTTTGACAAGAGAGAAACTGAGATGCAGAGGAGGAAAGCAGCAGCTGGCAAAAGACAGGGGTTAACCTGTCCGTCTCCCCCACTAAGTGTTCCTTACAAGTCGCTGGTATTCAGCTTTATGTTTTGTTTTTAAAAAATAAACTAGATCCCACACAGGATTCCTAATAATTGAAACATCCAGTATTTATAGAACTACCCGCCACATTGCCCATAAGAATATTTTGCTGAAATTTCATTGTAAAAGCACTTAAATAGGGGCCTCCCTGGCTGAGCTTCAGTGCTATCAACTTGTTGCCAGCCACTGCAGCATGAGTTCCATCCCCAGCTGGGGAGCTGACCTCTAGGGCACAGCAGACCTCTCCTGTTTTGCCCACTGCTCTCCTTGGCAGTATGTTTCAGAAGACCCTCCTGTTCTGCTCACCACTCTGTCAATGCTGAATCCTCTCAGCCTCCCCACCCCACCCCCTCTAGCTTACACCTCTAGTGTCTTGTATGCAGAAATAACTATATTTTTTTTAAAAAGTTAAATAAGCAGAGAAACAGCATCTGCATAAACATAAAAATGATTAAAGTCCTCATACAGATATGAATTATTAAAGGCAGATACTACTAGACTAATAACTGAAAAGATATTCTCCATGAATGAATACCCCTTACTTTTATTTTTAAACCTTAAGAACAATACTTACATTAATGGATTCAATCTGTCCAAACTCTTCAAACAGGTTGGTCAAGTCCTGCTGTGTTGCCTTCTTGTCCACCTGCCCAACCCACAGAGTGGTACTACAGACTGAAGAAATAACACAAACACAGCCTAAGTCATGTGGACACAGCTGCTTCTTTCAATTATACTTAAGATAGTATGTTTAAAATACTTGTCCATTAACACTTGTATCTGTTCTGTTTAAAAGAGATTAAAGTAAGGTCCTTTCTGTGGCGCAACAGGTTAAAGCACAACATTACAAAGCTTGTCCCGAGTGCCTCCACAGGGTTCAATCCCCGGCTAGAGAGCTGACCCACATGGTGCCGCAGACCTCTCCTGACTGCCCGGTGCTCCTCTCAGCAGTGTATTTAAGTCAACCTGCCTGTTCTGCCCCCCATTCTGTCTCTGGTGAATCTTCTGGCCACCCCTGCACCTCTGGCCTGTACCCAAGTTCTGTATGCACAAATAAACCTTTAATAAATAAATAAATAATAAATAAATAAATAAAATGGACTAAAGTGACTGAAATCCGTTCACATCTATACCAAGTTAGCCTACTACAGATCACCTGCTCTCATCCTTGGCTGCAAACCTGATTCACCTTTGGACTCCCAAAGACAATGACAGACTGGGAACTGAGAGCAAAACCACTTTTGCACTGCAGTCCTACCTGGCTACCTTTTAATTATCTTTCTGTGCTGGAATGATTAAGTGTATAGTTTCCCCTAATCAACAATTATATCTGAAAACATCACCTTACTCTTAAGAAGACAACTTGCTTGAAAAAAGGGGAAAAGGCTGAATTAGAATGCTTTAACTTGTTAGCATTAAAGACTCCAAGAGAACTGACTGTTGGAAGCCATTTTAATAAGCATGTTAAACACGAGACATCTTGCTTACCTTCAGCTCTATCATTCATGTGCGTTTGAGTAACTTTTTCTGAAGACACTTAAGAAATAGCTGACATATTGACAGCTTAATATATCTGGTTTTATGTCCATGTAATGTAAAATAGTAAGTTTCCAGCTTCTGATTATCTTTCCTACAACAGGACAGCCTTAGAAAAGGCTTTGTTCTAGAACAAGTCCCACAGTTAGGTGTGACCAGTGCAAGATCTCTCCTGCTTGCAACTTCAACCAACTCTCTCTATTCTACTCAGGAAGTTAGGATCTTCTAGACCTTCTGTGAGCTTTAGGAATCGTTCTGCTACTAAATCCCTGGTAAAATTGTGCGCTCTCTGCTACTTGCTGTTTGTGTTAAGTAGGCTCATGATATGCATACGTAATTTAATACCCAATGAAGTTTCATAAGGCAATGTATTAGCTTTCTGTTGCTGCTGTAACAAAACCCCACAAACTTAGTAGCTTAAGACATAAGAAAACACTCTCTTACAGTTTGAGAGGACTAGACTGGGCCTGCATTTCTTCTGAAGTCTTTGAATTCATTGCCTGTCTTTGCTAGCTGTCACAGCTGTCTTCATTCCTTGACTCACGACCCCAGCTTCATCTTTTAAGACCAGCAGTGAGGCATGTACCAATCTGTCTTCCATCTTCAAATCACCTCTTCTAGTGGATCCTATTCCCTTTTAGAAGGACCCCTGTGATTATACTGAGCCCTCCTGGAGAAGCCTAGTTAATCTCCCTATGTCACTGTCCTCACTAATCAGATGTGCACTGTCTCTTGCATCATGTAATGGAATGGATAATTCCAATGATTTGGATATGGACATCTTCGGGAAACCATTATCTAACCTACCACAATCTCTTAGCAAATTGTGGAACCTCTTTCACCAAACTGTCTCCCGCCCCTACTCCCACATTACTCTGTCCTACATCTCACAGCTTCCTTAATCTCCCTGACATCTGTTTCCATGTTTCCCCTACTCTTCTAATGTAGTCTCTACTAATTTTGCTAATGGACAACTCATGATATTTGCCAGAAAGCAATGAAATTTCAAATCCCATAAGGAGGGGACACTTAATTCCTACAAAATTATTGTTTGTTAATGTTTCAGACCCTGGACTTATAAAAACTCCAGTGTTCTAAAGAACAAAGGCAGGAAAACTCAATGTGCTTAAAATGTGGTGGGAAGAAAATCTGACCACATGAAATTGATACCTCTTGTATAAATAGGGCTTGAAGGAAAAAAAGAAACATACTTTCAATGTATATTCTTGTATCCTCTCAAGAATTTATGTTATGTTATACCATGAAAATAAAACAGCAATAAAAAATAAATTATATGGTCAGTAACTGTAAATGATGGCAACAATGGCAGCAACATGACAAGTAAGGAAACAACAGAAATGCCATATAAAGCCATATGCTAAAACTACTGATTCTGGATATACTGATAGTAGAGAGTTCACAGTCAGACTTTTTAGTGGTATTTATCTGGCAGCACTAAAATGCTTGAATTTGTTCTCTTTCTCTAACAGATAACAATAATTTTTAGTTAGACATATCAACATTATTAAACTAACAGTGGCTCTCATAATCAGTTACAATTCTGGCAAGTTAGCCTATGTTTGCTCAAAGTGCCAGAACTTAGTAAAAGAAGGATACTATCACCTATAGTTATAAGCCTGGGTGTCCAGGACCCACCAGCAGTATAAGGGATACCAATTACTTATCTCTGTCTGTGGCAGAAAAAAATCTGAAGACCTGCAGATTGGACAACCTGATCAGTATTAGGGTGAGGCCTAGAGTGACAATTTGCTCTATTTTAAGCACCTTTGCCCATCTACAGTCTGTTGGCTCACCTTGAAGGTCAAACCCAATTAGAGCCCTGAAGGTAGACCTTGACAATAATTAGAACTTTTCCCCTCAGATTTCTGCGCTGTGAGCTCTCACCTTAACACTCTCCTAAAACAAACTACCACCAGATTTGTTCTAATCATATGCTTGTAGATTAACACATAAAGGAGAGGAAATTTGTACAACAGGAATTTTTTTATTTAGTAGTGATCTATTAAGTTTATGAGTTGCTTGAAAACCCACACGTTTCCTTTATTCCCTTAAAGACCTGGGATCTGAACTGGTCAAGACACTAGGTAGAGACATCACTCTGCTCAAAAGTAGACACTAGGCCTAGGATCTATTAGTGGGGACTGAAATTCCCTAACTTACTTGGGGGGTCGAGGGGGGGTGTTAATGAGTCAGATCTTATATTAACAGAATCTGTTCTTTTTCTCTTCTCCTCTCATTACCAAAAAAAAAACCAAGGATAAGATTATGCTTTTCCTTTGTCTGAAAATAAGTTTGACTCAATAACTATTTTCTGAGTATTTGTTAAAACCCAAAGCAGGTAAAAACATGTCACTTACCACTTAATGTTTTCGACCTAATTGGGGGCAATCCCTTCTTCTGTCTTTCTTTCTCCCGTTCTCTGGCTCGCCTTTCACTTGAGTATGAACGTGAGGATTTCCTCTTTCTTTCTCTAGAACGGGAACGTGATCGCTTTCTGTGTTTACGCTTTCGAGAACCAGATCGTGACCTAGACCTTCGTTTTCTTGGTGACCTACAAAAAAATTTGTATTTTACTTCTAATAACAATGTTATTCTTCTATCAAACTTCTCACTCCTAAAGAAAAAACAAAAACTTTAAAAAGATTGTCTTATGTTTAAATATCTCATCAAAAAAACTAAGTGCAGTCAAGTATCAAACATGTATTTTTTCAAAGGTACCTACTGCTTAGGTTCACACTAATAATAAATTTTTATTTGCATGATTCTTCCTGCATCTTAGTGATTACTCACAACCACAAAGAGGAGGAGAAGCACATTTTAGTATGGGCCTCACTTTCTCTTAGCATTTTCCAACTCATTTCTTTAAAGCAGGTTCAACAACAGGGATGAAAAACCAAAGGACATAAAAAAAAAAACCTACAGGTAATGAAGATACTACATTCTTAAAATTTGGAAAAATTAAAAGATTTCAATGCTTCTTCCAAGTTTTCAACTCTTAAAATGATGCTTAAATTTTCACTATAAGTTGATTCTGAAATACTCATGATTTGCTGTTACCAATAAACCACTGAATTGTCTTCAAAATGCTAAATGGCAAAGTGCCACTAAGAAAAAGTAATTGCTAAGACAAAGACTTCTGTAACACAGGAACTGTTTTAGGAAAATAAAAACGAGTTCGGGTTAGAGAAAGTTGAACCAACAGGCTCTCATTTATAAGAGGCAAATATAACTTCTTAAAACGAATAATGATTTAAAAAAAATCATCATAAATACTACCCTTCTTCCATCATAAACGGTTCAGATTTTCAGGGATATTCATCTGTAGAATAAAGTATATAAAAATTTTAAAGACTAATGACTTTAGTTTGCAGTACAAACATGCATACGTAATACAAGAAAATTTACCAAAGAAGGTTTTTTCAACCCAAATTTGAATATGCCTTATATATAAATAAAAATATGCATCTTTATATAATATGCACATATAATATACATTTATTTATATAAAGATACTTTAATAATGTATAATATATTTATACATTTTTATTATGCCTAATATTTTTAAAAACAATTTTTGTAGTTTGAGTTGGCATTATAAGATGAAATGTAATGCAAGGAATACATTCAATTTCCAACACTGTTCCTCCATAACCTAATTCAATTTTACCTGTGGCCTGGAGACAATAATATCCTAACGCTGTGGGGCTGTCAAAACACTGTTGCAAACTACAAGTCTCACTGACACCACTGCCAACTCATGAAAACAATAAAAACAAACAGCTAACAAGCTATCCAGTTTAAAACAGAATACAGTATGGAGTTTTCTCAAAACACTGAATATAGATAGATGTACCACATGATCTAGCAATATTGCTCCTGGGTACCTCCAAGATGAATGCAAAACACTAATTCAAAAGGATATATGCATTCTCTGTTTACTGCCGCATTGTTTACCATAGTCAAGTTACGGAAGCAACCTAAGCGCCTAACGAGAGAGCAGTGGATCATGAAGCAGTGGTATATTTACACAACAGAATACTACCCAGCTATAAAAAAAGATGAACTCTTGTCATCTGTGCCAGTATGAATGAACCGGAGGAAATTAAGCTAAGTGAAGTGAGTCAGATGGAGCAAGACAAATATTAAATGTAAGTGGCACTTACATGTGGAACACAGAGCAACAAAGCAAAGGACTGGACAAAAGAAAGTCAGTAACAAAGCCTAGATCTCTGGCCGTGGTACTGGGGCAACAAAAGGGGAGAGTAAAATGAGAAAGGTGCACATGGACTGTAGTGAGTACTCCTAGCGTCCTGAGTATGGTCTGGTACCACACGACTGAAGGGTGTGATGTTATACCTCTAAATCATAAAATAGGCTATAAACTAATGTTATTCCGTTAAATAATAAAGGAATGAAGAAATATAAAAGGAAAAAAAAACAATACAGATTTTGAAATTCTAAGAACTTAGTGTAATGTTAAATATTATTGTAAAACCTTGAGCGAGATCGTGAATGTGTTCTTGATCTTGAGCGAACAGCCACTTTCTTTGCTTCTTGCTCAAAGATCTCCTCCTCCACTCCATCTTGTCCTTCATCTATATCCATATCCTTGAAAGTCAAAAGAAAAAAAAAACAGTAAACAGAAAGTCAGACTGGGACTTAAGTCCATTTTGAAACAACTCTGCCATACAAGACAGTCACCACTGCAACACTCACGCCTCCTAGTAGAAGGCCCAGCGCAGACAATGTGCGGAGGGTGGGGAGCATTAGGAACATTTCTGGTACAAAAACTATGTGTTCTCCTCTAATTAAAGTCACAAACTCACAACCTAGAAAGCATTTACTTTTTACCTGCTGCTGAATATCTATGGAGTCATCCATATTTGCTTCAGGCTCAAGGAGATGCTGTTGACTGCTCCCTTGTGACGGTGAAGCAGAGTGCTCGGACCCAAATGTCCCTTCTTGACTGTCTTGAGGGGTCGCCTATTGAAAGTGAACACACACACAAATGTTAGGAATTTTTGCAAATAAAAAGTTAAAGACCAAATATGATTATTTTTATTTTAAAAGGTGCCTAATAATGAAGAAATTCACATTAAATCTTTTCTAATCAAAGTAAAATCGTGATTTTGTATATACAAAGTTTTAACAGGATGGGACATTTCCATTAAATGAGACAGTACTACTCAGAAAAGAAAGGTAAGATCAATTAGGTTTTCACAGAAATTTGTAATTATGTAAAATATAAGTTATTGAGAATTAATTACTAAAGGGTTATCTCACAAAGAACATATAATAGCATTAAATGACTGTAGGACATCTCTGATAATTAACATTTTTATTAAAATGTTAGGAAGTCCAATAAAGCATTTTGTTATTTTAAAAAAAAATTCACAAATTGTCACTACAAAGCAAAAATGAAGCTCAACATCAAAAATCACTGATGCAGCAAAAACAATTCTCAACTTAAGTCTTCCCCAACTGTCTTCTCTAGGAATTCACAAAATAACACTCCTTTGTCCTCTGAGAAAGGTAACAATTTTAAAGGGCTTAATAAAGGCCAATGAAACCTAACTGTAGCACATTTATAGCTGAAGCCTGTTCACTCCCAAGACTACAATCCTAGTAACTTGGCAAGAGGGACAGTGCTGTATGATAAAGGTCAGTGAACCTGACGAACAACTACACAGATCGTGGTGTTAACTGAAAATGAAAAAACTAATTACTGTGGGGGAGGGGGAGGGGCTCAGGAGGAGAAATGATGTGATACATAAAATAGCCTAAAATGTGATCTTTCAAGGTGTCATGGATTAGTTCTCGGCAGTATAAAACTGGGACCTATTAAAACAACTATCAGAAAAGAGCAACTGAGCACACAACTGAGGCCATGCTCCTAGCTGGGTGGTGAGTAAGTTACTTGCTCTGTCTGAGTTCCCTCTCTGGTCAAGGAACACAACAACAGAGTATGAATAATAAAGCTAACTGTTTCCACCACAAAAAAGAAATAATCATGCAACTTGACAGAAATATCAGTTAACCCTCCAGGGTTAATCATATAGCAACAAATAAATGTATCAAACCAACTGGTGTCTATCTCAATTTTTTAAAAAATCTATATTATTCTTCCTGCAATGACACTGAAAGAAAAGCATACAGCACAAAATCAAGAACCAAGGGCATATAATATTTTCAAGATTATAGGAGTACACAAAAACTGAAGCTAGAATTAAAAAGATTCCTATCACTAAATGTTTGTACGATACCACCGCTTTAACCAAGAAAAAAATTAAGCTTATTCTAAAACACAAACCAAACATGAATGTATTAAATAAACATATACTCCAGGCTTATTAAAATGATACATCAAGAGAATTCTAACACAGCAAGTTCAACTTTATCCTGAACCTTAAATTTACATACTCACTTATTCCTATCATTTACTTCTTACTTCACTACTCACTTTAAGTCTCTTTACTTGTCCTTCACCAGTAATTTTTCATTAAAATTGGTTAGCCTCTGTATAAATTTCAACAAAATTTAGTTTCAGTAGTTTCTTTGCCCAGTTGAAAAGACTGCCATTTTATGAGTTAAATTCTTTTTCCCAAGCCTTATCAAGAGCCATGAGAAATTTTATTTTAAATATTCAACTAAAATTTGTTCGCTTTCTTGAAATAAGCTCTTGTTCCACTGGACTCTCTGTCTAAAAGATAGGCTGTGGTATCTGTTTTTCCCGTTTGAAACACTGCCCATTTAGCATCTCAAGAATGCTGCTATTACTACTCAGCAACAAATAAAAGAAAAAACACTTGTTGAGACCAGTGATTTGATAATGGAATAAATCACCATCACTCCATTTTACTACTTTGACAAAACCACTACATTATATTTCCAGAAAATATAAGCAATTTTGGAGATACCGTTTTGGTAATCTGTTGGCTTTCCTTGAAATATGGTTTAATATTTAATTTTTCATTTTATGTTAAAGTAACAAAAAGAAAACTGAAACACCTTAGTTATTAAACAAGGTAGAAGATGAATGCAAAGAACAGCATTCTAAATACTGTTGATGACACTAAAATTTAACAATGTACCATATAGTTTCATAAATAAATTAAAATTTGAGTTTGCAGATGACCACAATCTAAATGTATTTCTCAAATTTAAAACTAACGAGGAAAAAAAAAATCTCTGTTGGGACAAAAGAACAGTATTTTTACCAAGTTAGTCTAAATTAGAAAGAATTCACTTTGCAATAAAAACTTGGAACTCTTCTATGTTGCTAAAAGAAACACTTGACATTTAATACAAGGTTTGCTACAATTAATTATATGCTAATTTCTAATAAAGTTTGTTCTTCGATCCTTTATTTCACTGGTGTGAACTACTTATGACTTAAAAATATAGAAAACATGAAAGGATTCATCAGACCCAGAAGGCAAATGACTATTTTCTGACATACTGGTATATATTCCTAGTATATATGCTGGTATATAACTGCAGTTTCTTCAACAATGTCTTCATACAAAGCATTAATAAAATTTCTTTTAAAATTAGAATGCAGAGATAAGAGCATACAGCAGCATTCTTTCAAGGTCTGGATGAACTCACATTATCATATATTTACCAGCTATTAATAGTTTTCCTTTTTTTCTCAGCATAATGTACAGAAATTTTTTTTCAAAGGTCTGATAGAAACAGACACATGGTACGCCTCCAATTTTTCTTGGATTTGTGTAATAACCCTACAATCCCCAGACTCTGAATGCAATCTACTGAGTCTAGAGATATTAACTCTACAACAACTCTGGACTCCATTAAACATCTTAGATTTTATCACATTCAAGTCTAACCTTTCTATTATATTCTCTTGTAAAAATTACCTAAATAAAATGAGTTATACATTTCTGATATCCTTCACATAGCTCTTTATTACATGGCTGAATCTTCTATAATCTTTTTACCCTTAAAACTCTTAAGAGATTAACCTAACATTTTCATCATAAGCATTTTCGTTTTGTCTCGACATCTTCTGAATATTCTGATAAAACAACTAACAAAACTGTGAACTCTAACTTACTAAGGCAACAGAAACCAATCCCTTTAGAACACATCTGTTAGTACCTTCACAATTAAGCCAGTCTCTGAAAACACCCCCGCATTTCAATGGCTTTTGACTGTCAGGTATACTAGACATCAACAGTTACTACCAGTGTGTTCAGGCTAATGAGTAGGGTGGCAGCAACAAATCCATTCTCTTCTCAAATAATCTAGTGACTTTTAAACAGCCATATTTTAACCATACTGGTACACAAAAATGCTTACTTCATTGTTCTGCATATTTCGCTATCTCTCAAATACACTAAGGGAATGGGTTTGGTAGAGCCAATTATATAATTTATTAAATGTAATTATTATTGTTGACATACTTTCCGATTCTAAATTTGTGACAGGTTTTAATCACTACCCACCTTATGCATTAGAAAAGTTGCTTTTTTTCTTCACCACTCCCTTTTCTTCAGCACTCAACTTTGAACGAAGCTTTTAAGAACATCTACTCCTTTCAAAGGGATCTTATTACTGTATGTTCTAAAATTTTGGAGATAATGTATAGAGCAATTAACTAAATCCAGAGTTCTATTTTTTGTGGTAGGTGAGATTCTTAAGACAGAATCACTCTCAAGTTTCTAGTAATTTTCACTTCAGTAACTTGGTGATAATTAGTCATCAAAAGTACTACCTTGATTTTATTGCTTCTGCTAAAACTTCTGAAATGAAATGAACTAAGACAATTCAAAAATGTCACATTCATAGTTGAACAAATCTGGTGCTTAAACTCTTCAATTACTATGACTTCTTGCCTTTGGTAACAACTCTTTGACGTTGTAACAATGACAACTGGTTTCTTTTTGAATTGCACACTGTGCTTCCTTATAATATCACCCAAATGTTCTTCATGGTTTTAAATTCTCAAGCAGATACATTTGCTTGATATAAAATTTAGCACTATTCCAATTATCAGAACTATTTCTTCAAAACAAAGTGTAGAATTCTAGTCTTATAATTCCATGTGTAATATCCAATCTAGCAAATAATCGTTAACATCCACTTTATGTTTACTCTTTATAATAAAAGCTCAAATCCAGAGCCCCACAATATCTAGCTTTGCTAACCCATCAATGAAAAGTAAAAATATCCCTTTAAAGATTTTCTGTCAATTGTACCTGTATCACAGAATTAAGTTCAAACAAATATAAGTGTTTCATTAGAGAAGAGACTATCTGAAGCCCGATCTTACACTGTCCATCTCTGTACGTGTTGTATATCTAACAATGCCTTGCTCATGCTTTAAAAGGTGTGTAATATTGTGGCTAAATTCATTATTTAGTGCTAAAGGTTTGAGTTTTCGGAAAAATATGAGTGGGATTGTTTACCAAACTGTTCTGAAAGGCTTATATCTACACGTATGTCTCATATACAAGCAAAAATAGGCTCTGCAATGAATTCATTCCTAGTTCTGCAATTCAACATATTTTATCAATTCTAAAGTGTGATGATTTTTTCCACCTTTTATCATCCTGATGAACTTCTCAATGAGAATGTGATGCTTCAGAAATGTTTTATAACTTAGCTACAGACTGTGTGAATCTTAGGGTTGATACTATATGACATTAGTTATATACTTTCATTACAAGCTTTAATCTCCTCTGGTGTGTAACGGCAATCATAATGCCTACAGCATAAACATTAAATGTAATTCTGCCTAATAAAGTTCAGCCACATGGAAACAGTCTAACTCAAGAGAGCAAATGATTTTGTCATCACTATCAACAATAACATTACAACTTGATAGAAAACTGGGAAGCACAAAAAATTAGAAATTATACTACTGTCTGTTTTCCCTACTTCCTGTACTGAAATTTCTACAATGCTCTATGTGGATTCATTAAGTTATCAGGCACACTGACTATATAAAACATGGTAAAGGCCCTGAAAAGACTGATTTTCCTACTACTAGACTATTGAAGAAAATCATACTTAAGAAAGGAAATAAAGTAGGTAGTAAAAACTAAACAGAAGGGAAAATACTCTGTAATCAAAGCTAACAGAAACACCAGTCTTTAAGTTATAGAAAGCAGTAACTCTAAAGCCCACAAGATGGGGTTATAAACCTTTTGAGGCTGTTGCTGTTCCAAGAGCTGTTGTCTAAGATGTTCAAGGTTTTGCTGCTGTAGTTGTTCTGCTATCTGATGGAAAATGGAATTGTTCACAGATTCTGAAACATGAGAACTAAAACAAAAAGTAGAAATATATTTTAAAACCCAGCAAAAAGTCCATGAAAATACCCGAAGAGAGAGATAGTCAATTTCATGAAATATACAATATTTTTGAAACACTAACATAAAAAACAGAATGCTCCAGAACATTAATAGATTAGAGTAGAAAAACACTCTTCTAAGGTGAACAGGTGGACAAAAGCTAGAGAAGCTTGGGTGGTGAGCTGGTATTACTGTCTCATGCTATTAGATGCATACTAATGAGAACTTTTACATTAGCACATGCTAAGAAAATTTCCATAAAACTTACATAACAGTGAAGAGTATTTAAACATGATCACTGTCACTCCTGTTCTATGAGATTGTGGGGAAAATGGTCTACAATTTCCACACTAGCCGTAGAAACAAGCTTTTCGCCTATTATTTCAAATATTCTTACAATTGAATTAAATAACTTAGAATATCAAAATATCACAACTAAGCTTGACAACCTGACAGTTTATCCAATGTCCCACAAAAAGATTTTGATATATCCCAAATGTTTGCAAAGACCTGAGGAAGAATCAAAATAATATGAGCAGGCGAATACACATCATTTTACCATCTTTCTCTAATTTTAGGGTTCAACGGTCTAAAATAACAACTCAGCTAATTCAAAGTATACGAAATCATGCAAACGACATCATCCCATCCAGTGTTCATAAAAATAACATAATCCCTTATGATTATAAAGATAACGTAACAATTCTTACAGTTGAGAAGTTGGAATTTCTTTTTTGGGTTCTTCGCTATGCTCAGAATCTTCCCCAAAATCAAACCTATCCATCAACTTCTGGGAAGCAGGGGAGGGAGAGACAGAGAGGGAAAAGAGACAAATTAAAAAGCAATTTACACAAATACAAATTGTAAGGACTGTTGTGAAGGTAAATGACATGCTCTTAATTTATTTCTATCAATTTGTGAGATTTTAATATCATTTTTATGTGAGAGTATAATAGTTTTGTAAGTGGCTCTTCCAAGCACTTAGAAATTCATAGCCTTACAAAGCAAATCATACCACAAGGGTAGAAAACACTAAAATTCTAATTTTACAGAAGAGTAAATTAGTATTAAAATATTTAGTGACTTGGCAATGGTAATGTAATTTAATGAATAACAGCAAGGACAAAAATCAACAAATATATTCCCGATATAGTTTTCTTCTTAGAATGCTCAATTTTCTAACTGCTCAACTTAAAGGAATTAATACACACTGTTTAGACTACATTAGACTTGAAAGATGTTGGCTACAACAGTAACAACCTGATACTTTAGTTATTTTCCCATGAAAATAGTGGTGTCAGAAGTTAATATGGGTAACACTTTCAAAGCATTACAACGTTTCCATAATTAACAAAAATAAGGAGGTTATCACACAACGTACACATGAAAAAACTCAACTTTAAAAGCATTATCCTTTATTGCTAGGTCCCAATTTATCATAGTAAAGTATAGTGATAACTTAAAAACATATTTTCATTTGAATTATGACATATCGAACAATTATAATTCGAGTCAAAATTATAGCACATAACTAACATGTTGGTAACATCTATAAAGGAACTTGAGAAATTAGAGAACTGAGAAATTAATCATATATTTCAATGGCGAACACCAAATTTTACTGACCTTTAGTCAAAATTTTCCAACTATTTCAAGTAGAATTGCAAAATTTTTCATATTTAAAAAAAACCTGAACTTTGTAAATGTATAATGTCTTACTTAATACAGTGGATATTAAAGCAATTCTGCAACAAGAACCAGAATCCAGATGAAGCAAATAAAAGCTAGCGCTTCATACAGAGTACCTGAGCCCCCACCTTGTTAAAAGACACTCCTTGCTCTAGGGGGTTGAGGGTGTTGGCTGCTGCCGCTGCAGCTGTAAGCTGTGCTGTGAGAGCCTGCAGCTGGACAACAAGACCAGCATCCAGGGCCTGCAGAATGGAAGGCTGAGGCTTCTGCTGTTGTATCTGTAGAGTCTGTATTAACTGCTGAAGCTAGAAAGTCAGAAAAAGAAAATTATTGCAAGCAAGGCTGGGTTTTATCATAAAAATGCTTACATAAAACTTACTTAATAAATTAATCATTCTACAGTCTTGGAATCAAGCAAAATATAGATACTAACAACTCAAAACAACAATGAATTGTTCTATAAAGACTTTTTTTGTGTGTTCCACACATAACACAGTCCTTATTTCTCTTGCTGGCCCTCCCTGGTGGTGCTACGGGTTAGGACGCAGCATTGCAAGGTGGCCACAGACGCTTCGGTGCGAGTTGGACTCCTAGCCCCGGAGGTGACCCACATGGTGCAGCAGACCTCTCCTGACCTGCCCACTGCCTCCCTCAGCAGTGTGCTTGGTTAACTGGCCTGTTCTGCTCCCCGCTCTGTCTCTGGTGAGTCCTCTCACCGCCCTGCCCCTCTGGCCTGTACCCAGTTCTGTATGCTTAAATAAATTTTTTAAAAAATTCTCTTGCCTCTGGAGAACTTTAAACAAAATTAAAATTGGTCCTATCTTGATTAATGGATAAAGAACTCATCACAAGCAAACTAATTTTTCACTAAGCTCTCCATCCCTCCTCAGTAAATCCTTAATCATGTCTGACTAGCACATTTCCTGAAAACAGGAAAACCAGTGAAATTTGTTTCTTAAAGCAGAACCTGGAAGCAAGGAAACCAGTTTCCTTATGTGAATAGGGTCACTGAGTATTGAAAGAAATTCCTGTTTCCCCCATTTATCTAACACCCTTAAAAAAAAAAAAACAACAGTAAGGGCCCTCCCTGGTGGCACAGCGAGTTAAAGCACAGCACTAAGAAGCTAAAGCCGCTTCTGCATGAGTTTGATTCCCGCCTGCCCCGGAGGTGACCACATGGCACGGCAGACCTCTCCTGACCCGCCTGCTGCTCCCCTCAGCAGTGTACTTCGTCAATCTGCCTGTTCTGCTCCCCACTCTGTCTCTGGTGAAGCCTCTCGCCAACCCTGAGGCTCTGGCCTGTACCCCAGTTCTGCATGCACAAATAAATCTTAAGAAAAAAAAAAAAAAAGTAAGATTCTGAAGGTATTTCAGTTAAATCCTACATACATCCTAGAAGTAATATTTTCCTAATCAAGATCTAAACCCGAAATAAATCTGAAAACTATCAGTTTAAAACAGAAAAATACTAATAGCAAAACTATTGCTAAACTAGCAATTTGAACTCTTTTAAGTTCAATATAATAAGACACAGACACCACCACGCAATGCCACTGTAAGTGAAATATCCCATGTCCACCTGAACTAGCCACATCAAGAAATTAATCATCTAGCAACCCCATAAAAAAACCAATATAGATGACAGTTAAGTTACCATATAAGGAAGTTCCAGAACAAGACAGAGTGAGGGAGGGAATGAAAGGAAAGGGAGAGGGGAGAAAGAAAAGAAGGAATGATGCCCTCTTTCTCCTTTATACATTTTTAACTGCTCCTTTTGAAATCTGTCTCAACTTTCTTAAATGCCAGCGCTCCCTCCAGTGGCCTTTTTCCCTTGGTAGTTGTCTTTTTACAGAATCCATTAATCTCTTTTTCTTTTTTTTTTACATATTCATTACTATCCTCCCATTTTCATTTGTTAGCAAAACAAAGATATTTCCTATCTCTGGACTTCTCACCAATCGAGTTGAAGTTCTGTTCAGATCACGTGATTTCAACATAAAAATCTCTGGCAATTCCCTCGTTACTCATAGCACGTGAACTCTTTATGTCCCAGTCCATCATTTATGTCTTTTGACACTCAAGTCCCATACTTAGGTCAACCCTTTAAGTTTTGTCACTAAATGAATATTTAGATATTTAATGTAAGCCTTCCTACGTTCCAAAAACCAAACTCTAAAACATCCTTGATATACCGACCAGTTATGCTTCTGTTACTCATTCATTTTACAAATACATGCTGAATTATTATCTACGATAGATAACCCACTGCAAATACAGCACTGAGATAAACAGACAAAAAAGCAAACCCTTGCTCTTGATAAACATAGTCCAGTCAGGGGAAAGCGCCGAGGAAGGAAATAAGACAAGTGACAGAAAGTGGGCACAGGGGCTAAAAAGAAGAGGCTGCAGTTTAAACAGGGGCCTGGGCCTTTGTGAGGGGCATTACAGAAAGACAGAAGCAAGCTGGAGCCTCATGAATGTGGAACCAGGGTTTTCAGCGTAAGAAAAAGCAAGTACAGAGACCTCAACACAATATTTAAGGAACACCAAAAAGGCCACAATGACTGGATCAGAATAAGTCACAGGGGAAAGGAATGACGAAGGGAAACAGATGACAATTTAAAGGGAGAGCAGAGTCAGAAGACATCTACAGGGTCACAGGAAGTGCTCGAAAGGGAGCAACAGAGCCAACAGAGAGCACGCAAGGCCTGGAGTCGTGACTGGAGACTTTGCGTTTTCCTCTTTTTACTACTACTCAAGGGATGCTGAGCAGACGTCAAAAGATCGCACGTGTTCAAAGGGTCACACTGGTTGGGGCGCTAGGAGGAGACTACAGCAGTGCAAAGGTGGAAACACGGAAGCGGCCACTGCAATGAGACAGGATGCAAATGCAGTATCTCTAATTCCAAATTCCAAGTCATTTCATCACTACACTAACAAATAATTTAATTTAGATTACATTTGTATATTTAATTTTACACTGTCTATTAATTTAGGTTTTCATAAGTCAGAAAAATATTTCTCTTTTGTTTCCTTGGTTTTCTATTAATAAAAAAATAGCTTGGGCCTCCCTGGCAGTGCAAGGGGTTAAGTCTCAGCACTATGAAGCTGTCCACAGCCACTGCAGCGTTATATCCCGGCCAGGGAGTGACCCACAGGGCACAGCAGACCTCTCCTGCCTTGCCTTCTGCTCCCTTAAACAGTAATTTCATGAGATCTGCCTGTTCTGCTCTCCAAGACTGACTGGCATCTAAGCTTTACCCAGTTCTTGTATACATGAATTAAAAAAAAAAATGTTTTAAAAAACAAAGTATGGGGCCCTCCCTGGTGGCGCAGCGGGTTAAAGCACAGCACTAAGAAGCTTAAGCCACTTCCGCATGAGATCGATTCCCGCCTGCCCCGGAGGTGACCACATGATGTGGCAGACCTCTCCTGACCCACCCGCTGCTCCCCTCAGCAGTGTGCTTCGTTGATCTGCCTGTTCTGCTCCCCGCTCTGTCTGTGGTGAAGCCTCTCACCGCCCCTGAGCCTCTAGCCTGTACCCCGGTTCTGTATGTACAAATAAATAAATCTTTAAAAAATAATAATAAAAAAATTTTAAAAAATTTAAAAATAAATAAATAAATAAAAAAACAAAGTATGATCTGATGAGAATGGTGAAAGGGGATTGAGACCTAAGACAATCAGAGAAGGAAGCAATAAAAGGGAACTAATATGAACAAGGAGGGTCTTCACACTAATTCAGAGAAATTCATGAACTGATGAAATGCTAAAAACACTATCACCTCAGAGAAGCTGAATATGCTGGAAAAAGGTTAACAGGTTACCATGAAAATAGTTTAAAATGACAAAACAGCAAGGTGGGTTTCACCCTTTGCAATCCACTGCACGCTCCTGAGTATAAGGTTAAGATACCCAAGACCATTTTTAAAAATCTTTAAATCACTCTTGTAGAAGAACAAAACAATGGATCAAAAAGGGAAGATACAAAAAGAACAAATGCTACTTCAAGCAGTCCAAAAATGAAGGTAAACTACGGTGGTAATGGAATTTAAAAACAAAACAAATCTCCAGTAACACAAATTTAAAAAGCAGAAAAGGGGCCTGCCTCCCCGGTGACACAGGGGTTAAAAACACAGCTCTGTCAAGCTAAGGCCAGCCACTAGCACAACTTTCATCTGAGTTCTATCCCAGGACAGGGAGGTGACCCACATGGCACAGCAGACCTCTCCTATCTCACCTGCTGCACCCCTCAGCAGTTTATTTCAGAATATCTGCCTGCTCCCTACTCTGTCTCTGGTGAATCTGCTCACCCCACCTCCCACCCAGCACCTCTGGCCTGCACCCCAGTTCTTTTATGCACAAATTTTTTAAAAATAAAAAAGCACGAAAAGTATAACACATAATCATCAATGTGCACCAAAATTAGTAAGCTTATAAAAAAACTATGAAATACTAATAGAATAGATGGCTTGATAGTTATTAATGAAATCTTAAGACAGAATAAGTAAACCAAAGAAGAAACTGAAAAAGTATAAAAACCATCTCCCAACACACCAAGGCCCAGCAGCTTTCTAAGTGAGCACATGCAAGCCTCGTGGGGCAGGAAGCAGCCATGAGCTCTGCACAGAATGCAGAAAGAGTAATGCTTGAGGCTAGGTCTGCTGAAGGACTAAGTAGTCCTGATTCTAAAATTAAGAACAAATGATAAAAAATTAGGAAACCATATGTCACTTCAAAATAGTTAAAATAACTGCAAAAGAGCTTACATTTTAAAGAAAATAAAAATTTTAAAATGTTAAATGCAAAGAAATGTCATAGCTTGTATTTGGGTGTGTAGAATTGCAATACTAGTAATGCTAATTCTAGTAACAGAGTTCTCATCAGATCTGTTAACTAACAAAGCCCAAACTACTACCTCCATTGATAAAGTTTTAAAAATGTCATCATCTAAGAGAAGCAGAAAATTTCCACAATAAAGAATACATATCAAGACAAAATCAACACTAAAGACCCAATTCTACTGAGGCTTTAAAAAAAAAAAAAAAAAGAAGTGGGGCCCTCCCTGGTGGCACAGCATTTAAAAAGCCCAGCACTAAGAAGCTAAAGCCACTTCCACATGAGTTTGATCCCGCCTGGCTTGGAGGTGACCACATGGAGCAGACCTCTCCTGACCTGCCTGCTGCTCCCTTCAGCAATGTTCTTTACTAATCTGCCTGTTCTGCTCCCCGCTGTGTCGCTGGTGAATCCTCTCAAACCAACCCCCCTCCCCGGCCTGCACTCCAGTTCTGTAAGCATAAATAAAGAAATCCTTTAAAAATAATAAAAGAAAATCTCATTCTGAAACAGTGCAGTAAGAAAAATATGCATGCTAAAAGTTCAATATTAATAAGAACTTTATTGTTATGATTAGTTGCAAATGATGTTTTAACTTAAAAATGAAAGCAAATACACTGGAAATTGAGTGCTGGACTGAGACTGGTTACCAAAAAGTCAAACTCATTCTGAGAAATAAATCAAAGAAAAGTGAATGACCTACATTAATAAGCTACAAAACCTAACTAAAAGTAGTAAAAGGACTTGAATATGAAAAATGCATGTGATTATTAGTGGAATAACTCAATATTCTTAAACACATCAATCTTTCCTACCCCTAGAATTAATTCACACATGCAGTGTGATTGCCCTCTATTCCCAACATGCTGGTCACCAAGGCTGTCCCTGCATTTCTACAACACACCATGCTGCTTCCCACACCTCAGGACTTCCATCTAAAATAAAACTCATCCCTGTGCTCATATCCTGCCATGACTCCTTCCAGCCAAGCCAAGTCTAGAGACAAGGTACCCTCTCTTGGCTTTCTCCAAATCAGTCACTCTAAATTAACCTCCAGTCATGTTTGTACCAAAGGGACTAATATTTTTGGTTCTTTTTTACTGTCTTTCTTCAACACAGACACCTCCCAGCCTCCTTACTAGAGTAATAATGGCACCTATTGTTTGACACAAACATCTTTAGTAACATGTAAGTGCTCGTGATGCTTTGCTAAATGAAGAAAGCAAATGAAAGAACACCATCCATAACGAAATCCCTCTTTTAAGAAATATGAATAAAAAAGCACATGCTTTCTAGGTGAAACATCATGAAAGAACTCTGCAGGAAATAATGAATCATCAATCACTGCCTACATAACAAAAAGGTTGCTCACCTGTTGGCCTTGTGGACTCTGTAAGATCTGAGCCACAGCTGCAAGTGTATCTGCATTTGTTATCTGTGATACCCATGGATCAGGTAAACCTTGAACCACATTGGCTGGAGTAACAGGTGTCACAGGAGTTCCTTTTGAAAAAGATACCATGCCCACCCCAATAAAAAAGAAGTTAGAAAGTAAACCTGCTGTCATATTTATAAATCATAAATCAATAAATGTTTTATTGTATTGCATAAATGTTATTTTATTGTCTTCATATTGAAAAGCTCATTACTAAGTTAGGTAGGCTTTAAAAAAAGGAAAAAATTGAAAAGATTTCTCCATAATTGTCCTCAGCTAACTAAGCTGTCAGTTTAATGGCACCTGCAATACTATCAGTTATTTAAAATCTCAACCATGGAAGAAAACTAAATGACATAGGAAATACCAAAAATATAATCTTTAGTGAAAATATTACAAAATAGCATGTATAAAACTGTTGTTCAGTGTATTCTTCAGATACATGTAAGACACTATTTACCAAAATATTAACAAATGCAATTCTTGTAAATATAGTAAAACAATTTAAATACCTCAAAAATATGACTTTGAGATTACTACTATTCTTTGCTCCATTAACTCATTTTAGGATACACTGTTAATAAATTTCATAGCCTACTGTGAATATCAAGTTGATTTACATGCACGTGTAAAATATTACAGATAGCTCCAATAAGAAAAAAATTAAATGACACACCAGTTTCCCAATGTTCATTGCATCTGTTCCTAGGGATTTAAACAGTTTTCTACTTTTAAATAATTTGAGTTTATTTTTTCTTCCAATTACACTTTCTTGCATTACCTATTGTGAGACCAGTTCTCCTGTACCACCCCCATTACTATAAATGGCCACCCGGAAGCAGGAGCAGAACCTCACAGCGTTCTGCCAAGCAGCATACCTGGGGTGTTGCTCAGAGCCGCGGTCGCACTAGCCAGCACAGGTGTGACAACCGGAGGCGGAATCCCTGCAGCCATGTCCAGGAGAGGCTGAATGATTTCACTCTTAAAGACATTGTTCTTCTGCCATAAATTTAATACTCTCACTATTTTACTCTAGAGGAAGAAGGAAAAATGACGTTTTCATTTTTTGCATTTTTGCTTTCAAGACCTTAATTCAGAGGCTCTTTGAGCAGCAGATGGGAAGGCGGCATGAAATGGTTCATAGTGCACATCATGTACTATGCTACCTCACTGTGCAGATGCCTTCACTCATTAAAAAGCACCCACTTCGACAGACACACAAGGTGAAGGAAAACTACTTTCTGCAGAAGCCACTCAGAAATAGTAACTGGGTGAAATTTTTTTTGTGAACTCTTGTTTCTATGCAAAGTCTGATGAGACCCATGGCTACAGCTAGCTGGCAGGAGAGGATTCTGAGGTAGAGTCAGTCCAGCTCTAAAGATATTGTTGATTGTATATTTTAATCAAAAAGTAACTACAACACAAATTCCTTATGTGAGCTTCTCAAAATTTCTTTTTAAATTATGACAACCAGGAGAGGGGATCTCTCCTGTGAAAATTTAACCAAATTTACTTTTATTCTAATCATCCTGCCATTAATGCTAATTTCTTACTGATACTTTATCCTTTTTAAAAAGGTTTATTTATACATACAAGGCCAGAGGTGGGGGAGATATGTCAGAGGTACAGAGGGTGGGGGCAGGAAATGAGAGGGTTCACTAGAGACAGAGTGGGGAGCAGAAGGGCAGATTGACTGAATACACTGAGGGGAGCAGCGGGTGAGACAGGAGAGGTCTGCTGAGCAGTGTGGGTCACTCCCTGGCCTGGGATCAGGGATCAAACTCCTTGGCAGTGGCTGCCCATTGCTTCATAGTGTGGAGATTTAACCCCTTGCACCAGCAGGGAGGCTCCTCTAATTGATACTTGAAGTGAGAAATGAACAGACTTGAGTATGGATAGAATCAAAATTCTATCCATGTTTTCACTCTCCAGTCACTTTTCCTTCTGTAGTGTCAATGTAGTAAATGCATTATTTTGTCTGACTTTCAGAACATGCTCTAAATCAATAATGCACCACATCATTTCACCTCTTACAACAATCTGAGTCCTTTACCATTCTGTAAATAATAAGCAAAACAAAGCTCAGTAGGTAGGGGAACTTGACATTCCTGAACTACTAGTCACCCTCTTCTGACAAGCCCTTTCAGTAAGTGCAGCATCACACTGACATACTGTTCTCAACTAGTTCTCCACATTACCCCTCCTGCCCCCCACCCTATTCAGAGGGTACCCTAAAGTGCTGGCAGGCAAAAACAGAATCATTCAACATCCATCTGTTCAGCACATTTATGTAAACAGCACTATTGTAATGCTACTCATTCCATTAGAAAAATGATTTAAATGACAAGAGGCAGGGAGGGAGAGTGATTTGAAACCACATCCAAGTCACACAGAAAATTTTACATTCCAAGAAAAGCATAAGAAAGTTATACAAAGAACAACCTTCAACCTTGACTATTTCTCCTTTCTAAGATTTGGGAAGTTAGGTGGTATCTTGTATTTATTTATTTATGCATATAGGAAATGGAGCACAGTAAGGGTGAGGGGGGATTTACCAGAGTGGGGGAGCAGGTGGATCTACTGAAACCCACTGCTGAGGGGAGCGACAGGCACATGTGGGTTGGCTCCCTGTCAGGGTACTGAACACAGGCAGCAGTGAGGAGAGCATGTAGAGTAACCCTGCACCCTGGGGAGACCCCTGTATTTCTTCTTTATGTAAAAACCTTCTGTTTTCTAAGACTCTCATCAAATGCTTCAAAATTGCCAGCATTTAGCAAGCACCTATCTACATAGGTGCTATACATATCTCTATGCATATCTCTATACATATAAGCAAATAATGCCTCATTTACCACTGAGAGAGATTACAGTGTTAGCTTTCTTACTATGGTTGTGGGGAGAAGACACTACACCCTAAATTGTTATTGATGTGAGCTATTATTATGAACTACACACAAATTCAAGACTGGTTTGTTCATTCTAACTCACAGAAATCCAAACCCAAACTAGTGATTTAACTACTTTAGAAAAATACTTTCATAAAATTTGAAATCATTTTGGAATGACTCTTAGAGGTCACTATTTCAGAAATCAATTCTGATAGTAACTTAAAATTAGAAGCATTGCTTTAGCCTGCATAGAATTATCAAAGTACCAAGGCAATTCTGATAAAAGAACACACGTGCCCTGGCGGCGGATGCGTGCTGTGAGGCCCACAGTGTAGACCGGCCGGCAGTGTGGACCTGCCTCCCTGGGCCATGTCCTATGGTCAAACCAATGTATGTCCACACATTCATGTCCACACACATAAACACATACTTTGGCTCAAGAAATGTATCCAAAAATAATTTACAAAAAATTTAGTGATCAATTTATCCCCATAGTTATCCATTATAACAAAGCTTTTTCTCTGCTTCCAGTCTTTAAAATAGTTATTAAAAATAAAAGTACCTAACTGGACTATGGTGATGGCACGTGGGTGATTTGGTGATGGGAAACCCAAAGGGATTGCAATTGAGATGGGAAAATGCACAAAAATATGTAAAAATAAACTAATATAATAATAATTTTTTTAATAAAACTACCTAATCTTGTATTTTACCTTAGGTAAAGTCTTGTGATATTTCAAGGTTTGTATTTTTTAAAGCAACCACTATTCTACATTTCTTCTTTTCCTATATAAAGTTGCAAATACCCCTGCCAGAAAAGCACATCTAAATGTGGTTTTCAGCATCCAAAAGAAGTAACCACATGACTCAGAACACATTAAGGATAGACAACTCCCACTTACGCTCCCTAGTGTCTAAGATTTTTTTCCAGCACGGGATTCAGATCTAACAGTCCTAGCAGTGTGGTTTCTACCACTTAATAAAACTCGACCATGACAAAAGAAATCAGATATGCAGTTAGGAGTCTTCTATTAATTCCTTGACAAATTCAGTTTCACAAACAGGTAAATGCAAGCTCAATACAAGTAACTAAAAGTCAGAATTGGCTGTGTATGTAAATAAATAAGCTTCTATAATGTTAAAATCCTATTAACATCGAGTTAACATCGACTGCTTCACTAAGTTCAAAATAGCCTAAGAAGGAAGTGTATTTTTTTTTTTACTGTTGAAGATTTTATTCTGCTTAAGGATCAAAATGGAACAGGGATAATATAGTAACTAAATACTGAATTATCAAATAACAACGTAAGCTGCAACATAAATTATAAAGTAAAATCTAAAGCGTGTCATTAAAATCAAAACGGTAATATATTGATTTAAGAAAAAAAAAACCAGTAACATACCTTGTCATCCCCAGGACAACGATATAAATTCTGGAAAGTGCTAATGATGTTATTACTAAATCTAGGTGCAAAAACATCCTTTTCTTGACCAAACTGATGTCGAGATTGTCGTACAATGGAGTCAATAACATAAAGTCCAGGTACCTTGTATTCTGGTTTACACTGATGAAAAAGAGGAGGAGGGTAGGAAGAAAACGAGAAGGAAAAGTTCTTGATAAACAAAATTTATCATAAATCACATACAAATACAAAAACACTGCTCCTGTTGAGGTGATAAGTATTAAGGCACTAACCAACCCACATCTTGGCTACTAAGTTCTACTGCTTTCCAACTTCCCCCAAAAGTACTGCATAACTGGCTTGTACAGCACCAACAACAAATCAGGTGTATGAGGCACTGTTATAATTTGAAAAGCAATGTACTGGCTCAGAAAAGAGGAGCTCCAGAAAAAAGCAGGGACAATCTGAAACAGCAAGAAGTCTCTGTAGCAAGGCAGAAACAAACACCAAAGAGCAGATTGTAACAACTACACCGACAGCTTTTATCACTTAACAAAATCAAGTACCACACTTATAAAGATAAAACACTACAATTAAGACTCTTATAAACCCAGACTATGATAATTTATCAGTTTATCAATCTTTTTAATCCCTCACCCAGTGTGAGGAACTCAAGTCTCCTACTTTCTGGCCACACGTTTTTGTAAGTCTTGTGTAGTTACGTGAACGCTAAATTGCTTACTATTACTCCATATCCAGAAATCCAAGAAAACCTACTTCCCAAACACTGCTCAAAATGGAATCATGGACACCCAGGGAGAAACAACTTTTGGGTATTATTAGGTAAACCTTTCATGTGATGTGCTGACTATCACATACGGAATGAAAGAAATACTGCATTCTTGAATGGCTTTTCTCGGAAACCTGATTACTTGATTACCTCAATATACCTCAACATCACACACATTTCTAAATAGGATTCTCACCAGAGCAAATAATTTCATTCTACAAAAAGGCTTAATGCGTTCTCAGTTCCTACAAGTCCTCTTAAAGACCCTTCTTAACATCCTAAATCAAGAAAACAAATTTTTAGCACCAATTCATAACTTTCTAATGCAAGATCCTGGCTGTTATATGTTTGAAGTGTTTCATAAAAGGAATTAATATGAGTGTTTGAACATTAAAGTTTTATGTTTATCCTACTGAAATGTTCAAAAGTGTCTACTCTGATGAAAGCTGTTACTTCTGAAAGTCTGAATTAGTTTTCTTTATGCTCCAAAAATAATACAGCATGCTTATACATAGCTTAGCTCATGTACCTGTCCAAGGTTGCTTTCCTTTTATTACCATTCAACAAATATCCACCAGGCAAATGCATAATACAAATAGTACGAATATTGCATCTTACTGTGTGATACTATTACATATTATTACAAATACACCTCAGTGAAGAACAGAAAGCTTTTAAATGGTAGTTATAAGCAGGAAATCACTTTGTTAAAAATGATTTTCTCCAATGCTACAAGCATACATAAGTGACTATTAACTGACATGATGGCAATTTGTTTTTCCCAAAGACAGAAAATAACCTAATATATAATGTGTTATTTTATATAAATGATTGTCTTACAACTAAGTGTAGAACAGAATCTATGTTGTTGGTAAGAGCTTTAAAAATTAGTATGAAGTGGTAATTAATGCAAGTAATGAATGCACAGTTTTTTTAAAAAGTAAGTTTGCTCTTTGATTGTTAACAAAAACTGTTACAAACTTACAACACAGAGGAATCTCAAGTTCACAACAGTATAAATGGCCTTCCCAACAGTATAGATGGCCTTTCTGCCCAAAGTGAAGATACCAGAGCCTCAAAAATACTTCAGTAATTTTAGTGCAAGCTATAAAGTCCAGGTGAAAGAAATTTTTCTTTTTCTAATATGATCAGCCATACTAAGATAACATTAAGATGTTGTGGGGTAGAATGCAGAGTAGTCATTTATGCTACACATAACAGCAAAAACACTCTTGTTTGACAGTGTTAATAATTTAATATTTGGTATCTCAGCAAAACCAACAACTTGTAGAAACCTTGAAGAAGAATTAAGACAACAGAATCTAAAAATGGTGTTTCAATGTCCTCTTAAAGTACTATGGTCACTGAAAATTTAAGACTACCGAAGACTCCACTAGCATGAAGTCTTTTTTTCATTTTAGTAATTTTTTAAAAGATTTATTTATTTGTGCATACAGAACTGGGGTACAGGCGAGAAGTGCAGGTGCAGTGAGAGGATTCACCAGAGACAGAGTGGGGAGCAGAACAGGCCAACTGACGGAGTAACACTGCTGAGGGGAGCAGCGGGTGGGTCAAGAGAAGTCTGCTGTGCCCTGTGAGTCACCTCTGGGGCGGGGATTGAACTCATGCTGAAGTGGCGTTAGCATCTTAGTTCTGCACTTTAACCCACTGCAATTTAGTAATTTAGTAATTTTTTTAAATTCCACAAAATTATGTCATGTTAAATTTGCAGTTACACCATTTTCAACTCAAAATTTCCAATTTTCTTGCATTACAAAGAAATATGGGGGGTTGAGAGGCAATTAGTAGCATATAGGGATAACACACCTTAAAATAGTTTCCTTGCTTTTCAGTCTAAAGTTTTTTGGGTTGTCGCAATACCATAGTGAGTCAGATTTTTCAACTGTAAAATTTAGTTTAATAAATTTTAAAAAGTCATAGATGACATATATTTTATATTTCCTTAGATGTTCACCCTGCATGTAAGATAGTGACTATGACATACTGCATTTTGAGAATTCATAGAGTCAAGGATAACATCCTGAAAGGCAGTTTCACTACGCAGAGAACAAATACCACCTATGTCCCAGAATTTATTGACACCTAATAATACTTTACAAAAGGTGCAACAAAGGATTTCAGGTTTTCTTTCCAGCATGTAAAAAGCTAGAAGTTGTCACCTCATCTAACAAATAAAAATAAGGTGACAGGGTAACCTCCTTCCAAAACTGGAGAGACCTACAGGCATATACAGAAAAATCACGGTTCCTTGGAGCAGAAATTTAAGCACAGATCTCAATAGGAAGGAGTACAGAAGTTCCAAACAAGGAGCAAAAAGGGCTAACGTGAAGTCAGACAGCAGGAGGGATGTGTCCAAAAAGCAACACGGGGCCTCAAAGTTGTTTCTTGGGCTGTGAATTCCTATAAACTTACTATATACACATGTCACTCACTTTTCTATAATGCATACATATATTTCACAATTTAAAAAAATTATACTAACTTAAGACTTCTTAAAACACTGGTTCCTCTTTTAAGGATTAACAATAAATGAAAAGCTCAAGATGTATTTCAAGTGCAAACGAGTGTAGGACAGAGAATTTCTGTCATGTCCCAGGGCAGAGGAATTCTAGTAAAAGAGCTAAAGGAAGGGCTCTCCCTGGTGGCGCAACGGGTGAAAGCACCGCATTTTGAAGCACTCAGAAAGCCACTGAAGCATGAGTTTGACCCCTGACCGTGGAGCTGACCCACATGGCCCGGCAGACCTCTCCTGACCCGGCAGACCTCTCCTGACCCGGCAGACCTCTCCTGACCCGCCCGCTGCTCCCCTCAGCAGTGTCCTTCGTTGATCTGCCTGTTCTGCTCCCCGCTGTCTCTGGTGAAGCCTCTCACCCACCACACTTCTAGCCTGGGCCCCAGTTTTGTAAACACAAATCAGTCTTTAAAAAAGAAAAAGAACCAAAGGAAGAGCACGGATCTGAAAGTCCATTCTTTCCCAACTGCCTGCCTGTATGCACCAAGATTTCTGCGTAGCCCTCTACCCACGCAGTAGGGCTGGGATACCCATTAGCAACGTCCACAGCCTTTATAGAATATGTTAAAGAATACCATAATCTATATGAAAGAGTGTGTGTTGAAACAGGACCTCAGAAGATTATCTATGAAACAAGTCTTCCAAATGGATTCCAACCTTCCTTGGGAAAACAGGCAAAATAATGCACTAACTTTAAAGGTGGCCGTTTGGATTCTTGAGAAAAAAAACAAAACACTACAATGTACATAATTTTGGAAAACCAAAACTTTCACCTACGTGCCAGCTAGTTTTTCTCATTAATTATTCACTGAGTAAATGTTTACCACATGAAAATGGCTTAAAAGTAAACTACATTCCATGCTGTCACAGATATAAAATTTCAAGAGAAAATTAGAAGGTAATCATAGCCAAAATCAAGACAGTCATTAGTTCATGTGTAGGACATTTTTAGAGCTTTGAAAGTTAATTTTTTGCTGACCATATGGTTACCTAAGCCACAGTGCCATGCAATGCATTTGATTAAAACAGAATATCCAGGCCCTCCCTGATGGTGCAGCAGGTTAAAGCACTGCACTAAGAAGCTTAAGCCACTTCCACATGAGTTCGATCCACGCCTGCCCCGGAGGAGATCCACATGGCCAGGCAGACCTCTCCTGACCCGCCCGCTGCTCCCCTCAGCAGTGTACTTCGTCGATCTGCCTGTTCTGCTCCCCACTCTGTCCCTGGTGAATCCTCTTACTAACCTTTGCATCTCTGGCCTGTACCCCAGTTCTGTATGAATAAATAAATCTAAAAAAACAAACAAACAACAACAACAACAACAACAAAAAAAAAACAGAATATCCAGAATGTAAATAGTTGTAATTACTGGGCTGTCGGAAAAGTCATGACATTTCTGACAGCCCCAAAGTTCTGAGTGACAGAACCCAGTGGACAGATCTGTTTGTTAATACAAGGTTCATATGGACAAAAGGGGCTGACAATGTTCTAGGTATTTGTGTACAGAGCTGAGGATTTTAAACTAGTAAATAAACAACAGGAAGATAAGCAACTGATGAGGTATCCCAGTCCAGATAAAATTTGTCATTAAGGGCCCTCCCTGGTGGTGCAGCAGGATAAAATACAGCACAGCCACTGCAGCATGAGTTCAATCCCTGGTCAGGGAGTGACCCACAGGGTGTGGCAGATCTCTCCTGACCCACCAGCTGCTCCCCTCAGCAGTGTATTTCCCTCAATTTGCTTGTTCTACACCCCACTCTATCTCTGGTGAATCCTCTAATCCTCATACCTCTGGCCTGTACTCCAGTTTTTGTATGTATAAATAATCTTCTTTTTAATTGTCTTTATGATCAAATCATTTATGATGCAAATACAGCTAGTATGAGTCTGTCCAAATATACCTAAACTTTCATGTAAGAGATTTCCTAATACCTGTCCACATCTTTGATCTTGGTGGCTGCTTCATAAAGATAGAACACAGTCAACACATGACTGATTTTGGGCAAAATTAATTAGAACACCAAAGGCCAGAGCAGAGTCAGAGTATTCTTCACGCAGGAGTCCCACCCTACAAGCCATCACCTTTATTTTCCATTTATCGCCACCATTCATTTATCAACACCATCATATTTCACTGTCATCACCACCACTCTATAAAGCTTTCACAGCTTATCAATCTGCAACACTTCTCCCTTCCTTGCACTATTCATGCATGGTGGGTGAAGGTAAGTACACAGAACCTGAATAGCTGCATCATTCCAGAGGTGGGTGGTTACAAGATCACACACCTACCATCATTAAATAAAACATCCAACTTTCTCGATATTTCACTTAACTATATAACATAAATGACAAGTGAAGTTTCTCCTAAGTTTTTAAAAAGATTCTCTCTTATTATAAACAATCCAGTAGTTTCAAAAAATGTTTTTCATGGATACAACACACCAGTGCAAGTGCTCTGCTGGCCATGGAGCAGAGAACAAAGCAGGTGGAGCTCTGAGCTTCAAGCTCCCTACAGCTGCTGCTGCTCCACATGCACTCTGTTTGCTTGCCCCTCCTACCCCCAAAGACAGAGGAGAAAAAGTTGTCCTTGACATTAAGGAAAATACATACAAACTGGAACCTCACCAAATCGAGAAATCTTTGCTTTGCAAGCCTTATGTTAAGAGAATGGAATAACAAGCTACTGGATGGGGGAAATAATGTGGAAATCATTTATCTGACAAAGAACTCACAATTAACTATATGAATTAAAAAACTCTCAAAACTCAATGGATTAAAAAAAAACCATTCAGTTAAGAAAAGGGACATGAAAAGACACTTCACTAAAGACAGCAGTAAAAATATGGCTAGCTATTAGGGAAGTGAAAATAAAACCACAATGAGCTATCACTACAGTTTTTTAGAATAGCTAAAATAAAAACCATATACACAAACATTCCTACCAGTTTCATTCGTAAGTCAAAAAAAAGAGGAAACAGCCCAAAAGGGTTTCATGGCTGAATGCGTGGTTAAACTGCTGGCACATCCATACCACAAATACTACTAAGAAACAAAAGTGACCTATGTGACATACGCAACGCTTTGGATGGATCTTAGAAGAAGTACACTTACTTAAAAAAAGCCGAAGGCAGCCATCCACCCTAAGATTCTATTCATGTAACATTCGAAATTGCGAAATTATAGCCAAACAGAATGATTAGCAATTGCCAGGCCTTAGGAGTGGGGAGGAAGAGATTAATATGACTACCTAAGAAGCACAGGAAGGATCCTTGAGATAAAAGCACAATTCTGTAGCTAACGATGCAAGAATATGAATCAATTCATGTGACTAAACTGCACAGAACGAATGAATGCATGTAACATGACTGATCTCACTTAGGCTTGCTGCATCCTTCTCTCAGTGACTCTTTTAAAAAAACACAATTCAACCTTGCTCAATCCTTAATGTATCCTCAGTCTAGTTCTGCCGACAGCCAGGAACATGAACACAGGCAGAATAGGAAAACTAAATCCAGTCAGTACAAATTGGCTGCAATATCATTTTGAAATTTGTTAATTGGGATACATTCGGAGAAAAAGTCACCTCAGATTCTGGTTACAAAAACAACACTTTAGTACATAAAACAGCTCTAGTTCATTTTATCTTCTGCTCATTTTGGAAAATGGAACTTCAGGTTTATATAATAACATGAAGATAAGTATAATGTCCTAGTGGATAAGACAAAGTGAATCAGCAGAAGAAAAGTAACTAGTAAAGCAAAATTTTATCTACACCCAATCTGCTCTCTAGGTATTAGATTGAAATGACAAGTGAGAATTTTTTTAAAGTCTACAAAAAAACAATGAGTTTACCCTTTCATTAAAGGCCAATCATATTGACACCATGTGATCAAGGACCTGGTCCTTACTGTAAAGGCAATGCAAAATAACAAAACCATTTAACTTAAAGCTACTTCTTACCAGTTCAACAAAACAAATTAAATTTGGGTATTTTGATTTAAAAGACAAAAACACGTATTAACCTGTAATTATATTACATTTAGCATGTATATGGAAAATTATATACTTACTTTCTGAATGAATTTCTCAACACTCTGTACCACATGTTTATAGAACTGAAAGAGGGGAGAAAGCACAGTTATTTAATCTATTTGATTACATTAGAATTTTCCTGCTAAACACAAGAGGTGTAAGTCTTCTAAGGTCCACAAAAACAATTTTAATCATAAACTTTTGAGACAAACATTCACGTCACTCACCTTCATAAGCAACTAGCTATGCTAGCTAACTAGCAAAATTACTGAAGCAGGTACATGTTAGTATATCCAAGTATCTGTTATCTCTGTTATCTTAACATAGATGCAGAAGAATTCTATCAACTCTTCAAGAAACCTCACATTCACAAATGCACCCTGGTAGATGTGTATTCATACTTTCATGAAAGAACAAGTAGATTACCTATTGTATCATTTTATAAGGCAAATTAAACATAGTGAATAAAAACAAATGTATGCAAGAGTTGTTTTCAACTTCATTCTCTCCCTGTGCTCCTCCTGGAAAATAAAACTGCAAATACAAATAAGAAGATAAGGAGATGCAGCTTCCCTGGAGCAAGGGTTAAGTCTCAACATTATGAAGCTATTGCTAGCCATTGTGGCATGAATTCAATCCCCAGCCAGGGCAGAGAACTGACCCACATGGCACAGCAAACCTCTCCTGTTTCCCTGCTGTTCCCCTTAGCAGTGTTTTTCAGTTGATCCACCTATTCTGCTCCCCACTCTGTGGTGAATCTTCTCACACTCACTCCCTTTCCCACACCTCTGGCCTACACTGCAGCTCTTGTATACATACATAAATAATTCTTTTTAAAAAAGACAATTCAAATCTACACTTTTATATGTGCTAAAACTTCAGGTTAAAATACAGTACTGCGGAATGGCAGATCTGATTTTTGTTCAGAAATATCAATGTCATGAAAAACAAAAAATTGCTGAGTGACAGTACAAACAAGACTAGACCTTAAGAAAACATGGGTGTGGGGCATAACTGAAGTCAATAGAAACAACTAGCAAATACAATGGCTTGCATATGACAGGAAAATCTCTTCATTCTTAGACAACTCAAATTCAAGTACTTAGGGATTAAGTGCTATTATGAAGTCTGAAACAAACTTTCAAGTGATTCAGTCAAAAAGAAGAAAAACTGTCCATATACAATGTTTGACTATAGAAATAAAAGCAAATGTAGCAAAGTTAGCAATTTGCCAATCTAAGGAAAGACTGTGTTTTACAATAATTTGCAACACCTGAATTTTGTGAAAAGTTAAAACAGTAACAACAGAAAGAAAAAACAGGACAGTAGAAGATCAAATTTGCACTCTGAATTAAAATAAATCTGGACTTAAAATCTAGCTATATTTAGTCTACTGCAAATGACTTCTCTTAGAAGAGTATGTGAAAAATAGAAAATATGTCAATACATTATATGGAGCCTTCTAATTAAAAGAGTATTCTATTCAAAAAAAGTTATGTTAAATACAATTACTAATTTTCACAGAAGAGAAATTATATACATGTGTGTACAACCTCAAGATCAAAATAAATAAAGTCAATGCAGAAAGGTGGCTAAAGCAAGCATGAGAGTTAAGTCCTGTGTATTACGGTTAGAAACACCCCTGAAAATCACTTCTTTGAAGTCTCTAGGCTAAATGTTTCTTAGTCATTGCCCTTGTTATCTTTTTAATTTCATATATATAAATATGTACATATTAACTACAATGCTGGAAAAGAAGTGTGAAAACAAAGCTTTGGATATTAGAAAACTAATCGACTATGTATCAGAATGTCCTCCTCATTCCAATTCTCTGTAAATAGGAATTCATTACATCTAATAGTTAGCACTGTTATTTGAAGACAACTTACTTAAATAACCGGTGCTTCAGTTCTGGGTAGGAAAACATATAACCAATATCCATAAGCTAACATTAGTGTCTAATTAAAAATAGACACTAATCCTCAACTTTAAGAGTTCTACTTGAGTTAGTTTTAGCTTTAGGTATAAAAAACTCTTAAGAAAGGTATCTATAGAAAATTATGCAAAATTTCATACATTTGTTTTTCTCTAGAAGCCCAACTTTTTCCTTAGATTTTCCAAAGTATCCTTGAATCAATACATATTCAAAGTTCTTTCACCGAGGCAATGACTACCAGGTGCTTGCTAACTCTTCTTTCCTATGTAGTGTAAATGTCCTGTGTACAATGAGGCCCAATTATTTTTCTCTAATGATCCATATTAAAATTCGCAGTAGAATCAGTAAGAAAAAAGAATACTAACTTCTGTTTACAAGTCCTTCACTAACTCCTATTTCAATCTTCTTTGAAGTCAATGTGACAAATACCAGTGTAAAACAGATTCTCTATAATGTGAACATATCTAAAATCTTACCTGCCTAAGAAATAAGAGAATATGAATGGTTCAAAGTTTATGGAAGAATGTTTGTTAAAATGTTAAGTGTTTATCCATAGGTGGGAGCAATTATAAGGGATAGATTTCTCACACATGTATTAACCCTATAAAGAGAAAGGAAACAAATAATCCTTAACAATTATACTTCCTCCAAAATACTGTTTTAGTATTTTCTTCTGAAAACAGTGGAGTAAAATTTATTACTCACCTTAATAGCTTTGATGGCTGCCTTAGTAATTTGGGTCATTTTTGCTTTAGAAATGGGTGGTTTGTAGTCATTCAGGGAATACAACTGTTGAAGAGAAAAACAAAATTTAAATACAGCAAAAGCAATTGTCTCCAATCAATTACATGAAGTTATCGAACATTTCCATGTTTATATTTGCAAGGAAATCAAGGATGCTGCTTTTCTTTTAAAAATTGAGTTTAATATGATTAGCCATGGGGCAATACAAACCAAAACCATGAGATATCACCTTATACTTACTGCTTATAATTAAAAAGACAGTAAAAACATGGGGAAAATGGAACCCTTACACATTAATAGTGGGTATGTAAAATAGAGAAGCTGCTCTGGCAAATAGTTCAGCAGTTGCTCAAAAAATTAAATATAGTTACCCTACAAACCCAACAATCCCACTCCCAGGTATATACCTAAGACAACTGAGAATATATAAACTGTACACAAATAGTCATTGCAGCATTGTTCATAAAAAATTCAAGAGCATGGAAACTACCCAAATATCCTCCAACTGATGAATGGATAAAATGTGTTATATCCATTCAATGAAATACAAGCCATAAAAAACCAATTAAGTACTTACTACACTTGCCACAACCTTTACATGAAAGTTTAGAAAGCCACATAAAAAGACCTCATATTATGATTCCACTGATAAAACATGTCCAGAAATGGCAAATCTATTGGCTACTGTCTACAGCAGGGGGAGATGGGAAGAAATAAGTGACTACCAATGAATACAGCATTTCTCTTTTGGAGTGATAAAGTATTAAAAAATTGATGTGGTGATAGATATTCAACCATACTTTAAAAACTACTGTGTTTCTCCTTTTAACTGCATGGCATTGGAATTATATCTCAATAAAACTATTTTTAGAGATCTAGTGTTTAGCAACAACTTCCTCCCTCCTCCAAAATAATTTTGTTTTTTTTTGCAATTCCTCATTGAAGCAAAGGATAATAATTCAGCTTAGAGAGAAAAAATTTTAAAAAGTGGCAAAACTAAGCAACAGTAAATAAGCTTAAGTGAAGTGGATTAAACCAGTACTATACTCAGCAATGCTAAGATTTTGAACTGTAATGCTGTTAGGTATTAACTGAAAGGCTGGAAACTAACACTTTAACCATTAGAACACCGCCAAGACATTGAACAAACTTTATAAGCAATTCAAACAGAATTTTCAGGGTAATCATCTATAACTAAGGGGTCTGCTATAGCTTCTGCTCCAGTCTCTGTGTAACTTATGCCGCATTGAAGCTACTGATTTTTATCCAGTTTTCCCCATATCTGTCTATTCTCCTCCTCCAATCGCCACCAAGACCACAGATCTTAGTCTTTCACATGGAGATCACCTAATATGTATGTGGCATGTCTGTTTTCAAAAATTAATCTGCCCGGTCTACTTCTACACCCTCAAATGGGGCAATGACTCCCCACCATCTGGGATCAACAGGAAACCTGTAAATGCAAAGGCTCTACCTGGTCTAGCTCCTGTCTACTTTCCAGTCTCAGCTCTCACTGTGCTCCCCCCCCCCAACCCTCTGCGCTCCAGCCCTCTGCTCCAAGCACAAGGAGTCTTCTTTAAGCTTTAAAATGGACTTGTTCCCTCTATTTGCAATATTGTCAGCGAGGGCCTCCCCACTAGAAAATGCACACTCAGCCATCTTAAACATCCTCTAATGAGGAAAACAGCTCCAGTCTTCCCAACAGATCAATACACTTTTTTACACTCTCATTTTTACACTCTCATTGTTACCATTCACCTTTGAAACATTCATCACATGTTTTCATATTTACTTACTCAATTATTTGGCTAATACTGGATTTTTAAAAGGACTGTCACAAAGGATGATGATTACTGACATGAAGAAACACAGGATGTAATCTAGGTTAGTAAAAGGTTAACTATCAAGAGCTGTGTAGGCAGAAACCAATCCTGACTACAATGTCTCCTCTCTTTGTAAACTCCCAGTTGATACTGCATGACCAGGGTTAGGATCCCATCACCTCCTTTAAGAAGTTACCTGTCAAAATTACAGGGAATTTTAACATGCAGCCTCAATTCCTTTCAGTCTGCTTCAGAAAAATCAATGTACCTGCCAGTTTGTTCACCAGGTGCTAAATTAACATTGATACATTCCACAGTGCTTACAGTGAAATGAGTCTTTCCCCAAATCGTGCCCTCTTCTTCTAGAGAAAGCTTAAGAACAGAAAGCCTATCTATTTCTTTAGATTTTTTACTCTTTTCTCCAACTGTATCCTCAGTAGACACTTGCTAATGAATTAAAATGAATAAATACATACATAAAGATGGCATTACAAAAACTGCACAGAAAGACTTCAATTCCAATATTGCCACCTTATTACAAAGCTGAACCTCAGTTTTCTCATTTATAAAATATTTCTTTCCAACTATTGTATATAAAGCTTTTTAAAAAACTAGTCACTCAACAAAGTTAGCCATTTTTAAAACTAAAATCCATCTATTTAGTAGGCATTCTAATTAAGTGAACCATAACATCAAAGAATACACCCAACACTCACACTGAAACTTGAAGGTAAACTCTACAGGAAGTTTTAGCATTAGTAAGTTAATGAAAAAGCACCAGGTCCTTCTATGGTGACAAAGTAGTACCACTTTCATTTTGTGTGAAAAGACCCTGAAGTTCCCAAGCAAGCACTAATAAGTCCAAGTTGTAGCAACTTGGCTTGCTTTTGAGGAGTGGTAAGGAAAATCTAATTTAGACTTACAAAACATTTCCATCAGCTTGAAACAAAGCCAACCCTTCATCAAAGGCCCTATTTTTTTTTTTTAAAAGGGTATCTATCTACTGCAGAAATCTAAGGAACTACTCAGATAAATACTGAGTACTTTTCATTCAAAAGATAATCAGTGTTTCTAACTAACCACTTCTCTAAAATCTCATTTATCATCTGTTCATCAGAAAATAGGCACAGATCATTCACCAAATTCTTCAATGAATACCTGCACTAACTTTTAACATTAAATGCTCTACTGGGAAAGGAAGTTGATAAAAAAAAAAAAAAAAAACTCCTTGTAGAATAATAGTCTTATAAAGAAACATGCAAGTATTCACAAAATATATTCTTGAAATGAAAATGAAAGTGACTCAGCTAGTTCCTGTATAATCACTTTTTATCAAAGATGGGTGACTTAATGTTTTCACCTTCTTGTGCCTTGGCTTCTAGAGAACACTGATTTTGCAAGGAGCTGAGTATCTCCACTCCTATGACTTCCTGAAAGAAGACAGCTACGCAAAATGGGATCTAGTCCTGAAGCTTGCAGCACTAACTTCTTGAATAAGGATAGCTGGAACCAATGAGGAGTGGAGTGTCTGAGTAACTTTAAAAGACAGAGCCAGCAGGTGGTTGTAGGGGAGCGCCCACTATTGCTCAGACCCCCTAGGGCAGACTAATGGGCTGATTCCCATCTGGGGACTTTTTCCAGCCACACCCCCCTGAGGAACTCTGGAAAGCCATCCTGGCCGTTTAGGGGTGCACTATGAACTTGGGTACCGCTCCCTCTTCCAAACCTCTGATACTGTACTACCTCTTGGGTTTACTGCCAGGGGCTGGCTGCCTTGGACACACGCTTCTGGTGACTGTGCTTCGGCCTTCCTTGCTTTGTTTTGGGCCCTGCCAGTTTGAACATTTGCCCACAGGAAATGATTCTGGGTTTGATCTATTTTGAAGTCTTCCTATCTCCCCTAGCCCTCTTCTCCCTTTCTTTATTTCCTCAAAAACTCTCACCTGCTAAAAATCTTTAGACACACCGAAATTTGATCACTTTGCTTTTTATGTGAATGAACACGCGCTAACCTTTAAAAGGGGGCAACAAGGGTCCCCCCTCCCATAACCATCTGAGTCTCTGGGTACCCCCCAGTCTTGCCCAGTATCAACTTTAGATTAGTAGTCTTAATACACACCTCAAATGTCTACTGACATCTATTTCATTGCTATATTTAATTAGCTTTAGTATACACAAAAACAAGATATATTTTAGCAATATTTAATTTTGCTAGGCCAGCTGCTTCAAAGTTCTTTTTATGTTGGAGTATAAATTTATAAATGAACTAATAAACTTATTAGCACATGACTTCATCGTCAGCATCGGTGGGAAACTGAATATTTCAGTTTTCCTTCAATTCAATTCCTATCTCCAAATGTGTTTTATATGCCACTAATGCACCATCTTAAGTATCAAACTCGACTCTCTAAGACCTTGACCAATTTTTGTTGAGAATTTTTTGTCACTAAAGTCACTGAAGAGCAATGAAATATGCACCTGCCTATTCGCTTTAAAAAAAAAAAAACTAGTCCAATGAATACAAAGAGTCTGTATCTTTAGATCTACAAGATATGATACAATCCTTGATGCAAAGCAAGCATTCAACAAACCTGCACTTTATATCCACATTTACAGTGTTATACATAAGCCTTCATTACCCAGTAATCCAAAATTTATTATACTGCTGCTGCTGTTATTCTAACCACATATATTAACATGTAACTAAGACCTGGAAATTTAAGTCTCTCCATATTCTCAAAATTTCTGGGACAGAAAAAACATGTTTTCACACTGGAAATGCTGAAGAATGAAAGCTGGCTGAGGGAACTTTTCATCTCTTCTCAAGTAAGAAGCGCACAGCCTCATGGTCTCTTGGATTCCCAGCTACCCAGTTCTCGCCTCTAGATTTTAGTTCCACTGTCTGAGGGCCTGGTTCCCTACTACCATGTTTTGCTTTGTTTTAAAGATCTATTTTATTTATTTATGCATACAAGAGCTGGGGTGTGGGTCAAAAGTTGGGGGGGGGGTGTGGAAGGAGGAAAGAGGATTCACCAGAGACAGAATGGGAAACAGAACAGGTGGATCTACTAGAATACACAACTGAGGGGAGCAGCAAGAAGACCGGAGAGGTCTGCTGCGCCATGGGGGTCACTCCCTGGCAGGGCATCAAATTCATGCTGCAGTGGATGTGGACAGCTTCATACAGTGCTAGACTTCACCCCTGTGCCACCAAGAAGGGCCTCTGCTTCCATGTTTACCAAAGTTTAAGCGGCTGTGGATCACTGTTAGCTCTTTCATCAAGGTCTTCAAAAGTTTAGACTATGTTAAGCTTCTCAAGGCTAACAATACCTGCTGTGTTCTTCTTTTCTGGTACCCGCTGTGCTAACCTAGTATTTCAGACTCTGAACTCTGCTTTCCTAATCCAAGTTTATTCCTCAAGTGTTAATGCTGGAATGTCATCTAATCTGAAGTGACAAGCCTTAAATTACACAAGTTCACTATACACACCTGTCCCCATACTTTGATATGAAGTCTAGTGTTGACCTGCCCCTTCCTTTGACTACTCCAACTTTACCATTTCAAAGGAGAGATACTAAACAAGGTTGGGTTTTCAGTCTAAGTAATTCATTACATTTCAAGATATGGTAGCTGCAGCTAGCTACTCTATCAAGGGGAAAAATTCTAGTAAAGATTTTAAAAGTTGTTCATTGTTATTAGGCCAGCAGGTAGCAAAGTAAGTATTTTAGGCTTTGTGGGCCTATCACACACTTGGGTATACTCATGCACAAGAAAGAAGCTAGAACCAATTCTCATGGGAACTGGGATAATGTGTTCTAGTTAAAATAATCAATAAAAACAAGCCAATCCTGGCCCTCCCTGGTGGCGCAGCGGGTTAAAGCACTGCACTGAGAAACTAAAGCCACTTCCACATGAGTTCAATCCCCGCCTGCCCCGGAGGTGACCACATGGCGTGGCAGACCTCTCCTGACCCGCCCGCTGCTCCCCTCAGCAGTGTACTTCATCGATCTGCCTGTTCTGCTTCCCGCTCTGTCTCTGGTGAATCCTCTCACCCCTCCAGCACCTCTGGCCTGTACCCCAGGTCTGTATGCATCCCCAAATCTGGACTTTTTCTTAAAAAAAAAAAAAAAAAAAAACACTGCAACCTCATTCTTGGAAAATATATTCACCTGTGTGTGCACTGAGGGTCATTGTCCAATATTTAACAAGATGTACTTCATACTTGTTATTTCAAACAAACTCCTCACCCTCAGAAAGTTTAGTGCCTTTTCCAACTTAAGCAACAACAAAAAAAATGAATTCTACTATAATCCTTGGGGAGTCCAACAAGAATGCATTTCTGACATACCACAAAGAACCATCAAATTTGGGTAAAATCTCACCATTTACTGGATAATCATGCCTACAAGGTTGCCGGCTCTAAGTCCAATAGAACTAACCTTTAAAGTGAAACTAAAACAACTGAAATCACGATCAGCCAACTCATCTTTCTTTTCCTTGAGAGTACTAAATAAGGACCCCCTCAATTCTCAAAGAGAAATCACAAGATCCTGGAGTCAATACAATACTGACACTTTTACTTCAAGGTAGCATGCTAATTCTTTTATTTTCTTCTTCCTACAGGAAGGACAATAAAAAATAAAATTTTGAAAAAGCATAAAAATTCACATGAAAAGTAGAATGGGGAGGGGAAAAGAATCAATAGACAAGATGTTACAAATTTCTGGAAAATGGAAATATGTCAAGACTAGTAACTAATGAAACAAAGAGGAAACCACAAACTACTGTATACCAAAAGAAGATAGTGCCAAAGAGGGAAATAATTGGTCCTGAAGAATTTCAGAGACCTACCACTCAAAATCAGCTGTTTCTGAGGGCAACAGCAGCAGGTGTGAATTACTGCCTCACCTGTGATTGCCAAAAGTCAATAAGCTATGTCTAACATTACTATTCACAAAACTGTACAGAAACACTGCTTCCTCATCAGGAGGACTGAAATGTTAAAAGTCAAAACTGTTGTAGTTGGAGATTCAGCAAAGCAAGAAAGAAAATTTCCAGTAAAGCTTTTTGTACTTGAAAAGTCACATACTTGTTACTTTGAAAAATAATTACATGTTGATATACACTGACTCTACTCCATCTGCCAACACTGGGTCTCCATGGAGTATCCCTCCCATCAAAAGTTACTCGTTGAAGTTCTAATCCCTACTGTGACAGATCTGAGGAAGGGGGTGCTTGGGGAGATACTTCAGGTTAAATGCATGTGTCAGAGCCCAACCAATATGATAAGCATTAGTGTCCCGACGTAAAACACCAGAGAGGCAAGCTCTCTCTTCCACTGCCATGTGATGACACATGCTAAGAGGATCACACAGCTCCCTGAAAAGTGGCTGCTGGTGACTAACGCAAACTTCATTCAGGCCACAAACAGCAGAAAAACTTAGTTCTGCTGGGAACTGTATTCAGCCAACAATCTGCATGAGCTTGGAAAAGGACCCCACATTTCAAATATAACAGTCGAGCTGATATCTTGATTTCAGCTTGCTCAGACCATCACCAGAGGACTCAGTTAACTAGTGTCTGGCTCCTGAACCACAGAAATAAACATGTGGTGCTCTAAGCCACAAGTTGTGGCATGGGATACACACAAAAGAAACTGTTAGGGAAGAAGAAAACTGTGACAGAGGTCTCATTTTCCAACTTAACTAGAGAGTTAGGACTTTTTTCATATTTTTGTTAATATTTCATGTTTTATTAATTCAAAGTAGAAATTAAACATTAAAAATAAAACATTTCTGGGCTCGCTCTCGCTGGTGGTTAAAGCACGGCACTAAGAAGCTAAAGCCACTTCAGCAGGAGTTCAATGCCCACCCTGGAGGTGCGCGGCAGACCTCTCCTGACCCTCCCACTGCTCCCCTCAGCAGCGTACCTTGTCCTCTGCCTGCTCTGTTCCCACTCTGCTCCCCGCTCTGTCTCTGGGGAATCCTCTCACCACTCCAGCACCTCTGGCCTGTACCCCAGGTCTGTATGCATAAATAAACCTTTAAAAAAAAATTTCCCTGTTTTCCCTAAATAACTTTAAAAGTAAAATGTATTTTGCATGTAAGAATAAAAGACTTGTCTGACTGATAGTCATTTTTAAAGAACATATTTTTTCACCAATTTTAATGTCAAAAAAGTCTTACAAATTTCACTTCAAATCAAAAACTATATCTGGTTGTTGAAAAACCCATGATCCATTTTTTTTATTATTTTATTATTTTTTTATTATTATTTTTTAAAGATTTATTTATTCATACAGAACTGGGGTACAGGCCAGAGATGCGGAGGGTGAGAGGATTCACCAGAGACAGAGCGGGAAGCAGAACAGGCTGATCGATGAGGTACACTGCTGAGGGGAGCAGCGGGCGGGTCAGGAGAGGTCTGCCACGCCCTGTGGTCACCTCCGGGGCAGGCGGGGATCGAACTCATGCGGAAGTGGCTTTAGTTTCTCAGTGCAGTGCTTTAACCCGCTGCGCCACCAGGGAGGGCCTGATCCATTTTTTTAATTGAAAACCAGAAAAAATATGTCATGACTTTTCCAACAATCCAATATACGTTCCATGTATCCAAAACTTTTCACTATTATACAAAAATTCTCCTTTTTGATTTGAGATAAAATGTAAAATATTAGATAACATAAGCATACAACAAACATAAACTGAGATGCACTTCACATAAAATGTATTACCAGAGAACAGTAATATGAAATTAACAACAGCAAATTCAACACTCAAAGAAAGCAGTTCTAAAGGAATGTGGCCAAGTGCTTTTTCCTAAAGTTCCAAAAATAAATGTCTTCATCAAAATATTTGAAGTAAAAACTAATATATAAACTTCAGCTAACTTCCACTTAAGCAGCTATAGTCTTCAACAATCACAATTTTTTAAAGTGCAAGGTCAAAGAATATGGCACAGATATACCACCAGCACTCCCAGATTAGATTTTTATCAAAAGCACAGCTCCTGATTTTATACTAAATAATGTACCAGTATGGAAACTCTCAGTAAAACAAAGTTTCAAATGTATTTTTTAATAGTCTGTATGTAATTACAAACACCAAAGCACATAAAATCTAAAAGGTCATCACACCTAAAGACCAGTGCCCAAACTTCATAGTCTTCCTTTCTATTTAAAAAAAAACTTACCCTTTTTTTGGGGGGTCATAAAAATATTTTAGTATGAAAAAAATTGGAAAATACAAAATTCTACAAAGGTGATAAAAAATAAGTAATATAAAAACCAACAATTCATCACTCATTCCAAATCTACTCGTTACTGTCAGGCACCACGGATCCAAAGAACAGGCTGTAGACCAAGTCTCCTGGGTAGGCTCAGAGAACTGATGGGTGTCTTTTGGAAAGAGACAATGTTAGGAGATGAAGGGTGTGTAAAACTGTATTTCCTTACTCTCACATCTAGAACTCTTCTTTTAAAGCTCTAGAATATTATAATGGAAAATGCCTGTTTTCTTAAAATTACCAACCTAGAATATGCAAATATATGCCCAGTAAGAGCAAGACTATATACTAACTTTGGGGGAGGTGGGGGGGAGTAGGAAAAGGGGGGGAATCTTCAGTTAAAAAAACAAACAAAAAAACAGAATTGACATTTTAAAGTACTAATTATTATGACAAACACAAATGTTTATATGCTTTATATCCTTTCCTATGGATGACAAATAATCTTCTATTACTAAGCAGAATACACCATTTCTGACTCAATGCACATGTCTAAGATTAATGTTACAGTATTGAATACTGTTAAAAGGAAACTATTTTAGAATCCAAATTATAGTTCAAAGTATGTCAATAAAAAAGACTATAATTAACTCTTCCCCCATTTAAGGAACTAAATTTAAGCCACAAAAACTTATTTATATAGCCCTTTAATTCAACATACAAACTTACATATCCTTTCCAAATGCTTGGAATAAAAGGGGGTAAAAAACACTCCTTAGAAAAAGGTGCATTTAGGTCATATGAGCCACAGCAAAGAAGCCAATTACAGTCTTTCTCTCCCACTGATTAAAACTAATAACTCGACTAAATACAAAAGGAAACTATGTGAAGACTGAAAAGTAAAACAGCAAAATGACTGGAGACTGGAATCAAACATGAATTAATAACCCATGATAGCAGAAGAGCAAGTCTTATGTGGGAGTTGAAAAATAAATTTCAGAGTGTCATGTATTTACTTCTATCTTATCTCCTGGCTTTGATCCCGGTCAAAGCAGAATCAAATGGAACAGCCATTCACAGAACCAAAAAAACAGAGGTATATTACTAACTCCCTTTTGCCTAATCTAAAGACTACATAAAAGGGCTCCTTCCAAGCAATGGGAGAGGAGATCAATCTCCTTCCCTACCAGTTCCCCGTTTCTCTGCTGGCCCTGCTAAGGTTGGCAAGCAGTTACCACTGCCATACTAATGCCTAAAAGCCAGAGACATAAAAACCCGACTCCCCAAAAACAGGGGAGAGTCTACAACTTTTCTCTCTCTTCTCTCTTGCCACTTCACTAGAAAGGCTAAAAACCCTTGAGAGAAACCTAACTTTCTGCCTAGAGGATAGGAAAAAGATGGCTTAGATCTGGAGAGTATGGGAATTCCAGAAATAGCTAAGAGAAAAGGAGTCCCTAATTTTGTTTATGAACTAATCCTGGGCTCACCCTAGAGCCAATTACAGTTTAATTGGGCCTAGAATTGTGCTAGCCCCAAGTAAGTCCAGGAAAGGCTTTGAGAACCACTACCACTGCCTGGACTAACTCTTGAGTAAAGATAGCAAAATAAATGAGCTGAAAACTGAATTAACATTGGAACCACCACAAAGTTAAGACAGAACTTGTTTTTTTTAAAGATTTATTTATTCATACAGAACTGGGGTACAGACCAGAGATGCAGAGGGTGAGAGAATTCACCAGGGAAAGAGTGGGGAGCAGAACAGGCAGATCGACGAAGTACACTGCTGAGGGGAGCAGCGGGCGGGTCAGGAGAGGTCTCCCTGGCCATGTGGATATCCTCCCGGGCAGGCGGGGATCATCGAACTCATGTGGAAGTGGCTTCAGCTTCTTAGTGCTGTGCTTTAACCTGCTGCGCCACTAGGGAGGGCCCAAGACAGAACTTTTATCCTGAACCTAAGTTGAATGTCTGCTAAATAAACTAAAAGCAACTTTCTTCAGAGGATTTTTAACAAAGCTCTGATACAGTATATAAGCTAAACTTACACAACATAACATAATGCACACACACCAGAAAATCTTGTACCTATGACTTTGTCAACAGTCACAAAAAGAATAAACTATTTCAGTGCAAAGAATGACTTACTCTGTATTGCTTATTAGTGTTGAATAATAATCACAGTTGCAAAACCTTTTCAGAAACATTAAACCAACTTCAGCGGTTTAATCAAAGCTAAATGGTGAATTAAGACAAATCAAGCTAGCAGTTCACTGAGAAGCTGCCGTAGACACATGCACACTATTAGGTCCTTTGGGAAAAAAATAACATGAAGATCTACACAACCTCACATATCTCAGAAATCCACTGAAGTAGAAGTGAAGGATCCTAAACATACCAGTATAATACAGCAGATTCTTAGCATTCTGAAGTTTGTTATTGTCAGCCTTGACAAACAATGCCCAAGGTCCTGAAAATGTAATTTTCACAATCACTAATTTGAAATGTGGATTGTAAAATGCTGGTCTATGAAGAAACAACTAACAGTAACTGAGCATCTTTGCTATTCTCTACTCATACCCCCATATACATTTAACAGAAGAATATTTAATATAACAGTTGCAGGTTCATGAGGCCCATAAGACCTTCCTCATGGACCATCCTCCTGAAAACAGAAACACGGCAAAATTTAATGCTTGAATAAAAAAATGCTCCCAGGAGACTAAACAATACTCACATCTAGTTGGCAACAAGAAAGATAGATCTAATAAAGAAAACGGGAAGCAAAATGGGCTGATTTAAAAAAAAATTCCTCTCACAGCTGGGAATGTTTCCACACAATTTCCATTTATAATACATCTATGAAGCTCTCTCTACAAACAGGAATTTTCAAAAGAATGGGAGAAGTGACTATTTTCAAATGCATTAGAATCTCAACAGAACCATGCATTTTCCTACAAGAGAATGAGACCGCCAAAAACAAGACCCACCGATAGAAACAGAAGAGCACACAGCTTTGCACTCAGTAAAGATTCCCCTTTCACTGCATCACATATATGCACTGTACATAAGCATGCTAAATACCTCATTTGTAAAATACAGTCTTACTAAAACTGTCTTAAATCCATTGCTAAGAAATCCATACCACTGAGGGTAAAAGGAATCTGACAAATTTTTTAAAATAATTCAAGCAAGAGTTGAAGAAATTATTTCTAGTAAACATTAATCTAATGATCTAAAATAAAAGGTCATTCTATATAAACAAGAGAAAAGAGAATAGTAAAAGTCCATTAAAACAGGTAACAAACCAAGGTGAAGACATGGAAATACGCACTGAAGTATTAACACTAAGAATAAAAAGGGGAAGGGCACAAAACTTTTCCTTTTTAGTAATTCAATGGATTGCAAGACTCTTAAGAAAGATATAGATAAAAGAGAGACACCCAGGAAAATTCCCAATTGTCAGTGACTGGGATTTTACTAAACACATAACAAACAAATGAAAAAGTAACTATGTGGAAGATAAGGTTACACTGGGGTGCAGGTATGTGATGCAGTGAAAGGGGCCACGCATGGGTGAACTGGCGCTGGGAAGTCCACAGGGGTCACAACAGAGATGAAAAAATGTGCAAAATGAAGAGTGATGTAAATATGTGTGTGTGTGCGCGCACGTGTGTGCGCATATATATACACACACATATACATATGTGTGTGTATGTGTGTGTGTGTGTGTGTGTGTGTGTGTGTGTGTGTATATATATATATATATATATAAAATGAAAAAATATAAAGAAAAAAAAGCCAAAAAGACTAAAGGCGAAAGGCAATTGCACTATAAAAGGATAGCAGTAACTATTATTTTCATATCCACGTTACATTGTCAATTATGAATCACTATCACAAATTCTGTATCACTTTTATCTTCAAAATGCCTCAATAAGATTAGTACTTTCTCTCTTTTTACAGACTGGCAAATTTTAGAGTAAGCACCCACTAAATTCAAGTTGGTATTAAGTTACAGAAGTCTCAAAACCTAGCTCTTATTAGATACCCAGTTTCCAAAACCAAAACCAATACCAAAAAGTCCACTATTCAGTAACCAACAAAATAAATAATTCACTGAGTAAGATGGCAGATGACTGTGGAGACATACCATTTAGTAACATCAATCTAATAAGGAGACATTTTTGGAAGATTAAAGATTCGTTTTTATTTACTTATGCATACAAGAACTAGGGTGCAAGCCAGAGGTGCAGGACTGGGAGGCAGGGGAGAGACTTCACCAGAGACAGAGTGGGGAGCAGAACAGGTGGATCTACACTGCTGAGGGGAGCAGAGGCGAGAGAGGAGAGGTCTGCTGCGCCATGTGGGTCACTCCCTGGATAGGCAGCAGAGGCAGTGGCTGATGATAGCTTGATAGCTCTGAAACTTAACCCCTGCGCCAGCATGGAGATTCTCCCAAACAAGGAGACTTCTATCAAAAGACAACAGATGAATAAAGCTTATATATCTACTGATCTACTGATCAAGTAACAGCTAAATAACTTCTACTTAAACATGAATTTTAAGCAAGTCCCTTAAGGCTCTTTAAGCCCTTAACAGGGAAGGTCACTTAAGGACTGAACTCAAGATTACTAAAATAACTAATTCCCATCCTCTGAAAAGCAAAACCACAAGAATTTTGGTGTTGGGGGAATATTATAAAAATAATATGGTAATAAGTAGTCATTGTGATGAATTCAAAACTACTGAAAGCTCTCATTCACCACACCAATTCACCTATTTTCCTCTCAATAAATAATTATTAAAAACCTGGTAGGTTGTCTTCAGGATTTTCTATGAGCACCTACAAGTATAAATATGGGAACTGTGTATGTATATATGTGAATCAAGCACTCTACATTTTTGGTGGAAATTTCTACCCCTACGTAACTTCAAAACTGACTTTCTTAAAAGTCTTCCTGGATTCAGTAAACACTGAAATTCTTTTAAATAATGGCCAGTAAAAATGTAGATCCAAAATACATCATGATGTTGTATTTTGTACACTGTCCACTGCTCAAATGTTCTGTTAACTCTCTCTCCAATTGAGCAAACACAGTGGACATAATCCTGCACTCTCTTTGTAACTCACCACCTCAAACCCAATGTCTAGTATTGAAGTGTGTCAGTGTGAGGGTGCTTTCTAGGGTAACAGGAAGATATGTAGATGATACATCCCCAAGTCTCAGCTTTCATTAAAAACATGGATGATGTACAAAATGATGTAAAAATAAACTTTTGTAATAATTAAAAAAAAAAGTGGATGATACATTCCTAAGTCTCAGCTTTCATTAAAAAAACAAAAACTTGGGCCCTCTCTGGTGGCACAAGGCGTGAGTTAATTCTAGCCCTATGAAGCTATACCAGCCACTGCACCACCAGTTGGATCCCTGGCCAGAGGGCTGACCACACAGCACAGCAGACCTCTCTGCTCTTACCCTCTAGTCCCCACAACAGAGATTTACAGACAATCTGCCTGTCTCTGGTGAATCCCCTCACACAATTACACCACTGACTTACACCCCAGCTGTTGTATGCATAAATATTTTTTTAAAAATCTACCAGTCTTGGGCCCTCCCTGGTGGTGCAGCGCGTTAAAGCACAGCACTGAGAATCTAAAGCCGCCTCCGCATGAGTTCGATTCCAGCCTGCCCCAGAGGTGACCACATGGCGTGGCAGACCTCTCCTGACCCGCCCGCTGCTCCCCTCAGCAGTGTACTTCGTCGATCTGCCTGTTCTGCTCCCCATTCTGTCTCTGGTGAAGCCTCTCGCCGCCCCTGAGCCTCTGGCCTGTACTCCAGTTCTGTATGCACAAATAAATAAATCTTTAAAAAACAAAAAAAAATCTACCAGTCTTATTTTCTCTTAAAACTAAGAATATTAAGAAGTCATATTCTTATGAAACTATTCGAATTCTATGAAATTATTTCATAAGGCTAAATCTCCAAACTAGTTTGGGGAATATTTAAACCAACTTTTCTGAATATTTCAAAACCAGTCAGTATTTTAAATATTAAAGCCAATTATGAGTAGCTAGGGAAGGTATCATTTTCCTATTTTTAAAATGCGTAAACTGGGCCCTCGAGGTGGCACAGCCGGTTGAAGCGCAGCACTGCTGAAGCTGAAGCCACTTCCACATGAGTTCGATCCCCACCTGCCCTGGAGGAGATCCACATGGCCAGGGAGACCTCTCCTGACCCGCCCACTGCTCCCCTCAGCAGTGTACTTCATCGATCTGCCTGTTCTGCTCCCCACTCTGTCTCTGGTGAATCCTCTCACCCTCCACATCTCTAGCTTGTACCCCAGCTCCATATGAATAAATAAATAAATCTTAAAAAAAAAATGCGTAAACTGAAGCTAAGAAAAATGATTTAGAAGCCTTAAGTTTCTTAAGTTTTCATTTAAGAGATCCTAATGGTTGTCTTGTATAATCCCATTTTATAATGATAAAAGAACTACTGCCTCTCCTTGTCAACTATAATCTATCATATTAACTTTGCAACTTTTCATGCGGTGAAATACCTGTACAGGATTCTAGATTAACTGCAAATAACTAAACGAATTAGTTATAGAATAGCCACCATTATAAAAATGTGAAGCCTAGAAGTCTGCTAAGGATACAGGCTAAGAGAGGAACTGTACTCCTCTGCAAAAAGGCACAGACATATGAGCTTTATACCCTAAGATTTCTCTACAGAAGGCTGAGTTGCTCAAAAACCACTGGCTGAGTGTGTGTAACTATACACACATCTGGCCAATGAATGCCCCTTTTCCTAGGACGCCTTGTCTCACAAAGGAGAATGATAGCACAGTAGTTTGTTCCTTATCTTGGCCCAGCATTAGCAGACAATGATAAAATCTACTAGGAATCACCCTTTCCCATCCTCCACCATCTCCATCACACATAAACACTATCTTATCTCACTAAAAAAATTCATTAAAAAGGAAACTCCATGGTGGCACAATGGTTTAAAAGCACAACACTATGAAGTTATCCACAGCCACTGCAGCAGAAGTTCGATCCCCAGCCAGGGAGCTGACCTACATGGAGCAGACCTCTCCAGTCCCGCCCGCTGCTCCCCTCAGCAATGTATTTCAGTGATCTCCCTGTTCTGCTCCCCACTCTGTCTCTAATGAATCCTCTCATTGCCCCTGCACCTCTGGTCTGTATCCCAGTTCTGTATGCATAAATAAATAAATCTTTTTTTTTAATCCATCAAAGAGATAGCAACAGCAATCAACACAAACAGAAAGCACTAAATTCTTTTAATCTGGTCACTAACTATGAGCTGTGTTTCTGAACAAGTTCATCACCTCTAGGTCTTGGTCCCTCATCTGTAAAATGACTTTATTAAATCAGTTATGCAAGTCTTTCAGGTCTGAATTTATAATTTTTAGAAATCGAGTATTAAGCATGGAAGTAATAAGAAACCCTATTATAGAACTACAAATTTCACTTAACACCTGTAACTACAACTGCCTGTATCTATGAAAACATGAATGTAATGTCTCTAATTTAGCTACCTTTCTCTAAAATCAAAGAGAACAGAAGTGATTCTCCATGGAAGAAAAAAATAAACACACACAAAAAAACAACTTTCACTTTAAATTTTCCCTGCAGCCAAACAATCCATCTACCTTTAATTTCAGCTTCTTTTGAAAACATCAAAATGAAAAATGTGTTCACCTCATTTTAATTTTAATAGTAGTGAAATGGCCAAAATAAGAATGAGAGTCATTCCCCTGTAAATCTTCATAAATTGCACAAAGGATATTAATTGTAATTTCTCAAAGATTTTTTTATTTCTAATGAGACAGTCTTTAAATTCACAATTACATGTTAAAATAAAGTGGTTACTAGCAAGAGAGTTAAGATCAACTATATGAAGTGAGCTGGTAAAATGCTGAATGATAGGAGTATGCTTCATGTTCAGAAATTCTAATAAAAGCTCATTATACAAACTTAAATCTTTAAATGTTATTACAAAGATCAATTTACGTCTTAAATTTTAATTCATAGAAGTGGTAGTATAAACAGAATTTCAATTTAAGCATATTCCATGCAGAGTTGCTTTTCAATATATCCTTATTAAATTGACTAATACAAGGCCTCCTAGGTAGACTATGGGGTTAAATCTCAGAACTATCACTGCTATGGTCTGAGTTTGATCCCCGGGCTGGGGACTGACCCACATGGCATAGCAGACCTCTCCTATCTCGCCTGCTGCTCCCCTCAGCAGTGTATTTCAGTCAATCCCCCTATTTTTCTCTCCATTCTAAATACCCTGTTTTTTCTACACAAAAATAAATTTTTGAAAACCCTCACAATATTAGAGAAATCTAAAAGGCACTTTAAAAAAAAAAAACCCAAGAATGATATAAGATCCTACAAGACTTGGGGTAAGCCTGACTCTCTTCTTTCTCTACATCTTCTACTGAAAATACTTTACCACTTACAGTTTCCTTTCCTGCCTATTCTCTTCAGGTACTTGCTATACATCCAGCTGGGTATTCATTCACCTTGATGTTCCACTAAACCAGATCAAGATATACAAAACTACCACTGTATTCAACAGAACAGTGTCTATGGGTAGGTGAACTATGGGTGATTTCAATCCTCTTTCATACTAAGAATCTTTTTTTAATTCTTCTAAACAAATGATTCCCTCCCCCATACGCCCCCCCCCCACTCAATCCAACTCTCCAAATTAGCTTTCTCAAGTTTTCTACTCCTCTTGATTTTCCCCCGTCTTAATGGCTAGGTATCATACTATTTTATCTAATGACACTTTGTCATAGAAGGCAAAGCCCTGATTCCTCCTTATATCCAATTCCCTATTATTACTCATTTTCCTCTCCTTTCTTCTCCCTATTATTACTCTACTTGTGCCTCTGATCTTCTCTTTAATAATTTAATCCTTCTCACCCCAGGCCCCTACAACCATACACATTCAAAAGGACAGTCAACTTTATTAGAATAATTTAAAGCTTGTGCTTTTATTTAAAATCTCCATTGCCCTTTGATTAAAAGTGAGGTCGCATGCAAAGTATACAAGTCTCTATATGAAAAGATTTCTTGCCTAATTCTCCTTTAGCCCTCCCTGCCAACTACATACCCCAAGCTGAAATTGCCATTTCCTTTGCTTCACATATCTCCTTCCTCATACTTTATGCACCACCACAAAGGAAGCCTATAGGTAATTCATGTTGCTTGAGTTCTTTGTAGTGAGATTTTATTATCTTTGGTTACTATAAACAATATAGTATAGCTAACCATCAAAAGCATCATAACTGACATTTTCAAATAAAACCACATTTCACAAAAAAGAATAGACAATGAGCAAAATTTTTAAGATTTCCCATTCCATTATTCATAGTTTTCAAGAAAGTCTATTACCTCAGCAATGCAAAATCAACTTTTAAAAATAAAATGCTGCTACCATGAGCAAAACAGCATGAAAATGCATTTCCAGTACACACTCACAAGGATTCCACGAGGAGAGACTGTGTCAGCTGCTTTGGTTTTGGTCTGCTCTGTACCCTGATCATAGCTGCACCTGCACATTTGGTGGTGGGTGCTCAAAAACTTTTTTTGATAGCTACTTCCACTAAGGTAGTTTTGAAAGTTGCTTTCTATTTTTGATGTTAATAAAAGCCCTTAAAGTCTATATAAATATATCTTCCTGCTCAATTATAATTCTGATTTATAAGTAGCGTATTATTAATCAAGGTCTAAAGGAGCCAGCAAAGTATAACCCAAGGTCTATCTTTGAAGGTCCTCAAGCTATGCATAGTTTTTATAGGTAAAAGAATCATGAAAAACCAATACTATGCAAATAAAGCCTTTAACTGGCCCAGAAAAAAAATGTGATTTACAATCTGATCTTCTGTAGAAGTCTATCACCCCTGAAAATGAGATTCTATCAACGAGAGAAAGTCGTTTGAATACACACATACACACACATTCATCTACCTGAGTTAAATTCATGCTATTAGAAACAGATCTTTTACCTAAGATCTTTTTCAATAACTGTATCTCTGTATTTTGGTATATTGTTTCATTTGAAGGCTCACAAGTAACAAGCTAACTTTTTTCCACCAGAGCATAAGTGGTTTTGATAAGCAAGCTAGTAAAGAGGTGGACTATACAGGTAAGTCATATTTAATGTTTTGAATACTTAAAAAATAAAATAGCAAAAATCAGTGTTACAAAATGGGCAACAAACAGAAAAAAAATGAACCTAATTACATATGAAATGAATAGAAGGGGGTAGAAGAGTAAAGTCTGAACACAGCATGTTGACTGTATACCCACATGCTAAAATATGAAGTATAAACTAGTATCAAACTCTCGTTAATTCATGTGACTTTACAGACACGTTTAGAAAGTCTAAAACTACTGTCTACATATTTTAAGACAAATGAAAAATAAGTACACTGTGGATAATAAAACCAGTTTTCTTACTACTGAAGAAAGGTATTAGATTTAGAAAGGGGAAAGGCTAAGTGACTCCTAAGATGTCCAACTGGAATTGGACATGCCAGGAAAAACTCATGGCTTTTGAGGAAAAGACAGAATGAAGGAAGGGATAAAAGTTTAACATATTTGTATGGATATTCACACACATATATAATTTCCAACTCAATCTATTAATAGAAATCCTCTAGAAGAATCTCTATCAGGACTTCTTGGTGAAATGGCTGACTCCAGAGTGGAGGAGGGATTACCTTATATAAGAAAGTAAGGGAAAACTAAGACAATACTAAGCACATGCAAAAAGGATCTAAGCACTTTAAAGAAAAAAATAGGAACAAATAAAAGCTGATGAGTTCAGGGCCCTCCAAGGTGGCACAATGGGTTAAAGCACTGCACTCACTGCAAGCTGGCCTTCACTGCTTCATTGCTAGTATGATCCCCAGCCCCTGAGATGACCCACATGGTGCAGGAGACCTCTCCTGTCTCACCCTTTGCTCCCCTTAGCAGTGTATTTTGTCAATCTGCCTGTTCTGCTCCCCACTCTGTCTCTGGTGAATCTTCTGCACCTCTGGCCTGTACCCCAGTTTTGTATGCATAAATACATAAATCTTTAAAATAAAGTTTATGAGTTCATAATGATATACACAAATATGTATACATATAAATGAGAAATAAATGTTCATGAAAGATAGAATGCCATGTAATAAAGTAACTAAGTATCTGCATAGTTTCAAAATACCTCACCATAAGATACTTGCTACAAAGGTAAAAACAATGATGTACAATGAAGAAAGCCTTGCAGATAAAAATTAGTATCTCTGCCAATGGATAAATGGACATTGTGTACTTTCTGAAAAGGACACAGTATCACTTCTGGGGAATTCCTGCCAAAATGCATAACCTGAACCTAATCAAGCAGCAACAGCAGACAAATCCATATTGAGGGATTCTAAAAATAAGTGACCTATTCTCATCAAAGGTCATTAAAAACAAGAAAGGAATAAGCAACTGCTCCAGATTAAAGGATACTAAACAGACTAAACAAATGAATGCAAGGTGTGATCTACTGAGATTATAACTCATATGATTTGTGAAATCTGAACAAACTCTCCAGAGAATCCCATGATATCAATGTTAAATCCCTAATTGTAAAAACTGCACTATGACTATATAAGGGAAAGTTGTTCACTTTTAGAACATGGATGGTTATTTAGCAGTAAATACATCATGAATTACAATTTCAAGACATTTAAGAAGGAAGTTGAGTGCTCATGTGTATGTAGGAAAACTAAGGAAACAAATATAGGTAACACAGTAAGTCAGGAGGTCCAGGAAGAAATCTCAACCATTCTTGAAACTTCTCTAAATCTTAAGTTGTAAAAGTAAAGTTTAAAGGAGGGAAAGTATAAAGTTAATTTATATTTGGACATTATGATATGAAAAGAAATGGTAAGCAAGTGAGTAACGGTTCTCCTTTAGCAGAAAGAGCAAGAAAGCCACCTGCACCAGGAGTCGGGACCTGGGTCCTTCCAGCCTCACTTGGAGCACTTGCAATTGTGTTTCCTTGCAGAAATCACAAAGGTTTCCCTTTGTCAAGCAAGGGCAATATCTATGATACTCTTCTCCCCAGTTATCCCGAAGGTACACTGAGGCAAGGCGATGGTTGGGGACAAAAGGGACAGCAGCTGGGCCGAGAAGTAAAAGATATTCAGAATATACTAGCTGGCCTTGCCCCCCCAATAGCAAACACATGCTGTCAGATGCACTTCCTCAACATTCAACTGAAGAGAAACAAAAACAACCAAAACTTCTCTTATTCTGCAGAGTTCTACCCATGTACTTCAATAAATTCAAATCTATTTTTTTAACCAAAAACTCTTATGACCATCAAAACTATTATTAAAGAAAGCTATTAACTAGGAATTGGGTTTTTTTTTTAAATTAAGATATAATTGACCTATACCACTATATTGGTTTTAGATGTACTGGTTAACCTTTTTGAAATTGTGGCCCAATATGAAAAAGATCTTCATGTCATATCTTCATATCATCTATACAAAAAAAAAAAGAACATGATCCAAAGTTTCATTCTTCAGCAACAAGGTACTTAGAAATCACTTCAAATTTTATGAAGTATTTATAAAACAGAAGAACCAAGGTTTTCATGTATTTAAATCAAGGACAAGTTTGTTACAAAAATAAAAACTTATGCTTCTAAATTCAAACAAGTTTGGTCACCACTTAAGTTGCTTAAATAATTTGCTAACTGAAAACTAATCTCACTCACACCCCTACCTACCTATCTCAATGAAAAACCACTCTTACAGGTGTATTTTGTAAATTATGATGCCAAAATACCAAATGGAGATTTTAAAAAACCTATAGCTCATCTTATTTTACATTGAAAATACAAATTTATGGGGGTTTTTTGTTTGTTTACATATATTGTTTTGCTCCGTTTCTAGTTTTGAGTAGTTGACAGGCAATCTGGACTCTGTAGAGAAAACTGCTGAGAATGGACCAGGCATAACTGAGCATGGAGACTGTATCCAGCCACTCCCTAACAAGACAGAACCCCAAAGACAGCAGTGCCTACCCTGCCTCACGAGCGCCGCTCCAAGACTACTGTACAAAAAGCTTAGAGATCAAAGAAAAAGGAATACGAAAACATAGCTCAAAGAGGGCATGCTTTCTGCTTCTCTCTTTTACCACTCTATCCTAGCAGACTGATAAATACCTAGCACAAGATAAGCATTGAGTGAGTACTGGTTAAATAAATGAGCAAATGAATGAAATTATCCTAGGCTTCTCAAACCAACCCATATAAATTATATTGTTATAGAATTACTGAAAAAATAAATCTGGCATACATCAACTTAACAGTTATAACTGTCTTTTAAAATGGCAAATAAGCTATATCCCTCATTTTGACTAAACTCAGTAATGTAAAAAATGCCAAGACATTCCTTCCCCTACAACAAACACTATATTATTTACATACCCTGATATATGCTTATATCAGAAAACTCTGTAAAGCAGCATTAGAAAAACTAATACATAAAATAAAAACCAGAAAGAGAAAATGTATTATTTCTATCATTATACCTGGGATATTAACAGAATTAACTTAGATAAGAAATCTATACAAACATTTCTTAAGGCATTTCTCATTGTAATACCTCTACACAATCAGCTCCTCTGTAATTAGAAATGCAAAAATTTGATTTTTGTTTCTCCATCCCTATAATATATCTACCAATTTGTTGTCTTACAATTTGGAGAACTTCCTCAAAATATCACATATATTTTATTTCCAACCATAAATTAAGAAGTTTGCCACTCACTCATATTAAACAGGTAAAGTTACATGAATTTACATAAATTACAGTAAAATTACATGGAGCAGAATACAAGTAAATACAACAAGAGTTTATATATGACTAATGCTCACTATTTAAGTCCAATAACTTTCATCACTCAGCCTACGTTTTTGAGAAGAAATTCAACATATTCACTAGATGGTCTCTTTAAGATTACTAAAATAGTCTCAGTGACAACTTCATTCTGCCTCCCAAGTATGGCCCAAATAATCAAGACATTATTTCACTATCAGATTAAACCTAACATTTCCAAAGTGCCTGCCTTATGTGGATTATAGTCATCTTACTATGCTTCTTGTGTCCATGCTGCTGGAAAAGCAGTCTGTACAAGCAGGAGGAGAGGCACAATCCTGAGAGAGAGGAGTAGAGAAAGATGTTGAGAAAACAAAATCAGGTAAAATAAGCTCACTTAAGAGTTCAGGAGCTCAGCCACTGTTCAAGGTCAAGGTCGATTACATTCTCGCAAACCATTTTTGAGTGAGAAACTGTCCATTAACAACAAAAACTGGCCCTTGAAAAGATATCTGAAATCCCATGTGTAAGTAATAATATCACTAATTTTAAGCCAATTATACCCCTTCTAAAGGAAGAGCAAGTGATCATAAAATATGACTACTTTAGGAGACTGGGAAACATGGCTATCCCCTAAATCCCCTAAATGCCAATCAATCAAAATTACGTGACATAGTCAGTGCTAGTATAGAATAAAATGGTTGAGTTACATATATCACATGGATTTCAATCTTGCCAAAATAATTTTCAAATTTAACCTTGAATGATTAAGTCCACAAATCAGGAAAATTCTTAAAATCAGTTATTACAATCTTGGCTCTGTATTCTACATTTTTTAATGGTGGTAGTAAGAGGAAAAAACCCAACTTTCACCATATGCTGTTTTAAACTCAAAAACAAAAAGCAAACAAGCATCTGTAAAGAGTACATAATTATACTGCACAACATAAAACTCAGGACGGATTTTATCTACCTGGAACTTTCACTAGATCAATCCCCTTATCACTGACACCATGATAAAAGAAAATTAAGCAGAAAGAGTTGTGATTAAAAAATTTCAAACTAATTTCCTTTACTCATACTGTGCCATAAAATAACCTACAAAATAGGCCCTCCCTGGTGGCGCAGCAGGTTAAAGCACTGCACTGAGAAGCTAAAGCCACTTGCGCATGAGTTCGATTCCAGCCTGCCCCGGAGGTGACCACATGGTGTGGCAGACCTCTCCTGACCCGCCCGCTGCTCCCCTCAGCAGTGTACTGCTGCTCCCCTCAGCAGTGTACTTCGTCGATCTGCCTGTTCTGCTCCCCAATCTGTCTCTGGTGAAGCTTCTCACCGCCCCAGCCTCTGGCCTGTACCCCAGTTCTGTATGCATAAATAAATAAATCTTTAAAAAAAAAAATAACCTACAAAATAATGCTAAATGCATGGATGTGCCAAAAATTTTTTCTTAAATCTTAATTCTGTTCTTTAGTCCAGTAATATGTCAACTAACAAGGAATCTAAATATAATCTCAAATCAGTTGTTTATTTTAGGGGAGCAAACCAAATGGTCAGCAATGTTAACTCCCTTGGTACAGATTATTCGGTTAATACAGCATCCATCCAGTCATCCAATCACAGCTCTTAAGTATGTACTATGTACTAATGCACTCTTATGTATATACAGAAGATGTGAAGCAATGAGGTACATGGTCACTTTCATTATAAAACTCCTCACAATCTGATAAGACTATTAATAAATGCTGAAATTAAAATAACAACTTTAAGGGAAATTAGTGGTTTAAGATAGTTTGATGGGCCCTAAATCAGTCACTGTCAACCAAAGTTTTGCCCCCAAAGTTTGTCACAATAGTGGCATCTGGCGGGAAGAAGCATTGGTGCTACCAAACATCCCACAGCACCCAGGAAAGATCCCCCCGAAAATTATCCAGCCCCAAATACCAAGTGTGCTAAAGCTGAGAAAACCTGTTCTAAGCCATCGTGGCAGGGGCATTTGTGAAGGCATCCTTCCTTCCTGACATTTCAGGTGCTGGATCTTCAATGGGTTTTCAGAAGACAGATGGCCTGATTGATAGTTAACCACAAATCTCACTGAAGGTTAAATAAAACAAAAAAGAAAAAGGGGCACTGGGGGGGTGGGGAGTGGGGGAAGCAATGTTTTCTAGCTGTTTCACAAATTCCCTTTCCTGAACCACAAAGGTAAAATAAAACTAAAAACAAATTCCACATGCCTTTCATTACTGCCTCTACCTTCACTGTACTCTACCAACTTATGTCTCACTACTCAATATTGGTGTATTATAAAAGTTCTGTAGTTAGGTAAATGCACCCCATAGATACAAAATTGGCAATGGAGTGAAAAGACAGGCAGAGAAGAAGAAAACATACAGGGTATTAAAGCGAACCAGAAGTCTACGTCTATGTCTTAGAATGATTTAAAGAGTAAGCTGACTAACCAAAAAGTCCAAAGGAAAAAATGCTATGAATGTAGGGATCCTGAAAATGATAAAAGGTAGCATAGGCATCCTCATAGAATTTATGTAACAAGGTAAATCCAAAAATGAAATTGCAATTATTTTTCTGATGTACTTCTATGTCTGGTCCTACAGGTAGCCACTTAGATTAGCATCCAGCATCTGGATTGGGGGTGGGGGGATGCTCAAAATAACTAAAGCAATGCAACTAGATATAAAATGAACCTTTAAAATACATGATCATGGCCCTCCCTGGTGGCACAGAGGGTCAAAGCACAGCACTGTCACTGAGTGGTCCTTAAAAACTCAAAGAATCCAATACACAAGAAAAACTCAACTCCCTTCAGTTATTCTAAGTGTAACCAGTGAGTATAGATTCTTATATTTTCCATATTTTCTGAAAGTTCCCGTAGTAGGGAAATGCCCTCTCCAATCAATTTATAATTTTCTAAAGGAAAGGGTCAGGCATTGCTATGCTCTCCCCCCCACCCCACCCCCCAGAACCCTCCCCTAGTGACCTTCAGACAAAGTGCAGATGTGCAGCCCACAAGAAGCTGCAGTATTCCACCAATCAACTGTGGTGCTACAGTGTCCACAGATCAAAGCTGACAACAAGACCCTTTCATTGAGGTGAGAATTCTAAAAACACTATAACAAGCAAATGCCACTAGCTTAGCTTAGAACAGTGGCAACTGCAAGACATTGTCATTGTAATTCTAGGGTTAACTGCTGAGGTCAAATATCAACTCAAGAAGTCAGACACCAATCTGGACAAACTGCCTTTCCTCATTTCAGAGCTGACAGGAACAGTCACTGGGTTAACTCTTTCATCACAATCATCTTGGGGGGGGGGGTAACCCACAAAATGAACATAGTTTGCATTAAATATCAATTGTTTAGCTTCCATCTCATTTAACTCAATTAAAAGGGAACTTACAAAAAGGATTTCCTGACAGTGACTTTTTGAGCACAGGAGTGGGAAAGTCACAGAAATGGGAGACATTCCAATCAAGATTCATACATACCCTGCATATGGCCAGGGTTTTTCGTACTGAAGCTCATTCATTATTTGCATTATTAAAAACCTATATTCCTAACCTTAAACTCTCTGGTACATTCTTTTTTTCAAGTCAATGTTTTTTGTGGGGGAGAGGTAGAGGCAATGTTGAAAAACCTGAGAATTACTCAACCATAAACGAAAAGCATTTCATTGTTTAAAAATTTTAAGTGATAGCAAAATTTCTTTAGGTAAATATTAATGATTGTGCCTATTGCTAAATTTTGGTGCCCTATGAAAGTAAAGGGAATTTCTTGACAACCCTATGCTTCAAAGATCCCTTGAAGTTTAGCAGAGAAATTTCTGAAGGGCTCAATTCATGGATAAATGGCTTCAAAACCGCAATCAGTGGAAGTTAACATTCCAAAACATTTTTTCCTCCTAACCCCATATTTGTACTTTGCTACATATGACTTAATGGAAAATATACATTATTGAATATTCACCACTCTCTGCCTACTTGCAATGACAGAACTTTTACTACAGCAGCAATGTTATACACATTTACTGAAACTGCATTGAAAATCAGGGAAAAAACTAGTAAGGTTATGTATGTTGTCTTTAAACAAAAAGTGTATTTCTCTGAGGAGTATTTGAATATACTTCCTCAACTCGGCTTCTGTTTTATTACTAGTTCAGCTAGCACAATTTTCAGACATGAAGTCTGAGGGGATTAGTAAATGAGGGAGTTAAAAGATTTTTCAAGTTCTTTGAAATCCAAAGGAGGAAAGGTGAAAGTGCTACACACTAAAACACAACAAATCTCAAGTCCCTGTGAAGATTAGATGAGAAAAGAGGTGAAACACCTAGCCCAGTAGAAGTCAGGCCGCGTATCCTTAATGTCAATGCCAAAATGAACTGACATTAACAGGTTCCTCTACTGGGAACAAGCAAAGGGACTAAGGCTTGAGTCTACCTTGTGAGGATTCTGATTAAAAGTGAGGGCCGCAGGAGAGGCCTTGAGGGTGAGGGGAGAAACATACTAGCAGCCGGCAGACAAACAGGAGACACATCCTGACATCAGAAAGGGGTGGAGTGGGATAAATCAAGTCACTGCAGCGGAAATGGGAAAGGATTTTTTTTGTAATTTAAAAAAGTTACATTAGTGCTGTAGCACAATATGTAGCAAATATAAAGGATACAATGGCGCTGGAGTTTTCCCCTGCACAACTGTGAAACTATTAACAATCATTAAACACTTTCTAGTCCAGATTTTAAGCATTACAAAATATGGGAAGGAACCAAATGACTTACCACAAATTAATAAATAAAATGAAGATTCCTATATCTACGGCTTTAGTTATTTATCAAGAAGTGTTTTTTTAAATAAAAAGCCCAATATTCAGGGGGGGGGGAACCCCTTTACCAAAAAAGCGCTTGCTTTCCTAAAAGTGTGTCGTTGCTCTCTCCCTGGCATGAACGTTACCTAATAATTCAGCCTTAATTCAGCCTCTTTCCTAAGCTTCCCAAAATGCCAATTCTTTTAAAAATAGGTAAATTGTAAAAACCAGTTTTGGGAGCGTCGTTTTATTCGGAGAATCAATTCTGGTACTTTGAGCAGTGATTATTTAAGAATTTGTTAATTTATGCGATTAAACAGTTATCAGCACTTCCACATCAAAAGTTCTTAAAATGTATGCGAATGTGCTTAACACCACATCCAAACAGATGTTCACCTAAGGTGTGCAGACAGAGCAAGGGTCACCCCGGCTGTGTAGGCAACTACTCGGTGCGTCTGGTTCATACCTGCAGTCGGGGCGACTCAAATTTTAGAGATACTTAACCTATTTTCGCACCCAAAAAAAAAAAAGGACCCCCC
>NW_004567102.1:83540690-83541201 GCF_000260355.1 Condylura cristata | reverse complement strand
GGCTTCGGTCACGGAGGAAGCCGCGGGGGGAGCTGACTGGCCAGTGGGGCGGGCCCGGGGGCGGAGCTTCGGCCAAGGCGGCGGCGGCGGCGGGGGAGGGGCTGGGCCGCGGCGCCTTCTCTTCCCCGCCCCGCTCGCTCGCGGCCTCCACCCTCTAGTCCCGTCCCCTGCGCTCTCCTCCCCTTGCTTCCTTTTCCTCCGACCGACGCCGGTGTCACCTCCCGCCGCTCGGGCCGCAGGAACCAGCCGCGCACGGCGAAGACGGAGGAGGCAGCGCGGGCGGCCGCGGCTGCGGCATCCAATATGGCGGACACGAGTTGGGCCGCGCAGCTCGGAGCTCGGCGTTGGGGGGCCCCAAGTCAGCGGGGCGGCCGGCGGCAGGACCGCTGGGGCAAAGCCTGTGCCCCTCTGAGACCCGCTTCTAGCCCAGCTTGGGTGCGGGCTCCCTTCACCCTCGGTCCCTGTCTCGGGGGCTCCAACCTCAGGGGCGGGGCCTCAGGTGGGGGATCAG
>NW_004567102.1:83533391-83540590 GCF_000260355.1 Condylura cristata | reverse complement strand
AGCGAGCGCAGCGGGCAGAGGAGCGCGGGCCAGTCCCCGGCGGCCGCTGCCCAGCGGGCCGCCCGGAGCCCGCAGATAGCCCCACGGCGCTGCAGTTTGGGAAAGCGCGACGGGCCCGTTTCTGTTGTGTCCCTGTGCATGGGCCCCAGGACGCGAACGGCGGCGTCTAGCGGCTTTGCAGAACTTTACTGGACAGTGGCCTAAAGGTGCACAGCCCAAAGAAAAGTTAGGCTTTTGTTTATTTCGGAAGCACCCGAAAAGCGTCGGCGGAACGCGTCGCGAACAAAAGCTGCGGATCCGGGTGGGGGCGGGGAAGCGCGGGCACCGCCAGCCTCCCGTGCAGGAAATGCACGCTGCATAAAATGCAGGGACGGGTGCAGACAATGAGCGCATTTGTCTGTGCAACGGGCAGCGAGCCCCCGGGAAGCACACGACTGGGGTGTGTGGACGGAAACCTAATTGTTATGAACGCTGAATGCTAAAGGAATTTTGCTCCAGCTTGTTTGCAGGAAGAGGGTGAAGATTCTCCTAGATGGAATGGGAGGTGTGCGCAAAATGCCTTCTTTCACTCCGTGCAATGCAGAATAACCAATACCAACCGAGGACCAATGTGTATGCAAATTCAAAGTTAGGGGACTGATGGCACCCCAACACCAGTGTTCTCTTGCTGAGAGTGGATTTTCAGCTATCACTTCTTCCGACTTTACTCCAAGGAGGGAGAGAAGATGTCAGGATTTTAAATTCTGGGGTATCAAAATCAAGGTGTTAATAAGAATCACGTCCAGAGCCTAAGGCCCTTCTTGACTCTCCAGGTTCTTTAAGGATTCTCAGTCCACTTCATTGACAGTTTCAATGTGCTGTTGGCTATTTAGACGATAAACAAAGTAACTAAATCAGTTAAAGCTTGTACCTTGCAGCCTCCAATACTGTTTCTAATTTTCTTGCTCTCCTTCCACACCTTACACCAGTTGTGATCTCTTACCTGTAACTACATTAGCTTCCCGCAAGCTCAGTCTTCCTGTCAACCACCCTCCAGATTATATATAGCCAGATGGATTTTTTTTTAAAACAACAAAACAACTCAGCTCTCTCCCTTGCTTAAATGCCCTAAAAATGTCCCCATTCCACTCCAGATTGTCACCTTTTACCTGAAGGCCCTCCCTCCTCTGCTCACACCTCCTTTCCCTTGCTCAATTCACTATGACCCCACTGCCTTTCTAGTCCTTGAGACACAGTTTTTCCTGCCTAGGGCACTACAAGCCCCTCTCCCCAGGGTGGAGTGTCATTCACTCCCCTCCACAGATAACTCCTCATCCTTTCCTCCTGGCATAACCTGCCCCTAGTCAGCCCATGAAGCAGGGAGGTAGTGCCCAGTGACTTGCATTCAGTGCTCTGCTCAGTTCCATTCATGCAAGTCTTTCAAAATTCACTATTTCAACCTCCCAGGGATTATTTCTTCAGTCATTCACTTAATGAATGTTGACTAACTTCCTTAGGCCTGATAGCTTTATATTCAAGACAAGCTAAAGAATGAAATGAGTTGTTACATGGCTTGATTTAATAAATCTTCCCACACCCAGGGAGATAGCAGAGGACATACTTTTGACCAAGGGAGGAAATGGGGGGGGGGGAATGAACAGCTTAAGCACATTCTAAGAGGAGAAAGTTACAGCAAGAAGAAAAATAGAGGTCAGAGGGAACTAGAGGAAATCTGGAGGCCCAGTGTTATGGCTAAATACATAGCCCACAAAAACAAACCAAACAGGAAAATGCTGGAACCTATGTCACATGTGCGAACACAGCAGGGAGGATTCCAAGGCCACCACAAGTTGACTCAAGCTAATTTAAGCAGAGAAGAATTCATTGCTAGGCTGCAGGACTTTCTCCTGTAACCCACCCTCTAAAGCGTGGCTGCACCTGAGAAAAGCAAGTGGAGCCCAAACATAGAAAACCCCAAGGGCAGCCTAGTCAGTCTAGCTCAGCCAGCTCCCAGTCAACTAGAGCTGACTGTCGCTCCTGGCTTTTTGGTTCTAGACATCTAGAGGATCCCTCTAAAGTTTCCTCCAAGTTCTAGATTCCTAAGGGATTTGGAGAACCAACTTGGATTTGGTGACCATCACCAAGGAACTTTAGATCACTGCTAGGTCTTCTGAAGAAGAATGATGCAAGAAATAATAGGCAGAAGTATTCCAGCCCAGCTGTCAATCATGGAACTCAGTCTGCGGTCATGGCAATCTCTTCTGAATACAGTCGTCATTGGCGTGTCATTCTGGGAGCAACTCAGACACTGCTTTAGACATGGCCAAGAGGTCAGACTCAAAAACAGTCTAAAGCAGCACTCCCCACAGAACTTTCCAGAGTCTGGGTATATTCTCCATCTGTGTTGCTCAAACCATTAGCGCGAGCTGCATGTGCATATTTTGCTCTTGAAATGTGGCAAGTACAACAGAGGAAATGATTTTTTTATTTCACTCTAATTGACTCAAGTCTAAAAATGTGTCAGGGGCCACCACATTTGAATCTGGAGATGACTTTCACCTTCACACAGGACACTTTCTAGATATGGGGCAGCCATGGTGAGGTTGCACTTATCAAAAAGACAAGTTCTTAATTACATGTATGAGTTATTTTTAAATGGACAGAAATCTGGAGCATTGTCTAAACTAGAACTATTACCTAGTCAATGGGGAAAAAAAGTCTGAAAGCTTGAGATTCCTTGGGAAAGATTTTGGAGTGGTTTAGAAAATTAAGAGTATAGAAGTGAAGGGGGATGTTATACAGTAGATCAAAATGATTCCACTCAAATGGCACAGCAGGTCTCAAAATTGAAACATGGTATTACATTAACCCACAAGAACTGAATGCAGAGGCTAGAACATATCTTTGCACACCCATGTTCATAAGAGCACTATTAACATAACTAGCAGGTAGCTGTAACCCAAGTTGCAATGGATGAATGGGGAAGCACAATTGGTATATACAGACAATGGAATATTGCTCCCCCTTTAAATAAAGGGGCTTCTCCAGAAAGTAAAAGAAAAATATGGCTGGTTCTACTCATAGCAGGAGCATAAAGGACCGGGGGGAAATAATAATAATAATGAACAACTATATACCAGAGACATTTTACAGGGGGGGAGTGGGATCAAAAATGGGGGGTTGGGGGGAGTGCACTTGACTATGGTTATGGCACATGGGTGAATTGGTGATGGGAAGCCCAAAGGGATTCCAACTGAGATGGAAAAAGGCACAAAATGATGTAAAAATAATAATAATAATAATAAAAAAGAAGGGGCTTCTGATGCAAGCCACAGCATGAAGATGTTACATTTGATGAACTAAGTCAGACAGAGATGCATGATTCTACTTATAGGAGATACCCAGACAGTCAAATTGATAGACAACAAAATGGTGGTTTCTAGGGGGAGTGAGGAAAAGGAATAAGAGCTCATCTGGAGAAGATGAAAAAGTTCTGGAGTTAAGTGATGACAAGTGTGAGTATAGTTAATGCCACAGAACTGTATCCTTCAAAATAGCTAAAATGGTTAATTTTATGCCCTACGTAATAAGCCACAATAAAACATTTTAAAGGTCACAATAATAGGATATGGGAGATGCATGTGTTAGGCTAAGTCCAAAAGAGGAAAAACACATTCATGTATCTTAGCTCTAACTGCATGGATGTAAAACCCAAAGCTTGATACAAACAATAAAGACAGCTGTAGTAATGCTGGAATTGTTAGGTTTTCAAAGCTATTTGGCCCTCCTCAATAATTTGTCATTTTTTAAGATCAGGGTTTTTGGTAAAGATTTATTTATTTATGCGTACAGAACTGGGGTACAAGTCAGAGGTGCAGGGGCAGTGAGAGGACTCACCAGAGACAGAGTGGGGAGCAGAACAGGCCGACTGATGAAGTACCCTGCTGAGGGGAGCAGCAGGCGGATCAGGAGAGGTCTGCTGCACCATGTGGGTCACCTCTGGGGTGAGGATCAAACTTACACTGAAACGGCTGTGGCCAGCTTGCAGTGCTGCATCCTAACCCCTTGTGCCACCAGGGAGGGCTGAATCCTTCCGGATTTCTAACACACATTCCTGAGCTACATTATTCGCCCAACCTACAGCCATAGCCACCGATCCTTCCCACACTCTCCAAATTTGTGTTACTACAAATTGCACGTGAGAAGTACGTTGCCTGCTGCCAAGTGTTAGACTGCTAGTGGGAAATGGCAGGATGTGCCTGCAATACCAATTTTCATTCATTTTAGAACATAGAGAACAAGACCAAATTCTTTTGTTGCTGTAGGAGAGAAGGCCAGGGTGTGATAAAAGAGGTTTTATCACCTCAAAAGGCACGTCTTTACATCTGTAGGCTCGGTGTGACTCTCTTCCACAAACACCCGTTATCAGTCGAGGGCACAATGCAATATGGCGTCCAGATGGCCCCCCCAAGTAAGCCTCACAGTGTCTGGGGATCATCCTTTTCCTCACGTGTTGGCAGATTAGTACCTTAATTTATATATCCAGAGTGGATCAAAGACTCACAGACAAAACAATAATAACCAAACACCAGAGATTGACAGATTCCTCCCAGAATGCAGGCATGTTCGAGTACTCTGTGATACAGCTCTTTCAAGGCCTGGAAGCCCCCACCCATACCCGGGCGTCTACTACTCGAGCAAAGCCTTCCACATCAAGTTATCTGGAAGGCTAATCAAAAGACTGCTTTGAATTATTAAAGGGTTAAAAAAAGAAGAAGAAGAACTTTAGTAATAGGACTCTTACAGCCTCACCAACCTGCAGTCATAGCCTTTGATGATTATCCGCATTTTCCAAATGAGAGATCGTATGGATAATACTATGAGTTCACCTTTTTTTAAGATTCCATATATAAGTTTATCAAGCAATATTTGACTAGCTTACTTCACTTAAAATAATGTCCTCCAGTTTCTTGCAAATGACAACATTTCCTTCTTTCTCATCACTGAGTAATATTTGTGTGTGTGTGTGTGTGCATGAATAATGCTGCCGTGACAAGGGACGGCAGAGCCCTCTTTAAGGCAGTGATTGTGTCTCTTTCATGTGCATGTCCAGAAGGGAATTCCTGATACATGGTAGTTCTATTTTTAATTGTTTTCCATATGACTATCAATCTACATTCCTACCGAAAGTGTTTAAGGAGATAGGGTGCTCAGAGCCAGGGTCTTTAAAGAGGTCGTTTAGCTCATGAGATCATAGGGTGGCCCTCATCCAATAGGACAAATGCATTCCCTGACAAGAGCCGGTTAGGACACAGACCTGTTCCTTACAGAAGGGACACTGTGGAGATGAAGTGAGCGAAAGGCCACCTACAGGCCTCGGGCGACCAAAGTGCTGCTGACACCTTAATACCCGGTTTTTAGCCGCCCAAATGGGGAGGAAATAGACTTCTGTTGTGGAAGCCTCCCAGGCTGTAGGGCAGCCCTAGCAAACTAGTTTAAGCAAAACATAAGAGCCTGAGATCAGGAACCATTAGTTAAAACTTGCAGCCTTTTTAGTGGCAGAAGTGGAGACCTCTGCCAACAGTTTTCAGTTTCATTTGAATTCCTTTTTGACAGTCGATTGCATTTTATCCTCAGGCTGTGTGTGTGTGTGTGTGTGTGCGCACAATTTTATTCTGAAATAAAGCTCAGGAAATGAAGCACTGCTCAGCACAACCACATAAACATTTCTCTGACCTGTTGGCACAGCCACTAAGCTACCTGGAGTTGGGATTGAGTTTGGATAAGGAGGAAATGGTTTTCACCCTTCAGGGGGCCTCGAGGGACTTCTTAACACAGCCCAGAAATACGGTCAAAGGTACCCTGTTGCCCAGAAGTAAAGCAAGCCCTGTGTCACAGTAGTAGGCTGGACAAGTTCTAGAATTTTGTTGCCACTGGGTGAATCTGGCAGACAAAAAGGCGAAGTTTTGTAAGCAAGCAAGGTATTGGCTTAGAATACTGCTTAGTTCTGTGTTCAGGGAAATTGTGCTCCACAAAGATTCGATCCTTTTGCTCTGTTGACCCTTACGCCTCACTCAATGACATTCCTCCTGAGGCGGCTTACCCTTCTATGGCTTTACTTCTAGGATTTTCTTTTGACTCCCACAAAATATTCAGCTCGGCCCTCCCTGGTGGCTCAGCAGGTTAAAGCACAGCACTAAGAAGCTAAAGCCACTTCCCCATGAGTTCGATCCCCACCCACCCCGGAGGTGACCACATGGACCAGCAGACCTCTCCTGGCCCGCCCGCTGCAGTGTACTTCGTCCATCTGCCTGTTCTGCTCCCCACTCTGGCTCTGGTGAATCCTCTCACCACCCCTGCACTCTGGCCTGTACCTCAGTTCTGTAAGCAAAAATAAATAAATCTTAAAAAAAAAAAAAGGAAAAGCAGCAAGAAAATTAAGAGAAAGTCAAGAGTTTTAACAAGGAAATGTGTTAAGAAGATGGCGATCAAAAATCTCTACTGTTGCCCTAACATTAGTCTAAGGTCTAGAATTTTCTATGTGGTTACTAAGCAGGTTTCATGGGTGACTTTGATGAGAACAGCTTTCCTGAGTGGCTGAGGCAAAAAGCACATTGCACTGGGATATGGAGGATTTATCAACAACCTACTTCAAGATGTCTCTAAAGAGAGGAGAGAGAGAAAACAGGTGTCACAGGGGACTGGGATTTATGGCAACAGGCTCTAAATTATATGCCCCCAAGTGTTCTGGAGCAGAGCAACAAGCTCAAGGAACGTCCGAGGATGGACACAGAACACACCCTGTGAGGGGGAGCAGAACATGCAGCACCAGGGGAGTGACCAGCTCAGGGCAATGCACAAATCCAACTTTAGGTGAGACTTCATTCCTTTTGGACAGGTAGGGACTTTGAGAGGCTGAGGTTCTGGCGGTTGTTGGGATAAAAGGGAATTACTGAGTGAACATGCACCACAGGAAATACAGCTGCAGCTGCCCACTCTGGTTTTTTTTTTTTAAGCTAGCTGAACATTTTAGAATTTTTTTTTTAAATTAAAGATTTATTTATTCATGCATACAGAGCTGAGGTACAGGCCGGAGTTGCAGGGGCAGTGAGAGGGTTCACCAACAGAGTGGGGAGCAGGACAGGAAAGTCAACGAAGTGCACTGCTGAGGGGAGCAGCGGGGAGACAGGAGAGGTCTGCTCCATGTGGATCCTCCAGGG
>NW_004567102.1:83515198-83532729 GCF_000260355.1 Condylura cristata | reverse complement strand
CTTGCTATGCTATATGTACTTGCTTCACATTAAAGACTTACAGAAAAGAATGAATTCATCAAGAAAATATGTTCTAAAAGAGAATTGTATATGCATGTGGGAAAATGAACCTGTGGAGTGTCAAACAGTGGTGAAGGAGAGCCCAACCTTCACTGCAGTGTGTGTGTGGTGGTGGGGGTGGGGGGTTCCTGGGGGCCAGGCACCTCCTCCATGGCCCTGTGAGGTCTGCTGGCCTCTGAGGCCTTGGTGAAGTGGTTGAGGTACAGAAAGAAGACAAGTAAAAAACAGAGAACAAAACTTGTCCAAAGCTGAGGTGTGGGCTAAGGGAGAAAGTGACTAGGAAATTTTCCAGCATCAATTTGGAAACTGAGCGACACAATGAAAAAAATTCCTGAGACTTTGTAACAAGTCAAATGTCTGTGGTCCACTTCTTACAACCTGAATGATGTAGAAACCTCAAGCAGAAAAATTGTCTTAAACTGGTATTTAAACCAATGGGTCAGCATTTTCCCAAGAAATTAGCGATGCAATTGCAAATCCTTTCTGGAGAAAAGCAACTTCAACCTAACCTCCAGAGAAGTTTGACAAATTAAAAATCTATTATTATTAAACAGACAAATAAATGAACAGGAAAACAAAGCATCTTGAATGGTAATTGAGGGAAACACAAAACAGGAGACCCACACTGGGGCCTCTCTGGTGGCACAAGGGGTTAAATCTCAGCACTATGAAGCTCTGGCAGCCACTGCAGCATGAGTTCCACTGCAGCATGTGGGCAGGGAGCTGACCCACATGGCACAGCAGACCTCTCCTGTGTCTCCTGCTGCTCCCCTCAGCAGTGTATTTCAGTACACTGAAATACATCTGTTCTGCTCCCCACTCTGTCTCTGGTGAATCCCCTCTGACATATACCCCAGCTGTTGTATGCATAAATAAATAAAATATTTTTTTTATTTTAAAGAAGACCCACACCAGCAAAAGTGTAGATAGTGGCCTGACAGATTTGGAATGCAAAAATTTTACCTGTTTTTGGGAATGTGATAGGCTGGGTTTTTCAGACCGCTCCATACTGAAATCCACAACAAACGCTGACTGTGATAAAAGCTATGAAAAGTTTGAAAGCAGTTAAATGAGAAAAACTCAAGAAAGTGAGGACCATGGACAAGAAGGGAATTGCTTTGGGTGTTCTGGACATTTTCCATCCCAAATAAAGTTGAACTTTGAGTCAAAGTGGCCCACACAGATGAAGTTGATTCATTTTCAATGAGAGTGCAAGGTCATTCAGAGGCCTTCCAATAAATGGTAAGAAAGAGGGGTGATCCATATAGGGGGGGTGTGTGTGCTGCAACCCTGGTAGCACCCCATAAGTGAAATTTGGAGCAATAAGTAGAGGGAGGTTGAGAATAGCATAGAAGACCATTTCTTGGGGAGCACACCCATGATTATATCTCCAGTTTCATAGAGTCTCTGTCTGTAAGTTCAGTTCCTGAATGTGATATTCTATGGTTTGAGTCTAGACATTGCCATACTATTTCATGTTAGTGGAAATCTGCCTGTATACATAATAGCATCCATCTTTATTTGGGGAACTCCTTTCATTTTTCTTTTCTGTCTTTTGATTAGTTGGTAAATAACATTTATAATATACAAACGGTAGAAAAAAATTTAAATGAACACCTGTATAACCCTCTCTGAAAGGATTTCCTAAGAGCAACCCCAGATTTAGCAACTGGGAAGACTCAGACTCAGGCACTGTCATAGTCTCGGGCTGGTTTGTTACGTGAAAGGACACAAAGCAAAATGAGCAAAGGGAAAAGGTGCAGACTTCCAAGCATCCTCTCCTAGGGGCGTCATAGGAGATGACTTTACTTCTAGCAAAGAGTGGTGACAACACGTGTGAAATATGCCTGTCAGGGAACTCAGGCACCAGGGACCAGGGTTTGTTTTTCCTGGAGGCTGGACATATTGGCTTCCTCTGCCCAGCATGGACCAAAGGTGAGCTGGCTGGAAGGACAGCAGGTGTTTGCACAAATGTGTTAGCACTGAGGGCCACCGGGGTCAGGCGCTGGAGAAGCCTCCAAGACAACGTCCAGCTCCCAGCCCCCAGCCCCAGTCTAAACTTGCAGGCAGGTCTACCGAAGCGGGACAGTTTCAGGCCTGCTGTTACTCCATCCTGGCCCCGGCTTCCTATTTCTGTCCACCCCAAATCCTGTCACCCTCCATCCCAAACACTCCCCTTTCTTTTCATCCACCCAATAACTACTTTATTAAGTGTGCATTTACTATTACCTTTTTTTCCTACAGATTTGTCATGTAGGTATAAATTTTATATTTGGGCTTTCTGGGCATTTTCCATCCCAAACAAACTTGAACTTTGAGTCAAAGGGGCCCACACAGATGCAGTTGATTCATTTTCAATCAAAGTGCAAGTTAATTCAGAGGCTTTTTTGCAATATTTTGAACTTCATTTAAGTGGGGCATTTTTTTCATTTTTAGAATACTTAAGAGATTTTTTTCAATTTTTTATTAATAGTTTTCAATTTTTCACTAATAGAATACTTAGGAGATTCTTCTATGTTCATCTGTGAGTATACTATAGTATGGGTAGCTGTATTTGTGAGTGTATGTTTATAGATTCATACTTTATTATTTAAATTTCATTATCTGTATGTTTGTGTGTTGTGTGTATATATATATGTGCACACAATACAGATATACAGGCATATTTGTTGAAGATAGAATATCAACTCACCCTAGCAAATCATCTTCTATAAATCTGCTCATTGATGCATTAAGATTTATATTAGTGGAAACAACTCAAATACCATCAGTAGAGTAGTAGATAATTAAGTTATAAAGTAGAAGATAATTTAAAGATAATACTTTATTGAACTGAAAATTATATTCTAACTTCCACAAATAAGTATAGAGAATCTGTCATGCTTCTTGGAAAGGGTGCTTGTGATTGTAGATAAACTTGTCCATCAATGAACTGTTCAAGTCATAGTTTTTGACTACTGTAGAATTATGTGAGATTTTAATATTTAAAACATCAGTTCTCCTAATCCATATTATCACTTTTCTAAATTTCTTGACAATTATAACTCATCTAATTTCTTATTTGGAATTTGTGCAAAACTATCTCTTGGAATGTCACTGCATTTACATATTGCTGTTTTGGATCTTACTCAGCTTTTTTCCCAGATGGCTACACATTGCCCTTAGACCATTTATTGAAAAGTTTATATTTTTCCCAGTGATTTAAACTACAACTTTTCCATGTATTAAATTTCCATATGTTGTTTTATTCTGTTCTATCAGTCTGTCTATATGTCCCTGTAATACTATTTAAGTATTTTACAGTATGTTTCAGTATTTTACAGTATGTTTTGTTTCTACCTATTGCTCTTCTTTTTCAGAGACTGCCTGTCAGTTATTTCTTGACCCCTTTTCATCTGCAACTTTCTAATTACTATCATAACACCTATCTGCAGATATTTTTATTGGGATCCTGCTAAATTCACAAGTAAATTAGAGAGACCTGACATCTTCTTGAAATTGAATTTGGTGAAGTGAGCATAAATAATCAAAACAAACAAGCTAAATATATGAGATATTATTTGAAAATAAGTGCTAAAATAAATCAGGGAAGGATGTTGGAAGGTGGTGTGGAGGTTGCTACTTTAAATAGGAGATACGACTAGGTTTTAGTGTAAACCCAAGGGAAGTGAAAGATGAGAGTCATGTTGCAGAGAGAGTGGCAGGTTCAAAGGCCCTCCAAGTTGACCTTTGCTGGGAGTACAGACAGCACTGCCTTGGGTAACAGGAGAATGTCCGGTCAAGTGCAGTCAGGAGCAGACAGCCTCCTGTTTTGTTATGAAATAGGCAACTGTCCACAGTGACAATCTAGAAGGCAGTTTTAAGAGAAGAGTCTTACGGTCTGAACACCCCAGGGCAGAAGGGCATATTCAAGAATAGTAACTGAATTGAAAGTGAGAATCTCCAATCTCTCTCCGGTCACCTGGGGCCATAGGCAGGAAGGCACAAAGGAGGCAGGTGGGACTTACTGAAGGCTGAGATTTAACCAGGGAGGAAGACTCATCCAGTTGAAGGCGATGTTTTAGGTGAGTCCCACTGGAGCAGAGAGGGTTAAGGACAGTGATGTATCTTGTCAAATGTGTAGGTTAATTTTTTTTTAAAGGTTTTTAGGCCCTCCCTGGAAGTGCGAGGGGTTAAAACACAGCACTATGAAGCTCTCCACAGCCACTGCAGCAGGAGTTCGATCCCCAACCAGGGAGTGACCCACATGGTGCAGCAGACCTCTCCTGTGTCTCCTGCTGCTCCCCTCAGCAGTGTATTTCAGTGGATCTGCCTGTTCTGCTCCCTACTCTGTCTCTGGTGAATCCTCTCATCTCCCACATTCCTGGCCTGGACCCCAGCTCTTGAGTGCATAAGTAAATAAATCTTTTTCAAAAATGGGTTTTTAAAACTATCGATAGAATGCCAGACTTACTTGGTAAAGTTTACTATAAAACCAGCTTTGTCAAGATTATCCTTCCAACTACTAATCTGCAGAAAGACCACTTAATTTAATGAACGGTCTTAATTACTAGTACACTTCCACACCTGAGTATTTTGCTATCCTTAGAAGTTATCATATAACTGTCATTGAAGACTTTCTAATTATCCTTTACCAAGAATCATAAAAGTGTTTGACTTTTGTAATATGTGAAGAATTCTTGATAATCTATGATTTTGAAGTCAGGCATAGCATGAATAAGTGAAATTCACTGAAAATGACAATAGTTTGGCAAACAGTTCATTGTTCCCTCAGGAGCTTAAGCCTCTTCAATTTTCATTCCCTGAGAATAGAATAACTAATTAACTGCCGTTTTATATTCTTTACCCCCTGCAAGGGATAAGAGAATGTGCTGGGCTTCAGGACTTTACCCTGGTCTTATGGAAAAGTGGGCCACCATTTATAGAGCACAGGAAGAGCTAAACTGACTGAATCCAGCAAATAAAAAGGACCCTCCCTACTCAGAGAGGATCAGACTGACTAGCACCTCTATTGTACTGTCTAGAGAACCTAACATTCCATTTGTGATTTTTCATGTGTCTATCACATGTTGTATGTTGCCATTGAGTTTTGCTCATGTGTGGGCATCCCCTAGACCAAGGTCCTGCCTTCACATTTGTCTCGATTCAACTTTGTTCTCTTAGATCTACCACCCTTTCTTCATCCTGATTCTGTCAAATCTACTGGCCTTCTACTTTTACCTCATTTGTAGATTTAATCAGCATGCTAATTCATAGATTTAATCAGTACACTATGTCATACCAACTGTTCTTTAAACACTCTGATTACTAAGGAGTCTGTTCATCAGCTTTAAAGTCCTTTCCCAGTGGGACATCAAAAACCCAATTGCAGTTTTTTCTCATTATTTCACTGAATACAGATCCACCATATTATATCTTCTTGTCTACCAAAGCATCATGCAATGTTGATGCTATCCTTATAAATGTTACAGAATTATTTCTGAGAGTCATCTTAAAGTACAACTCCAGGGTGGCTGGTATAGTTTTAAGTCTCCTGTGAGAGCCCACCCTTTATCACTTTAATGAAACATTACAAAGAAGGCTTCCAGACCTCTGTCTCAAGATAATGGACCATGAACAGGTATCTGCGTCCCATTCCTTCTGAGACTCCATAGATATGACACTATGGAAACAGAGAAAGTTAAATAAACACTATGAAACACGTGATAACAGAGGACTTTCTCAGCAGATAGGAAACTGCAGAAAATTCTGGAAGACAAGGCAGAACACAACTCTGTTGATGGGTGTGATGGAGCTCAACAGGCATAGTTGGAACACCATCTGGGTCTACAAAGCAAATAAAGAATGCGGGGTGGGGCTGAAAATATAGGAGAATTGTGCTCATCTAGTCTTAACTCTCCTACCTCACCCACCAGAGAGGTTGCCTCAAGAAAAGTAAAAAAGCCTGATTGCTAAGGAAATGAAACAGTGTGAAGAGGTAAGTTGTTCATGGCAAGCAGTGGGTTGGCTCCCTGGGAGCTAATGCCAAAGCACAGTGTCTATTAACATGTCCTTCTGACATATAATGACTTCTCATTTGGGAAAATTGTCTTAGCAGGTGTCCTTATGTAATGGAAGGAGAGACCCATACTACCCACACTGACTGTATGAAGTAATTTTTTATTCATAACGATAACAGAAATCTCAAAGATCAACAGATGTGTAAGGGAAAAAAGCAACATGAAAGGAAAAAAATAACCCCAGAGGACACAGATCATTCAAGAAACAGAAGAGAGCTCAAAGCAAAACTAATTAGTCTCTGTTAAGTAGTAGAGAAGCAGAAAGCAACATAAAACAAAAATGAACAGGACAAGAAAGGGCTATTCAAAACTAATAATATGAATTCCACACAAAAATATTTCAGAAGGACTGGAAATTAATGTTTAGAAAAATCTTACAACCCTTCTCCAACTTTAATGGGTAAAATAATCACCTGGGATCTTATTAAAATGAAGAGTCTAATTCAGTAGTTTTGAAATGAGGCTTAAAGTTCCCCAGTTCTAACAAGCTCCCAGGTGAGACCTGTGCTTTGAGCCCTACGCACACTTTGAGTAGAAAGACTGTATTTACAGAAGGAAACCAGGACTAATTATACAACTTTATAAAAAAAAAAAAACAGGACAAAAAGAGAATCTAGGAGATTAACATGTGCAACTAATGAGCTTCTCAAGATGACAAACAGAAAATATTATCAAAGAAATTATAGAAAAAAAGTCTTAGAATAGGAAGGAGATTTGAGTCTTCAAATTAAAAGGCTCATTTGTCATGACCTGGATGGACTCAGAGGGGACGATGCTGTGGGGACTAAGTCAAATGGAGAAAGACAAACACCACTCACAGGTGGACTGCAAATAAAGCAAAATAAACTAGAACCGACACTGGAACCAACACCGGAAGACTGACTATAGAACTGAGGTGACCGGAGTGTGAGGGTTGAGGAAGTGGGGTGCAAACCAGGAGAGGGTTGGGTGGACCACGGAGGAAAATTATTGCAGTTTTGGTGGTGGGAGTGGTGTGATAACCTACAATTGAAGAACCATAAAGCTATATCCCCTAAAGCACATACAATGTTGTAAATCAACATCACTTCAGTAGGAATACAATGACAAATAAATTAAAAAGCAAATTGAAAGGGCTCACTGAGTGCTTGAGTAGGATGAATTTTAAAAAGACCCACATCTAGACTCTACACATTATTTCAGAACGTGAGAATTCTGTTTTAATCTATCTATATGTTATATTTTGTCAGTAGAATATATATTAATCAACACAAAGATCCTTAAATTTTTCAAAGAATTTTATCCAACTTTCGTGTATGTGCCAAAAGAATGTTCTTTTTGGGTCATTGATTATGTAGATGTTTATGTGGTTGTTTATTTCTGGTTTGTTTTGTTTTTCATTCCTTTGTTGCCCTGCAGAGGGAGGGTGGATACAGGAATGTTCTAGCGCACTGCAGGGAGAACAGAGTTCAAGTCAAACTCAAAGCCCTTAGCCAGTCTCTGCTGCTGTCTGCTTCGCAAAGGGCCTCAGCTTTATTTTAGTCTCCCAGGCCCTCACATTCTTGCTACGTCATGAGGCATCTTCTAGGTTGGGCTTGGGAAAATGAGTAAGTTTCCTGAACTCGTTGCCATCTTTCCTACAACTGGAAGCTTGGCTTATAACATGAGTCTTTTCATGGCCCAATATAGACAATTTTATAAATATCCCAAAGATCCTCACAATCTTCTGTGGTAGGAGCCTTATTCTTCTAAATGCCGTACATATTTTTTGGTCTCTTTTATTATCTATTCCTTGCTTATTTTTTGTTTATCGCCGATTACAAAGGAGAGTCTGTTAAGTTCTTCACCACTATTGACTGCATGTGCTGGTTTTTCTAGGATTTCTAACCAATTTGCTCTGTAAATAGATAGACTCTGTGCATTCTGGCTTAATGCTGCTTGGTAAAGTTTCATGAAAATTGTGTTTTTATTATGAAATCAACAATGTAACATTTATTATGAAATCATTGTTATATTTATTTTTTCATAATATTTTTTTTAAAGATTTATTTATTTATGCACACAAGGACTGGAGTACAGGCCAGAGGTGTGGTGATTGAGAGGTTCCACCAGAGACAGAGTGGGGAGCAAAACAGGTGGATCCACTGAAGTACATTGCTGAGGGGAGCAGCGGGTGAGACAGGAGAGATCCTGCACTCCCCAGCCAGGGATCAAACATGCTTCCGTGGCTGCGGAGAGCTTCAAAATGTTGCTACTTAATTTCTCCCACCACCAGGGAGGCTGTTATAATATTTCTTGAAATCTACATTTCATGATATAGTGTTTTAAATATTTAATTTAATAATGTATCAATTTAGGAACAATGCTTACTTCTTTGGGAGTTTTGAGAATCTATTATTGGATATTAATATAATGGTAACAAATTAATCTTTGCACTTAGCAAATTTTTTTCCCTTTTCTTTTGACTTTTAGCCATTTTGTGTCATTTCATTTTATACATTTAGCAATAAATAGCCCATAGCTCAACTCTGCTTAGGGTCAAACTTCTTAAAGTTGGGAATTTTACTCCAGTACACTCACTGTATCTTGTGCTATTCTGCTCTGTTCCCTGTCATTTTGCACATGAACTGTGTTTTTCTTCTGTTATATCTTCTCTAATGTTTTGGTAGGGTGCAAGTTATAGATTTATGGTTTAGAAGCAGACAAATTTGGCTTTTAATTCCTGTTCTGCAAATGATTTTTTGTATCACCTTGTATGCATATCCCACACTCTTTAAACTTCAGCTTCCTAACCTGTAAAAATGGAATCTTAATAGTTCCCACCTCATACAGCCAAAACGGAGATTAAAAAGTGCTATGTCAAGAACTTAGTACAGTGCTTGGAAAGAGTTCATGATCAATGTTTACAGCAGTTATCACTGGAATATGTTACAGTACTATGTTGACCTCAACTGGGGTTGACCTTTAAACTTTTCAAAAGCAGTAGCTATACTTCTGTGATGCATCAGCAGTGAGGCAAAACCTTTGAATCCCTCTCAGTTTTAAAAAAATAATAGAATAATTTATTTTTACAACACTTTGTGCCTTTTCCCATCTCAGTTGTAATCCCCATGGGCTTCCTATCACCAAATCACCCATGTCCTTCACAATAATCCCTCCCCCCACTATTTTTGATCGCATTCCCCACTCCACCCCATAAAATGTCTCTGGTATATAGCTGTTCATTATTATTATTATTATTATTTTCTCATACTCCTGCTATGAGTGAAACCATCTGGTGTTTTTCCTTTTCTTTCTGGCTTATTTCACTAAGCATGATCTTTTCCAACTGTATCCATGTTGCTGCAAAAGGCATGTATTTATTTATTTATTTATTTTTGGTTGCTAAGTAATATTCCATTGTGTATATGTACCACATCTTTTTAATCCAGTCATTCACGTTTGGGCATTTGGGGTGTTTTCACATCATTCCAGTTGTAAATAAAGCAGCAATAAACATGAAGGTGCAGGTATCTTTTTGAATCAGTGTTTTTGTGTCTTTTGGGTAGATACCTAGGAGTGGGATTTCTGGACCATATGAAGCTCCATGTTTAGCAGTTTGAGAAAACTCCAAACAGTTTTCCATAGTGGTTGTACTAGTTTGCATTCCCACCAGCAGTGCAGGAGAGTTCCTTTTTCTCCACATTCTTGCCAACATTTGTTGTTGCTAGTTGTTTTAAGATGTGCCATTCTAACTGGGGTGAGGTGGTATCTCACAGTGGTTTTAATTTGCATCTCCCTTATAACAAGTGATGTTGAACATTTTTTCATATGCTTGTTGGCCATCTGCATTTCCTCTTTGGTGAAGTGTCTTTTTAGCTCTTCTGCCCATTTTTTGATGGGGTTGTTTATTTTTGCTTAGTTTCACCAGTTTTATGTATATCTTTGTGATCAATCATTAATTGCTAGTTTCGTGTGAGGAAATTTTGTTCCCAATCAGTGGGATATCTGTTTGGTTTTTGTAATGTCTCTTTTGCTGTACAGAAGCTCTTTAACTTGATGTAGTCCCATTCACTTATCCTTGCCTTCACTATCACTGCATTGGGTGCTATGTCTTCAAAGATGTTACTGAAGTATATGTCATGTAGTGTTTCACCCATCTTTACTTCTAGGTATTTTATGGTTTCTGTTCTAGTTCTTTAATACACCTCGAGTTGATTTTTGTGTACGGTGTGAGGTAGTGATCTAGTTTCATTTTTTTTTGCATGTAGCTTCCTAGTTTTCCCAGCACCATTTGCTGAACAAACTTTCTTTGTTCCATGTATCTTCTTTTAGCAAGCAGTTTTAATGTAAGTTGTTCAATATTTTCTCTCTTCCCTTGTCTTACTTTTTCTTGTTTATGTATAATCTTAAATAAATTCAACTAAATACTAAGTTACCTTTAATATTAGCAAATCTCATTTTGAGACTAACTTGACATTGGCTCTTTATTGAGTCTTTCTGTCTATCTTGTGTAGGTGTGAAGCAAGAACCAACATCAATCCTTCCTGAAACATGAGGGACAGTAACGGTCATAGGGTGTTTCACTTACATTCTTCTTGGCCCAATTAATGAAGAGCAAAACTAGGAGCTTCCTCTCAACTAACCATGGATATTTTTTTTTTTTAACCATGGATATTTTTATATCCTTATCATAGAAGATTAGAGTTCTCTGGCTACAGTCTAATTTTATTTATGATGCCTGTCAAGTAATGCCAAGTACTTTCAATGCTAGATGGTGTAATTCTGATTCATCAAGACAAAAATTCTGGGAGGAAAAACTCCTTGAGTCCCAGCTGAGGTTCCAGGTGGTTCAGCACCTAAAAGCTACTGATATGCATAGGGCATAGGTGGCCTCTCCTTGTTTCAGTAAGACTAAATCTTTTTTTTTTTTGAAGTGTTTTTTTTTAAAGATTTATTTAATTATGCATATGAAAACTGGGGAACAGGCCAAAGGTATAGGGTTGTGAGGGACTCACCAGAGACAGAGTGGGGAGCAGAACATGCAGATTGACTGAAATACACTGCTGAGGGGAGCAGCAGGCTGGTCAGGAGAGCTCCTTGGCCGGGGATCGAACCTGTGCTGCAGTGGCTGTGGATAGCTTTACAGTGCTGAAGTTTTAACCAGTTGCACCACCAGGGAGGGCCCATTAAGATGAAGTCTTGAGCTGTAACATAGATGAGAAAATTCAATACAATTCTGGCATTTCTCTCTCTCTCTCTCTCTCTTTTTAAAGATTTATTTATTTATGCATATAGAACTGGGGTACAGGCCAGAGGTGCGGGGTGGTGAGAGGTTTCACCCGAGACAGTGGGGAGAAGAACAGGCAGATCAAGGAAACACACTGCTTGAGCCGCGTGCGGGTCAGGAGAGGTCTGCCACGCCATGTGGTCAGCTCCGGGGCAGGCGGGGATCGAACTCATGCTGAAGTGGCTTAAGCTTCTTAGTGCTGTGCTTTACCCCACTGCACCACCAGGGAGGGCCTCTCTTTTTTTTATAATAATTTTTTTACATCATTTTGTGCATTTTCCCATCTCAGTTGTAATCCCTGTGCATTTCTCATGTTTTAACAACCCAAAGATTTCAAGACTGACTCTCATGTAAGGTTGGCCCTGCTGTCAGTTGGCTGTTTGGCCTATTGGATTATCCAACCCAATTGGTTTATTATGTTTCCCACTCTAACCCAGTGGGTTAGAAAATCAAATGCCAACAAGTACGAGGGGGTAAAAGAAAATGACTAAGACGATTTGTTTTGTGAAAGTCATCAAGAAGTGTGTGGACTGTGGCAGCTAGAGAAAGTATCTCTTTGAAGAGGGACATGGTGATTCAGTTCTAGTCAGTGGTTGTCAAGAATTAATGGAAGACACATATCGCCAGATCTTCTGGTTTTGTAACAGAAGACTCAAATGCAAATTTTACATGAATGCTTCCAGTATTAATTTGGGCAACTATTTAGACACTTTTTTGTAGTTATGCCTTTTATTTATTTATAATATATACTTATGGGCCAATAGAACATACCAACAGGCTAAATCCAGGACAAGGCATTAGTTGGGGACCGCGGTTGTATATAGGACAGTTTTATCATGTGACACTAAGTAGGGAACACAGTGCAGTTTAAATTCACGATCCTTTGGCAGGATGGGGCTCTCAGAGATTTCAGGAAATGGAAATTTTGCCAGTTTTTATAGGTTGGAATGTGAGATGCAATCACTCATCACACAAGTCATAGTTTGGCATCTGTCTGTGCTCTTTGACCGTGAAATATGGCATGAAAGAAGAACGCGCATCATTTGCGACATGGATGGGGCTTGAGGGGACAGTGCTAAGTGAAATACGTTAGGAGGGGAAAGATAAATAGTGGGCAATTTTATTCATATATATATTCAAACAGACAAAACTAAACCAAAAGCCTTTGGGTTCTGAAGGCAGCATGGAGCTCCCAGTGTGGGAGGCAGTGAGAGGAAAGGGGACCGAGGGGACTGTGGCTGAAAATTATTCGTGGCTTGGTGATGGGGGTGGCATGGTAACATATATCTGGCGGGATGTGATTCCATATCCTCAACCATCACAGCAAAGATTAAAAAAAAAGCAAAATAGAAGAAATAAATCCATATAGCAAGCTCCATTCCAGTGACAGGCCTCCAATTGATGCCCATTTCGAAGCTGAAATCTTTCCCAACATTCATTATTGTGTCGACTGATGATTTCCACTCTGCTCAGAGAAATGTGTTATCATTAGGCCAGTTTTCCTTAACTAGTCTCTATATTTCAACATCTGGCTACCCATCAAAATGATTTTAATCTTTTCTTTTTTTCTGAGGGACTTTGAAGTCTTTTAAGTAGAGTTTGGATGGAACAAAATTGTTTTTCATCTCACTTACAGAGTAGTTTTCTAACAACTACATGGAATATTTTAATTGCAAATGCAGTGACTCCAAATAGCTAGGCAAATTAGCATAAATACAGAACTGAAAGCTGTTAGGATCGTCTTAAATGAAGTCAGGCTGCAAAAAGTATTTTAGTGAACAAAGAGCTTAAATATAGCCAACTCTCCAAATTGGTGTTGTAATTCTTCTGGCCATTAGTGTTTACAGTTGTGCATTCTTTTTACTTAGCATAGGGCCTTTCTTGTGATTTGTGTGTTCAGTATATATTGGCTAAGTGAAAGAGTGAATGAGTAGGCGAGTAAGCTAGAAAGCTAGCTTCCCCATGCACTTATCCTAAATGTGTCTGTTGGATTAATATCTGCCAATGCTGATTTTATTATATCATTCTTCGGTTCAAATCCCTTTGCATATTCTTCTTTTTTAAAAAAAAGATTTATTTACTTGTGCATACAGAACTGGGGTACAGGCCAGAGGTGGTAAGAGGCTTCACCAGAGACAGAGTGGGAGCAGCACAGGCAGATCGACAAAGTACACTGCTGAGGGGAGCAGCGGGCGGGTCAGGAGAGGTCTGCCGCACCCGGTGGGTCACCTCTGGGACCGGTGATGGAACTCGCACTGAAGTGGCTGCGGCCAGCTTGCAGTGCTGCGTCCCAACTCTGCGCCACCAGGGAGAGCCTCCCTTTGCATCTTCTACAAAAGAAAATTTTTTCTTGTCCTGAATATAATCTTGTTTTACTTTAAATTCTTGCTATTTCTAAAATGAGTTTTCATGCCCCAGGCAAACACATCATTTAGCACTATTCTTAAAATACCCTTTCTCTCTCTGTCACCCTTGCACATCTCAAATATAACTAAATACTTTCCATCCCCTTGCTTCTGCTTGTTACCTATTTCTTTAACGAAGTACTCCTTGGTTGATCAACTGACTTTGCTTTTGCTTTATCTTAATAAAAATCAACATCCGGTTCTTATAAATTTGCTCCTCCCAAACCTGTTCCGCAAACTTTCCAGAGGAGGCATCTGGGAATCTCGTCCAGGGAAGGCTTTTGTGGGAAAACCCGGGGAGTTACCTGTCACCTCTTCTGTCATAAATCCCTGCCGGTGCTCTGCTCTTCCTGGTCTGTTTCCTCTGTCTTTTCCCTCAGTAAAACAACTTACTCCTCAAGTGGGGACGAGACTTTATGTATCCTGTTCGCTGCTCTACACCTAGCCTCATACAGGCTTTATACATTCCTGCTTTTTAAATGGGTCATCTGGTAAAATTTCACCTAGGCAAAAGTTTTTTTTTTTAAATATAATTTGCAACATTGGTCCCTAATGGAAATATTTATGAAGAACAAACATTTTCTAGTTTAAAGTGTTCCTTTTTATTTGGTTAGGAAAGAAATAGAAAAATATATTATGCAATTTCAATGTGAAAAGGGGCCCGTGGGACGGTTAGGAGTAAACTCTGGTTAAGTGCTTACTCATCAGAGGTTCTATATTTAAGCACTGATGTTGGAACAAATTCAAGAATAGAAAACCCTCCATGAATATTTAAGTAAGTGAGAAATGTGGAATAAAAAAATGACGCCTATGAAATTGGAGCCAAATATCTTTTATTCCATTATCGATTTTGATTTTTTAAAAAATTTAGTGGATGGGACATTGATTTAATACTGAAGTGTCTTCTTCAATCTGAGTTCTACCAGTAATGTATTGTATTTTGAAAGCCTTTACTATGGGGTGTCTTTCGGTGAATTGTTTACTCTCCAGAACCTGTGTTCCTTGTACAAGATAATGAAAAAATAGAAACTATGATAAAATGTGAAAGGAGAGGAAAGCTCCTTTTTCTAACTTGCTACAGAATAAATGAAGTCGTAGGGCCTCCCTGGTGGCACAGAGGGTTAGAGCGCAGCACTGCAAGCTGGCCGCAGCCGCCTCAGCACAAGTCGAATCCCCCACCAAGGAGGTGACCCACATGGCGGCAGACCTCTCCTGACCCGCCCGCTGCTCCCCTCAGCAGTGTACTTTGTCGATCTGCCTGTTCTGCTCCCCACTCTGTCTCTGGTGACTCCTCTCACCCTCCGCATCTCTGGCCTGTACCCCAGTTCTGTACGAATAAATAAAAACAAAACAAAACAAAACAAAAAACCCAAACCTGCTGTTTTTTTAAAAAAGAATAAATGAAGTTTTCTTCAACTATTCCACATTCCATTTTCCTGGTCAAAATGATAAGCCATAACGTAAATGGCTGTTTCGAGGTTTATAGAAACACAACCAGGACTGATAAAGGATAGGTGTATGAGAAGTTAGTTTTAGCTTCAATATGTTTACTAAGAGAAGGAGGAAATTCCATCTCTAGTACAGGAAAACCAGGTAATTTGTTAGAAGGTAAGAGATAATCTAAGTGGATTTTAAAGAAGCTGAAACAAGAGTCTGACTTCGAAGGAGATGTCAAGGCAAGTGGGCGGTCTTCACAGTGGCTTTGTACATTTGATGACAACACTTTTTGTAAATAGTTGTGTGACAGTAACAGTCCCTATCACACTAGTTTGCATTTGCTGTATGTGGTGCCACATTATAATTGTTCTCTGGTTACACTTCATGTGCCAGAAATATCAACCCATTTGTAAGTCTCCATGTGTAATTTGCCTTCTCTTCACTTTGCTTTTCTCAGTTGCTATTTGGAATACCCGTATGTCATTCCCATTTACATATTGCACAAATCTGGGCCACCATTGTGTCTTTATTAGAACTTTAATGGAATCAGTGTATACTAGAAAGAAGAGAAGAAAGAACAATAGTTTCCAATAAAACAAGCAAAGTTCCCCACTCCCTCACTGGTAACTGCCCATCAATTAGGATTGGCCAGAGTAGGGCCATCAGACCCAAATGCTTGCTGCTTTCTGGAGGGGATCCCTAGGAAAGGTGTAGAAGGAGCGAGGTATCTGAAGGAAAGGTGTATTACTTCGCACGCCCTCTCCAGGACTCCTTCCTCAAGTCTCCTCTGCCCAGTCCTTTCTAGCTCCCCCTCACCACTCAGCCTCACCCTGGGGGCAGGGGTCATGGAATCTTCCCTTCCTATGGAGATTAACACTGTTCCAATGTCTCTTTGTGGTCTGAACCACATTTTCCTAATGTCTAATCAGGTTGAGTATTTTTCATCTGTTTATCTACCATTCGTCTCACTTATCATGATAAAATATCTAGTGTGGGTTTGGTCCACCTATAAATTGGCTTATTTGTCTTTTTATTATTGAGCTATCAGGATTTTTTATATATTATGTATTTTTTTTATATTATGGATACTAATCTTTTAGCAAAGATGTGATTTACAAATATCTCCTTTACCCAGAGCTTGTCTTCATTTTCTTAAGGGTATCTTTTGGGCTATACATGTTTTAAATGTTGATAACATTTCATTTTGTAACTTTTTAATTTTATGGATCTTGTTTTTGCTATTACATTTAAGAAGTCTTTGCATAAACCAAATCACAAAGCTTTTCTTTTCTGTATTCTTCTGGAAGTGTTGTAGTTGCAGCTCTTATATATTTTTTTAAAGATTTATTTATTTGTGCATACAGAACTGGGGTACAGGCCAGAGGTACCAGGGTAGTGAGAGGATTCACCAGACACAGAGTGGGGAGCAGAACAGGCAGATCGACGAAGTACACTGCTGAGGGGAGCAGCGGGCGGGTCAGGAGAGGTCTGCCGCGCCCTGTGGTCACCTCCGGGGCAGGCGGGAATCGAACTCATGCGGAAGTGGCTTTAGCTTCTCAGTGCTGTGCTTTAACCTGCTGCACTACCAGGGAGGGCCCTACAGCTCTTATATTTAAGTAGCTGCTCTATTTTTGAGTAAACAAAAGGGGGGAACAAGAAAGAAGAATAAATGTGATCTTGATGGAGTGCAAGTCAGGAGGAGAAGACAAATAAATCCCAGGACGACTGCTCCGTGGCAGGTATGTAGAACAACCAGTCTCAAGTCTAAATTCATGCTGTTGAATCCACAATTGGTTAAAAACACCTTGTTACGGGTTAGATTGACGCTCCTCTCTCCAAGCCATATGTTGTAGTCCTAATTCTCATTATCTCCGAATATAACTGCATTTGGAAATAGGGCTATTACAGATGGAATTAGTTGAGATGAGGTCATATTACCAACCTAACTGGGTCCTATCACTTGTTCAGAAAGCCAGACTCTGAATCACTTGATTGTTTCCATAAAGGATGCCTGTCATTAATGTGAAGCACCATTGTGGAAGACTAGCAAAGCATCTAACAAAACTTCTCCTCGAGTGGTGAGTGAAGGAAGGCTGTACAGGGAGGAAAAGATATGAGAGGTATGGGGAGGGTTTCTTCATTCTCAGGTCTGGAAATACATGGGTGTCTACAGTCAGCCACAGGGTTACAATGACCTTCCTGGAATTGTTACTCTCTTTGCTGTTATCATTTTTAAAACACCAGTGGGTGTTTACCAGTCACTGCTATTATAAGCATCCTCAAAAGGAACAAATATATATATATATATATATATATATTTAT
>NW_004567102.1:83507292-83515079 GCF_000260355.1 Condylura cristata | reverse complement strand
CAGCGGGCGGGTCAGGAGAGGTCTGCCGCGCCCTGTGGTCACCTCTGGGGGCAGGCGGGGATTGAACTCATGTGGAAGTGGTTTCACCTTCTTAGTGCAGTGCTTTAACCTGCTGCGCCACCAGGGAGAGCGAGAACAAATATTTTGGTAAGCATCAAGCAACCTGTTACTTGGCCCTGAAAAATGGCACACAGCATATTACAGTAACGTACTAGGTTAACATTTAAGGCAGAGGTCAAATCCTGGACTTTGACTCAGCCTTACCCACACAAACACTGGTATCATAAAAAGGAGAGATTTGAACACAGACATCACACAGGAGAATTCCACATTTAGATGAATGCAGAGATTGAGTGATACTTCCTTAAGTCAAGGAAGCCAAAGGTTGCCAGCCAACTACCAGAGCTAGAAAAGAAATAAGGCACAGATTCTCCCTCACTATCCTCAGAAGGAGCTAACCTTGCTGACACCAAGATTTCAGATTTCAAGCTTCCAAAACTGTGAGAAAACAAGTGTCTTTTGTTTCAACAAGTATCTTGGCCATAGTCCTGGTCACCTTAATTGCTCTGCTATAGTTTTGGTGTAGCAAAATATATATAAATGGGTGATTTGGGTTAAAGGTTGAGGGTTGTTTTTTTTTTTTGTCTTTTTCTTTAGTATATAGTATCTGCCTTTAGCCTTGGAGCATTCCCTTTGTGGGTTTGTGTATAGCTTAGGGAATCTGGTTTGGGCTTTATGGATTTCCTCTGTGAGTATGTGTCTAGTTTGAGGAACTTGGTTTTGGCTTAGTGGAAGTTCTTCTTTTGGTTACGTGTGTAGATTATTCATTTCCTAATGTAGAGAGTTTGGTTTCATAGGACTTGCTGGGAGTGTGTATGTTTTTCTTTGGATACACGATGGTGTCCTTCCAAGGTCCACCCCCTTGTAAGGTGGTGTGTGAAGTCCAATGCAAACCAAGACAACACATATCTATCATTTTTGCTCTTTCCAGAACTTGCTTTCTTTCTTCTTTTTTTTTTTTTTGTTTGTTTTGGGTGGGGGGACACTTTGTGGCTGTTCTCTGATGTCTGCTGGTTTGGAGGACGCATGTAACCACAGGCATCTGGTCCTTGGCTAAAGTATATAAAGTGGTCATCACACTTGGGGTTTGGAGTTGCATAGAGTTAAGTGAATCCCTTGTTATAGGAATGTTGTCTATCTCAGCCATATGTGCAAAGGTCTTTGAGAGTTGGAGGTCACTAAATAGCCAGGATGACTGGGCAGTGCAGGGTCTGGATCAAGAGCTCTGTCAGAAGGAGTTGCTACCGCAAATCTCCTATCTACACTGCTTGGATTCTGCATGAATTGTTTGTAGTATCTTTGATGGGAGGTAAGATCCCAAGGCTTATATTTCTGGCCGCATGTAAGGGAAGGTTTGTTTGGGGAACAATCCATTTGTGTTAACTTCCAGAAATGGCACAGAGCCCATTTATCTTATATCATTTTAGAAACTTTTCTCTTTAGGAATGGCTCAGTTCTGCAGACTCTGGATAAACACACACACACATACACATATTTGGAGAGCTTTCTGTCTGTTAGTTTCGGCTTGATTAAAAACCCTTCTGGGCACCAGAAACACAGTCATTGTCTCCAGAATACACTACAGAAGGATGACCTCCATATTTGCAGCCACTTGTGACAGTTCACATGGAGGGATGATTGAAACAAAGAAAAGGGGGAAAAGGTTTAATTTCTTCCAATTTCTATTGCAGGTTACCCCAGAATGACTCCCTGATGAACACTGGAAACCCTGGATAGTGAATACATCCCTCCTCACTCCTACATCCTGAAATTGTTCCAAGTAAAAATTTTTTCAAAGATATGCAGGATGGCATTTGAAACCACATGGCAGTTACCATCTTGGATACAGTCGCTGGGGGAGAGCTGCCTGGTCTTAAGCACATAACCAGGTCTCTGTTGTCATGTGCTGTAGTTTTGGGAACTTGATTTTTATTTTGGTCTTGGGTTTGTCTTTTTGACTTTGATTTTTTGTTTTTATATAAACTAACACTAGGAGATTTGTCTGTGTCAATATGTTGTAGGTCATTGCATCTTCTCTTTGTGTCTATTTTGGCATCCAAAGTTCATACTTACATCCAGAGGTCAAGAATGAAACAGGAATTGGTCAATGGGGCAACCTTCCTTAAGACTCAGAGCTCCGAGTGAAATGGAAATTGGGAAAATTTTAATGAAATTTTCATGGAATAGAAGGGCTTTATTTTGAACAGACTAGACCTGTCACCACTGCGATAGTTGAGTTTTGGTCAAAAATATGTGATTATTTTTCTCCATCACTCATGACAAAGCTTTCTAGAAATCTGAGTTAGAAAAAAAAAACTGGCAGTCTTCTGACAGAGCTAGACAAACTTCAAAGCCAAACCCTCATAGCTGACCATCCAAGAGATTTGAGGCATCCAAGAGAGATAGGGAGAGGGGTTGGGGGGTGGGAAAAAGGGAAAGGCATAACAGATTATGCTTTGGTGGTGGGAAAGCTAAGGTAGGGCTACACCAGAGGGGAGAAATGCTATACTGTCAAAGAGAAAAATCAGCAAGCGTGGAAAACAATGGTATTTCATTAAAAAAGAAAAAATGTATATAAAAAATGAGTGATTAAAGACGTCTGAGTGATTAAAGATGTTCCACGGGAACCTCAGGAGAATTCCTAAGTAGAATTTCCCCTTTTACATTAGACAAATTTAAGCAATTTGCTATCTACTTGGTGACTTAATGGGGACCCTTAGCAGGCAGGAGGAATGTTATTAATATCGGTGGGAACTTCATTTTTTATTTTGCTTTATAAGAATTGCTTGTAGATTCTGGATTTTATGGTTCTGAAATGCTTTCCTGACAAAGAACAAGCCACTTTTCACCTCAGACAACTTTTGGGAATAACTTACCATGCCAGTCCACTCTGGCCATACTTATTCCCAAGGGGAGCAGGAAGCATGTATTTTTTTTAAGTACCATTTTTCAAATTTTAAATATGATCAATGAATTCAAATTGAAAATTCCTTGGAACTCAAGTTTTGTGAGCCAAACTAAACACCTCTGCTAATAGTGTTTGGGCAACTATGACGTCACCTGGTCCTTACCCACCACTTTTGGTAAACATTTCATCATAGTTGATTATACCCCACAGAGGGGTTACACCCCACAAAGAGATGGCTGACTTAGCCAGCATCACAAAGCTAGTGGTGTCAACTGAATAAGATTCTCTTGATAGTGAAAGTGTTTATTTGGTAATCAAAGTGAGGATTCAAAGGGAGGCAGCGTCCGACCATATGGCTCTGTGAGGGTTATTCTGAGTACCCCAAGTGTTTTGTTTAGTTTGTGTGTGTGGGGACAGTGAGTCATTGGTGTCAACCATGGAATCATTCTTGGTGGGGAGAAGGGGGGGCGCTTGGTTTCTATCTATAGGCTTAGATGTGTTTATTTCATAATGTCTTGTTCTAAAATATTGATGCTATCTACTTGCAGATACTGGAATTCAATCGCTTTCCTGAATTCTAAAGAATGCATTTGCAGGTGCAGATGCTAGGTGCCACTGTTAATACCTCTATCTGGCTCCTTGGTCATGTTGAAAACTGATTTACCCACAGGCAACAGACTGCTGCTATTGGGCTGTTTGTTTTGACTTCAAACCTATGCAAATGTCTTTGCTTTCTTGACTGATAGACCTGGGAGTGTGTGTGTGTGCGCGCGTGTGCGTGTCTGTGTGTGGAGGGGGTACAGGGGGGTGTCCTGGAATGTGTCACGGCATGTCTGGTGCAGTAGATGGGTCCCCTGACTGCGTGACAAGTGATCCAGTGATTCTGTTCCAGTAGCTTTTGACAAATGGACCTAGAGTTGCTCGCTCATATTTTCTTGTTCTCTAGATCATTCTATCAGCATCTTCACTTTTTATTTATGAGTTTAAGTGCTTCTGATCGTATATATACCCGGTTCCATGGGTAACCATATATGGCCCTGAAATGAAAACTTCTTGATTTTCAGTTTGACTAATTAGACATGTCATGAATCTTTGGGGTTTTTCAGGGGCGTTTTTCTCATTGGCAACTCTTAGAAAAATATGTAGTTGTTAAAATGTGATTATTGATTATTATTTTTAAAAGAAAAATTCTTCATGGAAATCCAGTGAAGAAAAATAAAGTCACACAAAGGAGATGGAGTTTTTTTTGGAGTTCATTTTTAAACATAAAAACATTTTGTTTAAAGTAAAATGAGTTTCTGCATTGAAAGAAAATTAAACTATTTCAGGAGACAGCTAGAAATTGAGGTAGATTGTAGAAAATCTGTAACTTGCATTTACTAAGTATAATTTGTGCTCAATGTTATGTGGATTAATTCTTACAATTTATTATGCTCTGTGTCAGGTCCAAGTAAAGTAAACTTTTAATTTTTATGCAAAACATTAAATTATAGAAATTCAAATGATTTTCAGCACTTTGTGCTCTATGACTACCTTTAACCAACGTTTTTTGATGGTTGCTCTTCAAGTCATGTTTGTTATGCAGAACCCAGTCTCTATAGCTCTCATTTTGCTCTAGTTACAGGTACTTACACCTTACCTATAAACTCCTATATACAACTGCTTTTAGGACCATCCCTATTCTTAAACAGCATGTATAAAACGTACCAGCCATCTAATTGTCTAGAATTTGGCAGAAACTTCCTTACCTAACTAATGACCCAGCTTTGACCATATCTCCAGATTTAGTATTTAGGCATTTAACTTTTCTCTGTAATAGTTTCTATAACACACATAGTATGACCTACACAGAGAACAGTGCACAAACCCTAAATATTCAGTCACTTCAAAGTGAACGCACTTAATTACTATTCCATGGTTAAGAAACAGAACATCCCCAGCACTGAAAGGCCTCTCTGTTCTCCCTTCTTCTCAAAGATCATGCTAGTTAGTGTGTGTATCTCCTAATGACTGCTGCTGAAGTTCATGTGCAGAGGGTCATATGGTTTATAGTCTCCATGATGGCCTTCTTATACTTCACATTGTGAGATCTAATGCAGTTGTTACGTACAGCAGCCTGTTCTTTTTCAGGGCTGTGTAGAATTCCATTTTACAAGTACACTGTAATTTATTTCACTAATCTATTGATGGCATACATTTGTTTTGGCCTTTATGAATAATGCCATCCTGAACATTTTTGCACACATTTTGGGGTATTTGGGACGTGCATTTCTGTTAGGCGTATACGCAGGCATCAGACTGCAGATCACAGAGTAGACATGTGCCCAACTTCAGTAGTTGCTGCCTGTTTCCGACATATTCGTACCACTTTTTATTCAACACAGTGTAAGATATTTTCCACTGGTCTGGGCCTCACCAAAAAATCTATCTTTTAAATCTTATTTCATGGGTATGCTGTGTAACCTCATTGGCATTGCAATTTGCCTCAGCCTGGTACCTGTGCCTTTTCAAGTCTGTCTATGTTTCTTTTATGTTGTCTGTGTTTGTTAATTGGAAGGACTTTTTACATATCAGGCTATAAGTCTTTATTTATATCAGTTGCAAATATCCTCTCCTACTCATTTATTTGCCTTTTCACAGTTTTGATGGTGTTTTGAGAAAACTGGTGAAGTATAATTTTTTATAATTTTCTTTATTGTAACTCCTCTGCATTTGATTTAAGATTTCCTTCTCCAAGGAAGATTCCTTCTCCATAGAAGATTCCTATGGAATCTTCTAGTAGCCTTATGGTTTTATCATCAGATCTGTAATCCAAATGGAATGAATTTTGTGACTGGTAAGAGGTGTGGAAAAAGTTTTATCTTTTTTTATGTGGGCCCCCAGATGACCTAACAGAGTTACTTATTATAATACTGAGCTATATATAAAATTTCAATTAAAAAAGAGACATTCTTACCTTTAGAAAGAAAAAGACTGTTTTTTACATTGTGTTCTTTCTTTTACTCTCTCCCTTCCTTCCCCTTCCTTCGCCTATGACTACTGCTATAAATAGAAATGTTTTATTGTGAGAACTACTGTGCTTGATCATTAAAAGAGGTCATAAGTAGGCCCTCCCTGGTGGCGCAGCGGGTTAAAGCACAGCACTGAGAATCTGAAGCCACTTCCGCATGAGTTTGATCCCCACCTGCCCCGGAGGTGACCACATGGCGTGGCAGACCTCTCCGGGCCCGCCCGCTGCTCCCCTCAGCAGTGTACTTCGTTGATCTGCCTGTTCTGCTCCCCACTCTGTCTCTGGTGAAGCCTCTCACCGCCCCTGAGCCTCTGGCCTGTACCCCATTTCTGTATGCACAAATAAATAAATCTTTAAAAAAAAAAGAGGTCATAAGTAGATGAAAAATCCATTTGAAGGGTTTTTTTGTTTTGTTTTGTTTTGGTAAATTACAGTGGAAGCAACATCTCATAAGACAAGCATGGAAGAAAGGAGGAACAGACAGGGTTAGCAGATAAAACATGGAAGAAGGTAGAAATGAAATGAAAATGAGGTGAGTCCAGGTCCTCATAGATTTGCTCTTGGAAAGTGGAAAAGGAGAAAGTTTATGCAAGAGGTTTACATGAGAGCTTAGGTCATGGCCACAGGAAGGAGCTACACGTTTGAAAGTACCCAGATCTCAGGGCAAGGCATGTGGCGATGATTTAACTGCAGGATAAACCTGAGTCTGCAAGCACAATGCCTATGTTGCTAGCAAAGAATAGCCGAGAGCTTCCCCAAGTTGTAAGTTGCTAAAGGAAGATGATGATGTTTGATGAGGAAATAAAATGATTCATTGCTGGGTCGGTCAACATCAGCAAAGGGCATCTTACTGTGTTCTTTATTCTGGAATTCCTCCCCATCATAGAAGAAATCATGCCTGCCTGAGATCTATAGCTGCCAGCAGCTTTCACTTGGGGGAGGGATCCAGAAACACATTCACGAGGGAGAGAATCAAGACTTTCACTGGAAACTCTTCGCCTTCAAAAGGGGAAGTCTTAGCTTCTGCCTCCGATGGGAGATGTGTAAAGAGAGAATGAAATTTGCAAGAATGCACACATAGCAATGGGGTAGGGAGTTGGTAAAGGATTTAGGATCGAGAGTGGGAGACGTTGGGTCCTTATCAAAGCCAGAATCACATTATTCAGAACACTCCTTTCCTTAGTTCATTTGTAGCCAGCAGATTTACTCCACAGATCACTTTGGAAGGAATAGAAATTTAAGGTGAGGGAAGAAAAACTTCATGACCTGTGGTGTCCCTGACAAAAATGTTTCCAGACCCGCGATAAATGGTATTTGACGTGAGACACTCTGAAATGCCTTTGGTGCTAAGCCAATGAAGTGGCAGTGTAAGCACAAAATACCAGAAAGATCGCTCGGTCTGCTCCGGTTCGGGTTAATAGCTGAACCATTCTGTGGTTACCTGACTGGAGTTGGGAACCCCCTGAGGGCTGTGTCACGTGTGCCCAGTAAAGTGTGTGGTACAGAAAAGGCAGATGAGAAATGCTTGTGACTGACTGCAAGGGAGGCCTGGACGAAACTTCTCTAATACCTAAGCTGAGCTCTGTTGAGCTGGAGTAGTGAAAGAACATCCAAACATAGCAAAATGCTTTGCAACTGGTCTCCCTTTGCTGACAATAATTACACAGCCTTTGCATTCTCTTGTCCTTTAAGTTTTGGGACTATGATTGTTCTCGGAATCCCAGCCTGCCTGAAAAAGTGCACTTGGTGCCTTCAACACATCCATTGTGTGGCTCACAGGAGAGCCACAAAGTGAGTATAAGTGCAAAC
>NW_004567102.1:83505614-83506792 GCF_000260355.1 Condylura cristata | reverse complement strand
AAAGGTGTGCATGCCCCTGTAATGTCTTCACTGGGTAGCCTTTTGCTCCTGGCTTGCTGTGCTTACGAAATGGGCAGTAAGTAGGTAGCATGGTCCATGCCAGGCTGTGGAGAGTGTTGACCAAACCCTCCATGAAGGCTGCATTGGCCACATTGGAAAGTGAACCCTAATACCAGACCACTTTCTGGGGGGGTCGGGCGCGACCCCAAGGGAAGGTGTGGGAGGCAGCTGGGGACTTGCTGGCCACACAGGAGCTGGAGCTCGGAGCTGAGCTCTGGCATGGCATTAAGCTTCCTGCAAGGTGACAGGGTCGAGTCTTAGCGGCTCACGGACTCCAAGGCCACATTCTGGGTTCTTCCAATATAGCCAAGTCCTCCCTTAACTGGGGCGGTGTGGCCACCTCTACTGACCGTTACACTGGGTGCTATGTATTGAATTTGAAATCTCTCCCCTCCCCCAGATTCACAGGGTGAAGGCTTATCCCCTCATGTGCTTTAGAAAAGGGCGTTTGAAGTGCCCAGGTCATTCCTCTTGGTGGCACGTGCCCTGAGAAGGGACACCCAAGAGACTGCACCCCCCCTTAGTCATGTGAGAACACCCTGAAAAGGTGGCTGCCTGCAAGCTGGGAAGAGACGCATCGGGGCTGGCGCCTCGATCTGGGCTTGGAAGTTTCCAGAACTGTGAAGAGTAAAGGTCTGTGTCTCAGCCCCCATCTTGGGGTTTGGTTGTTACTGTTGTCATTTTAATGGTATGTGGGTATGGACTGGGAGCTCCCTGACGACGAACAGGCTGGAAGCCAGTGCACGTCATCTGTGTCCCTGATCTCAGCTGTGGTTTGGTTTCTGGGGGAGTCTTTGAGGAAACACCCCGGAGCGCAGCCTGAGTCCCCATTCCTGTTAACCAACCCTCTCTCCCGCACCTCAGTTAGTCATATCAAGCAAGGTACTTTATTGTTTTGCTTTCTCAGACGGTAAATGTGCTATAGGTGGATTTTGAGTGGACTCTTTTGACAGCCAAATAATGTCATATTTTAAAATTTATTAAAACAACGAACTTAGCAAATGTCTGGGCCAAACTGGCTGGCAAAGGCATTAGCCTCAAGATCTGTGGGGTTCTAGCGCCATCTGCTGGGCAGTCGGATGTGGCGCTCTGCGCAGGCTAGCGGGCGCTCTCGCCTT
>NW_004567102.1:83489067-83505169 GCF_000260355.1 Condylura cristata | reverse complement strand
GGCTCAGAACGCCAGCCAGACCATTAATAATCAGGGGAAGGAAGGTATTTCAGTCAGTACCCCTGTTCTGCTCCCCACTGTCACTGGTGTAAGGATGGGGTGTTCAAACTCGTCGATGATGTCAGTGCTGTCCACTGTGAGGACCGTCCCTTCCACCGAGTGGGGTCAGTCTGATGCTGGTGGTCTGTGGTTCGGTGGCACGGAGTCCGTTGCATCCTTATGCTGTTTCATTCTGCCAGGCCATGCTATTTACTCGTTCAGACCATAGGCTCTGGAGTCAGAACTGGAATTAAAAGACAGACTTTTCCATTTACTAACTCACTTCACTTTCCTTGGGTTAAAAGGGGCATAATTGTGCCGGCATCCAGAGTTTAAAACAGAGTCTGACAAAACACTCAGCATCTGCCAACTATGTTTACTAAAGGTTTATTTACTTATTTTTTGTGCAGAAGAATTGGGGTCCAGGCCACAGATGCGGAGATAGAGGGTGATGGCGACAGGATTCACCAGTGACAGAGCTGCGAGCAGACCAGGGGATTCACTGAAATCCACAGCCGAGGGGAGCAGCGGGCGGGGCAGGAGAGGTCTGCTGTGCCCTGGGGGTCACTCCCTGGTGGGGTTAGAATCTGGCCTTCGTGGTGACAGTGCTGAGACATAACCCGTAGGTCCCCAGGGAGGCCCCCTATTTTTCTTAAAACTAACTACAGAAAGCCTGTGTAGTTGCTGTCATTCTGGCATAAAACTGGTTTCAGCCACCTTTATCGGGAGCAAGTTGAGGACAGCAAGGGCAAGCGTGTCTACAAAGACAGGAGCAGGATCCGGACTTGTGCAGGAGGCCTGGGGCCATCTCGGTGGGCAGTGACCAGGAGCTGAGCGGGGTGGCTCTGGCTACTGCAGGAATGCCTGCGCCTTCCTCCCTTGCCCCTGGGTGCACAACACCGGGGGTGTGAGGGGAGGACGCTCAGTGGTGAAATGCCACCCAGGCATGCATGGGGCCAGGATTTGCACGCATCTACAGTGGGGACACAAGTTCACCCATCGCTAGGATGTCGGTGTTCTGACGTCACCCAGGGAAGTCCCAACTCAGAGGGCAGGATTCTCCCTGAAATCATTGCAGGCGATCACGGCCTTGCCAGACACTCTTAAACGCGTGGCTTTGTGATTTATTTATTTTATTTTATTATTTTTTTAAAGATGTATTTATTTATTCATATAGAATTGGGGTACAGGCCAGAGATGCGGAGGGTGTGAGAGAATTCACCAGAGACAGAGTGGGGAGCAGAACAGGCAGACTAGATCAAGGAAGTATGTTGCTGAGGGGAGCAGCGGGCAGGTCAGGAGAGGTCTGTGGTGCCCTGTGGTCACCTCCGGGGCAGGCGGGGATTGAACTCATGCAGAAGTGGCTTTAGATTCTCAGTGCTGTGCTTTAACCTGCTGCGCCACCAGGGAGGGCTGGCTTTGTGATTTAAATGGCACACTTAACTCATCAAGATAACCCAGAATAACAATCGTGGAATTATTTTTATTTAAGCTTTTCATTTCAAACATTTCCGATCTCTTCTGTTTCCCAGGGACAGACGTGGATAGTCAGTCCCTATTTAACCCCCTCCAGATGTCTTTCAGTTTCCACACCATCATCTCTCTTATTCTGTCTTCAGCATCTTTATCTGGCTACTCATATGACTCACGAAATCATTACCAGGGTGGGTGGGGGGAAGCTGAGGAGTGTTGGCCTGGGGTTTGGTGAAGAGTGAGTGGAACTTGTGCACATACAAAAGATCAAAAGTGGAGTCCCCGAAATCAAAATCAAAATTAAAAATAAAACCGCTATTAATGTTTTTCTTTAAACTATCCTGAGCAGAAACTGCACAATGAGAGAGAGACAGTAAACAAAGACACCCATACAGAACTCGAAATAATGTCTGCATGCCACACGTCTGACAGGCTGATATCTGGACTGTGTAAAGAAATTCTGCAGCTCAACAAAAAGGAAAAAATAACCCAACCAAAAAATGAACAGAAGAGATATAGACATTTCTCTAAAGAAGTGGAGCTACAGGTGGCCACACTATTCATCGTCAGGGAAATGCAAATCTAAACCATGATGAGATGCCACCTCACATCTGTGAGAATGCTGCAGAAAATTGTTTCCAAAAGCCACAGACAGCAAGTGTTGATGAGAATGTGGAGAGAAGGACCTGCGTGCACTGTTGGTGGGAGTGGAGTCAGGTCCAGTTTCTAATGAAAAACAGTAGGGAGAGTTCTCAAAATATTAAAAATGGATCCTCCACATGACTCAGCAATTCTGTTCCTAAGTATTTACTAGAAGAATGCAAAACACATACGCATTACTATGTTCACAGCAGGCCTATTTACCACACCCAAGTTATGGAAACAACCCAAATGTGAAGGACAAAGGAATGGATCAGAAAAATGTGGTATGGATATGAGTATGTGTACACACACACACACACACACACACACAGAGGAATATTACTCAGTCATAAAAGGGTGAATTCTTGTCATTTGTGACAACTTTGATGGAACTGGAGAGGATAATGCTAAGTGAAATAAGTCAGGAGGAGAAAGACAAATACCACATTGTGTCCACTATATATGAACTACTGAGAAACTAAAGGTCAGATGAAATCAAAGCAATAACAAGTGCTGGACAACTGACTGAGAAGCTGAGGTAATCAGAAGGTGAGGGTGTTGGGGTGGGAGCAGAAGATGGAAGGGGCCCCAGGGACGATGGTAGAGGATTACTGGGACTTTGGTGATGGGGATGGTGTGGAAAACAAACACAACATCCATTTGCAGAGGTCTGAACTTGCTCTATCCCTGAAACTGACTTTTACCTCAAACAAACAAAGCAAAACTACCATGAACAGAAATCATGCAAGGTGGGAATATTGTTTGCCTATGAAAGAAAAGACACCTTCTTTCTATTTATGACTATTTCTTCCACTTTCTACCAGCTCCTTGATACTTGAAATTATTTAAAAGGTAATGATTTTTGTTTTGCAATTAGAGAAAAGGCAAACTCTCAGGAGGAGTTGCACATGGGTTTATGTTTTTTCTTAGTATAACTGAAGCCAATGAGATGTTCTCCTGAGAACAGAGTCGGGGTGAGGAGATAATACCACAGCCTTGAGCCTCTGAAATGATAGAAAAACATCATGCAAAATCCAGAGCAGTCATAGGAGGTGTAACATTTCCCTATGGAAACATTTGCCCTGTCCATAATTATATATTCAGAATTTTCCACACTGTGAAAGAATTTAAGTCTACTTCTAAAGATGGAGCCCATTTAGCAAGATCTACTGAAAGTAGGGAAAACAAAGCACGTGAAGAAAACAAGGGCAAGAGAATGAGCAGAGAGCCAGGACAGATGTGTGCAAATGACCAACTTGCCCTCTGCTGCTTCCAGCATCTTCCATGTATGTAGTGCAGGCGGCCCAGGCATCTGAGGGGCGCTGTTTGGGTCCTCCCTGGTGGCGCAGTGGGTTAAAAGCACAGCACTGAGAATCTAAAGCCACTTCAGCATGAGTTCGATCCTCCCCTGCCCCGGAGGTGACCCACAGGGCGCGGCAGACCTCTCCTGACCCGTCCGCTGCTCCCCTCAGCAGTGTACTTCGTTGATCTGCCTTTCTGCTCCCCACTCTGTCTCTGGTGAAGCCTCTCACCGCCCCTGAGCCTCTGGCCTGTACCCCAGTTCTGCATGCATAAATTAATAAATCTTAAAGAGAAAGAAAGAAAAGAAATAAGATTCGCAGCGAACTCGACTCTCCAGGGCTGGGCGCCAGTGCATTTCCCACGAATCCTGTCTTGCTCTTGGCACTATCTCACCTGCCCCGTCTTAACCACACTGGTGTTGTGGCTACGTCACATGTATTTGAGTAAAGTGGAGGCAAAGCGTTTGGCGGTAGACAAAATGTTACAGAAAATTGATTTCTTTGGTAGGTGACTCAAGTAATAGGAGGGAAAACTGAGACTATCGGGTGTGCTAATGTTGTTTTCTCCTATTTCTAAGATTTCAATAATTTAACTTAAAAGTTTATATATTATATATACACATAATTGAGGGGAGCCCATGAATTTTAATAGTCGAGTGATGAAATAATTTTTTAATATTGCAATGTTCCAGCCTCTTAAGGAAAAAGCGACTTGTTAATTATTTAGGACAAATCTCGGTGGGTCATTTTGACTTACCTGATTTAAAAATGCTAATGGAGGGGCTGTATTTCATAATTGCATAATGAAATCTCCTGCTTCCTTCCTGAGACTACATCTACTTGCTGGCATTCTCAGGATAGCATTTTTAAAGAAAATGCAATAAGAGCACATCTCCTAATTGTGTCTACTGGCATCTCTGAGCATCTGAACGTGACATACATATTGATTTGGGGGCATTGATTCACATTACTAAGAAAATGTTGAGTTTATAGGAAATGCTTTTGGCCACCGACTCTGACGTTACTGTAACTTAGCTCAAGAGCACAAAAGGTCACGTCAAGCATTTATTTAGAATTCGCCAGCACTGTTTATAAAGGCACCTTGCTTAGGATGGCTTTGCTCATGCAGTGGACCGGAAATCCCGTCATATCATCATTTCCCTTCATGTATCAGCTGTTCCTCATTGTTAGCTGCTGAGGCTGGGAGGCGACCTGGGTTCGGTTAGCATCATCCCACGTAGGTACAGTGTTGATCCGGGCAGAGGGAAAGAGAATTTTGGAGACTTTGGTGTTGCTAGCAGGCCTAAGGAGCGGGCAGGGAGGCACACCTGAGCCCCCAGCTCGGAGTGACCCCGAAAACAGCAGAGCTGAGGACCCCCTGCTAACCCTGCCTGCTCTGCCCAGGGGCCACGTTTCCACATACGTGTGCCCCATGGGTCTCGGCTTCTAGACCCAAGTGTCTGTAGGTGCAGGTGACATGCCTGTGCCACACTCCCGGGCGCCCTGGCGTGTGGGCAATGAAATCTGGGGAGAGCAGAGATACAGGGAGGGGCGCAGAGGCGGACGCGGGGGCTGACAGCGTGGGGCCACTCGTTTGCCACTTGGTTGCCTGGGAACGAGCATGGCAGAAGGTCCCTTTCAGGGCACATGCGTGTTACTGAGGACGCGAAGACATCTGCAGAGGTACAGGCAGGTGGAGACGTGGTCCAGGGCAGGTTTAGGGGATCAAACTTGTGCTGAAGTGGTTTTAGCTTCTTAGTGCTGTGCTTTTAGCCCGCTGTGCCACCAGGGAGGCCTATTTTAAGTGTTTAAAAAATTTGCATAGAAGAACTGGGGTGGAGGCCAGAGGTGCCAGGGGTGAAAGGATTCACCAGAGAGTGGAGAGCAGAACAGGAGGATCTACTGAAATCCACTACTGAGTGGAGCAGTGGGGAGACAGGGAGGTCTGCTGTGCCCTGTGGGTCAGCTCCCTGCCTGGGGATCGACCTCAGGCTGAAGCAGTGATAGTGCTGCGACTTAACCCTAGGCACTAGGGAGGTGTTTTCGTTATTAAAGCCAACTTCTAGAGTCTGGTTGGCTTCATCTGTAAGGGGGGCGATTCTTTGTGATGCTCTCACTCTCCACATTCCCACTGCAGCCTGCCCAGAGCACCTTGCATTTCCACAGCTGGTTTCACAACTGCACTAATCATTCCACCCCCACCTCCCATTTCTGACCTGTGAAGCCTCCATCCCAAATTTTCTGCTTTAAGCCACCATCAGGATGAAGGTGCTTATCTTCGCTAATTGCCTCTAAGCTGCATAGTGCTGGGTGGGGCAAGGACTTCTATTAAGGTTTAATCCCCTTTTGAGAGGCTAATTCAGTCTCGAATGGAAAATGTAGGATACATTTCATTGTCTTTGCTTTGCCACGTCCAAAATGGGAGGCATCATCAACAGATAATATTTCAAAGAGACTTTATATGCGCGTCACAAATGCATCCACACCCTTTGTTAGCCTGCCTATTCCCTCCCTACTGAATCTAACTCCATCTCTGATGTAGTAACGGCCATTTTTATAGAAATGTTTGACCTAAAGCTTGCCATGGTCTCACTGGTAAACTCTTTAAGAAACTTCCCACCTGTCATGAGAGCTCCCTTGATCCTTACCCCACATCAGCACTACTTCAGATGTGACTGAAATTTCCTGGATCCACTTGAAAGATGTTAAGCTCAAATTTATTACTCTGACCTCTACTCATAAGACGTAGGGCTGCAAAGCAGAACTGCATAGATCACTGTGGAGTTCAAGAGTCTGATATTTGGGAACCTTAATTAATGCAACAAAAGTTTGCTTCCGCCATGGCTTGGGTGATGCCAGGCCGGTGGCTCTCTCCAGGGGGAAGTGGGTGCAGGCACTCAGGGTCAGTGAGTAGCTCACATCCCCCCGTTCTGCAAACCATCCTGCCTTTTTTTTTTTCCCCCAGGAGGGAAAGGAGCAGGCCAGGAGTAGGATGCAAGCTGGATTTTCCTGGCGAGTTACTTGAAACCACGCTGGTGGTCCTTCAAGGGACTGGGAGAAGATGCTCCAGAGAAATCTATTCCTTGAAAGTCTTTAAACGCAAACAACCAAAGGAATACATTTACAATTATTTTATCTCAGGCTTACAGCTGTGTTAATATTCAATGAAACCCAGAGTGAATGTGCAGTTTGCTATCACAGGCTAAACAGTCATAACTTGTGTTCGAGTTCCAAAGTACCCTCAACCTTCAATATTTTTCTCTTCCAATACTGTGAGGCAAGTGGCAGGCACTTTTTAATTTCTGTTTTACCAATGAGGAAACTGAGGATCAGAGAGGAAACACGAGAACAGTAGAATTCCATCTGTTTCCTTAAGTTCATTTCATTTTACTTAGATTCACTGCCGGGACAGTGATAGACGTTGGCAAATAATACACTGATATCTTCTTTTATTGCTATGCCAAGGCAACCAGAGGGATTTCAACATGTTTTGCAATTTTCCCATCAGCATTGGGCCCTTGTGCAGATGGAGATAGAGAGGGGCGAGTGATTCACCTGTCTCCAACATTCAGGTGCAGGTAGCTATGAACCCCAAGACCTTAGTGTCCCCAAATTCTTGCAGTATCATGTCATTTCTTTTGCTTCTCCTCATTATACTAGCGGATGCTGATTTTTTTGGGGGTGATATTTAATTTCCCCACTCATGAACTACTTTTGTATTTTCAAAAAATGTTAAAACTTCTCTCGTTTGATTTTCCCCACATAGGCTTCATACATTTGATCTTTCATTCCTAGAATTTCATGATGGTTCATTATTTTAATGGGCAATTTACCCCATGATAGTTTTAAAATAATTATTATTTGTATATGTAAATGACTGATTTCTGCATATTAACTTTTATAGCTAATCTTTTATTTTAAGTAGCTTTATAGTTGATTCACACGGCTTATGAGTCAAGAATCAGATCATCTGATTCTTGACTCAGAATATTCAGATATACATAATGATAATTTTGTATCTGTCTTTCAACTTTTTACAACTGTGTTGTTTTCCTTTTATCCAGCTGCACTGTCTAGTACCTCTAGTACTGTGTTAAATAATATGGAAGTAAAGGACATTGACATTTTCTTGATATTCATGGAAGTGCTTTAACCGTTTTCTTATTAAGGGTGATCTTGGTTTTGGGGTTGAGCTAGATATAGTATAATATTGAGAAAGCATCTTCCCTCCCTTCTTTCTGTTTCATAGCTGGGTGTGCGGATGGACCCTCTTTGCTCAGTTCATCCTGGTTCCTACTTTATCACTGTGTGCTTTGATGAGCCAGCACATGTACTCATCCTTTGACCAGAAATTTGGACTTGTCCTATTTGATGGAGTACAGATTTTTTTAAGTGCAGCTGTTTTGCCTTTTTTTTTGTTTTAAAGATCTATTTACGTATACATACAGAACTGGGGTACAGGCCAGAGGTGTGGGGAGGTGATGGAGCAGGGAGCTGAACAGGTGGATGTACTGAAATACACTGCTGGGGGGCAGGTCAGGAGAGGTCTGCTGCACCATGTGGTCACCTCCCTGGCTGGGGATGGAACCCCTGCTGCAGTGACTGCAATAGCTTCATAGTGCTGCGCTTTAACCCCTTGCGCCACCAGGGAGTGCCCTGCTCTGCCTGACTTTAGAGTCACTTGACACATGGCTGCTGAGCAGATCTGGCTCTGGTGAGATGTGCTATGAGTGTGAACAGACACGGGATTTTGAAGAGCATGAAAAAGAAAGATAAACTATCTTCATAGTTTTTATACTGATTGCATGTTGAAATGCTTTGGATGGATGGATAAAGTAATGACATTTAATCTAATTCTATCTTTTTCTTCTTTTTCAATGAGAGTTACTAGAAAATTTAAAGTTACAAATAGGGGTTCATTGTATTTCATATATGCTTGCATGATAGCTGCACTAGCCGATACTGGTCTAGAGTATCCGCCCAGTATTCTCTATACATTCAGGAAGGAGAAGTCATTGTGAGCTGACCTGTTTGTCTTTGAACTTGGAATGGCCTTCTGGGTGTTCCAGTGTAGTCACTCTGTAGCGTGCCTGAGAGAGCTGTAGGTACCTTCTGGAAGCTTAGCAAGATTGTATTTCCCATTGTGTAATGCTGGGGAGAGGTAGGGCTTATTTGCATGTAGAGTTCAGAGAACCAGAGAACCCCTCCCCACAGCAACTCTGCTCCCTGCATTTAAAATTAGTTCCTTTGTGGAGGAACCAGCATCAGAGGTGACTAGGAAGGTGTCAGAAATAGAATTATTTTAGAAAAATTGTGCTGTGGGGGTGACCATTCTTAGCCCAGAATCTTCGGGACAGAGAGAGACAGGTGTTTAGCACAGCGCATGGCTCACACTTCAAGACCTGGAGACTCCAGGTCTTGGAAGAGTGAGTGTGCCCTGGGAGGGAGTGTCCAGTGTGAGAGTGACTGGACAGTGCACCCGTGTGGGTGCTCAGAGTGGGGCGCAGCGCAGTGGGGGAGTGCCTGGCCGGCAGGACAGCCCTCCAGCGCGGTGGGAGCTTGTGACGCCCGACTCCTCCCTGCACGCCCCCTTCAGGCATCATCAGGCATCATCAGGCATCATTGCACCCCGTGAGGGTGAGCTGGGCCTGGAGGAAGTCGCATCTGCTAGGTTCTGAACATCAGCAAGAGTGTGAGAGTTGGGATAGCTGGGCAAGCAGGGTCTCAGCTCCCTAAAAGCAGCAAGTAGCTGCCACAGCTCTGGGAAACGAGGCTCCTTAGCCCTGCAGCCCAGATCAGTGCACCGGGACAGCAGCCGTCACTAAACATGCGGCTGTGTATGAGGCAGGGAGGCTGGAGACGTTTATTTACTTTTTGAAGCAGTAGTAACCCCATGTTTGACTGGATTAAATTAGAAACTAGACAAAAAGCTTGGGTTAGTTTCGAGGTCCTCTAAGCTGCCCTCTTCTTCGTGCTGGGGCTCTTTCCCTCTCTAACCTCCGGCCCCCTCATTCCCATCTCCCTATAGATGTTCATTCACTTATTCATTCATGTACCAGACATTTATTGAGTCTTGTATGCCATGCAAATGTAACCGTGAATGAAGATGCCGCCCTCGCTTTCTGGAATGGCCTCCTGAAGGGGGATTATGAGAGCAAGGGAAACATCACAAGAGAGAAATCTTTGCCAAAGGCATTACACCCTTGAGCAGTTTGAGCCTGGCATTCCGGATAACAGCTGAAGGGGTAATTCTTTTCCTACAGAGACATCCAATTTGCCAGATCATAACAACTTAGCATGCTACTGAATTCTGCAGTATTTACACCACTAAACTCGGAAGACCAAGGAAAACCTATTAGCACACTGCTTCCATACACACTAACCCCATTTAACCGGTGTGGAAATAGGGGTGTGGAACAGAAGTGATTGCCTGAGGTCGGCGGCAAGCAGAAGAACTGAGATTTGGCCTCAAGTCAGCCTGCCACTTGAGGCCACAAGCTCTCTCTACTTTATCATGCGTGCTCCAGAGGAATGCTTAAGTCCATCTAGCCTTCTACATCCAGGGCCCTAGACCCTTAGATTTCACCAACCACGGGTGGAAACCTATGGTGTAATTAGGTCTACGATGGCCAATGTGCACGACCATGGCGAGATCTAATTTTCTTGTCGTTATTCCCTAAAAACAGTACAACTATGTATGCGGCATTTACATTGAGTTAGATGTGAGAGGTCAGCTAGAGATGATTCAAGCAGATGGGAGGTGTGCACAGGTTTGATGCCAATACTATACCATTTCACATTAGGGATGTGCATATACTGGGGACTGGGCATAGGGGAGGGGTTCTCAACCCAATTCCTGCCCACCCCACCCCCACACACACCAAGGGCCAACTGTATGGAGCCAAAGACCCCATAAGGGGAGGGGCCGTTTTGGCTAGGAGCCTACCAATGTCCCTCCTTCAGGCAGGCAGAGGCGTGGAGGGCTGGCCCTGGGCACGGCTGCTCAACAGCATGTCCTTCCAGCAGACAGTGGGGAGCTCAGGGGTCTGCCACCTGACAGACTTCGGGAGTTGGAGTCAGTACCTTTCACTGTGGGTCTCCTCCGGTCCTCCCAGTCAGAGCCGCACTTGCCAGGCAGCAGCCCAGCGCGGGGAAGGCTCAGAGCAGGGGTTCCATGATCCGGGCAGACGGGCAGGGAGATGCTGGTGGCTTTTCCAGGCTTCACAGACAGTTCTCCGCTGTTTGTAGTGCAGCAGCAGGGCAGGCAGGAGGGCCGGAGGCCAGGAGGCTTGTTGGCGCTTGGCCCTGGGCAATCTTTACTCTTTCGGGGCTCTCCCGGTCTCGCCGCTGGTCTCTGCTGTACTCCAGCACACGATCCTCCGCCCTCCGCCTCTGCTGCCGCCCTTATATGTGCAGTCTGGCACAGGTGTGCCCACTTACCCACGTCCACACCACGTTCAGGTGCCGCCATGAGCGCGCCTGAGAGCGCAGGTGTCAACGATCAATGCTCATGGCGGGAGGCAGAGAAAACCTGATCAGCTTCCACTGACTGACCTTGTCTTAATGTTGTTCCCCTTTTCCACCTGACACATGGTATTCATATAGTTGGTCTCCAAGTGAATAACAAGGAGGCTTTTTAAAAAACTGAATTTTACATGGATTCCAAAAGACACCTGCACCCTCATGTTTATTGCTGCTTTTTTTTTTTTTTTAAACAATAGGAAAGACATGGAATCAACCCAAATGCCCAAAAGTAGATGACTGGATTAAAAAGATGTGGTACCGGCCCTCCCTGGTGGCGCAGCGGGTTGAAGCACAGCACTGAGAATCTGAAGCCACTTCTGCATGAGTTCAATTCCCGCCTGCCCCGGAGGTGACCACATGGCACTGCAGACCTCTCCTGACCCGCCTGCTGCTCCCCTCAGCAGTGTGCTTCATCAATCTGCCTGTTCTGCTTCCCACTGTCTCTGGTGAAGCCTCTCACCGCCCCTGAGCCTCTGGCCTGGACCCCAGTTCTGTATGCACAAATAAAAATAAATCTTAAAAAAAAAAAAAAGATGTGGTACATATACACAATGGAATATTACTCAGCAACCAAAAAAATAAAAAATAAACACATGCCTTTTGCAGCAACATGGATGGAGCTGGAGAAGATCATGCTTAGTGAGATAAGCCAGAAAGAAAAGGAAAAATAGTGGATGGTTTCACTCATAGCAGGAGTATAAAGGACCAGGGGAGAAAATAATAATAATAATGAACAACTATATACCAGAGACAATTTATGGGGGTAGAATGGGAAATGGGATCAAAAATGGGGTGGGCATATGTACTAGACTATGGTGATGGCACATGGGTGATTTGGTGATGGGGAGCCCATGAGGATTACAACTGAGATGGAAAAAGGCACAAAATGATGTAAAAATAAACTATTATATTATTAAAAAAAAAGTATTTTATTGAAGTAGTATTGGTTTACCACACTGCGTGATTTAGGGGTAAAGGTTTGCACCTCTTGAAGTGAGTGTTTCCCAACCACGCCCACCACCAAAGCACCAATAATAGTCCCCCATAAACTGTGGGGCCTCCTTCCCCCAAATCCCACCCACCTGTATTTCTGAGAGCGGTCAGATTTCTAGGGCTTGTTTCGACTTAGTTTTGTCTGTTCCTTTGCTTTGTTTCTTTATATCCCACATATGAGTGAAATTATCTAATATCTACTTTTTGTCTTTCTCCTTCTGGCTTATTTCACTTAGCATAGCCCCTTCCAGTTCTATCCATGTTGTCACAAGTGACAGGAGTTCATTCTTGTTTTCTTTATAGCTGAGTAATATTCCACGGTATATGCACATATGTATGCATATACATATATGTGCATTTACATGTATATACACACATATTCATATGTATACACACATATATATACACACAACGTCTTGGTCCACTCATCTGTCCTTGGGCACTTAGGTTGTTTCCATAACTTGGCTATTGTGAACGGTGCTCTAGTGAGCATAGGGGTGCAGACACCTGTTCAAGTTAGTGTTTTTGAGTTCCTCAGGGAGATACCTAGGACTGGAATCGCTTGGGCATGTGGTAGCTCTATTTTGAATTTTTTGAGAAACCTCCATACTGTTTCCAGGGGGCGAGGCCAGTCTACACGCCACCAACAGTGGACAAGGGGTCCTTTTTCTCCACAGCCTCACACACATTTGCTGTTTTTGATCTTTTCAATATGGGCCATCACTGGAGTGAGGTGGTATTTCATTGTGGTTTTGCTCTGCATTTCCCGGATGATAAGTGATAAAGAGCATCTAGTCTTGTTTGGATCCCTGGGGTGCTTTTTCACATGCCTGTTGGCCATCTGTACGTCTTCTTTGGAAAGGTGCCTATTTCGCTCTCATGCCTGTTTTTGATTAGGTTATTATTTTGTTATTGTGGAGTTGCATGAGCTCTTTCTAGATTTGGATATTAGCCAACAAGTGGACTTTGTTTTGACAATGGTAGAACTCATCTGGATTTCAAACATAAAAACCTTTTCAAAGATCTTTTGGCAAACTCTGGGCACAATTTCTTTCCAAAATGTTCCTTAGCTGTATTAAAGAGTTGTTAGTATTACACAGTATTAAAGAGTTAGCATTTCATGACTAAGACAGGTTTTCTCATGAGCTCCACCCTGAATGCACTGTTGCTTTGGCAGGAAGTCCTGTTGGGGTCAGCTTCCGGAAAGCCCTGTCTGGAAGCGCACCCCCCCCCCCCACTGTGAACATGTGTCCTGTGCTTGACTGTCAGGGGAGTTTCCAGTCTTGTTTGGATCCCTGGACCCTGAATCTCCCTCCTGTCCAGACTCTCATCCCTCAAAATGTCATGCTTCCACGTAGTTCCCAAGACAATGCCAACAGGCATGTATCACAACTCAGGAACTTGCAACCTGTCCCTAGTGACCACTTGAAACCCCTCCCCTTCACAGCAACTCCCTTTCCTCCCCCACTTTGAAGCTCTAGACTAGCAAACAAACTCTGCAAGTTTCCTTTGGCAGGCAGACCCATATTTTTCAGACCTTGCAGAAAAACAAACAAACAAACAAGAAGTATTATTTCCCTCTCTCTGCTCAGTTACTGGGATTACTCTTTCTGTTTCAATGGGTAACTGGTAAGACCCCCCCAGCCCTGTTTCCATGTTCCAGGCCAGGGCGTCCTGCTTATCTCATGCTGGCCTGCCAGCTCGTCTGTCCATGACCACCACCCTGTCCTGGCAGAGGTGAAGCTATCACGGTCTATTGGGAAGAAAATAAAACAGTCTAAGAACATCTTAAACACTAATCCCTTCTGAAATATAGATGGACTTTGGAATGGGAGGGTAATTGATTATATCAGAGTAATTCTTTCATTCAAAGTGGGATTAAGGGAAAAATGGAAGAATAACTTGTTCTGCTCCCCTAACCTGCTCTCAACACTAGTCGAGGTCACAAGGGCCAAACAGGACAGCTTCCTGCTCTTTGCCCTCTAAACAGACCAACCTGGAACCTCCTTTGAAATTTTAAAGAATGAAATTTCAAAATAATAACGGATAAGGCCAACTTGTCTTTTTATATTAACGCCGGAACTCTCTCTATAGAAAATAACTTAGTAGATAAAGCTTTGAGTTAAAATTTGTAGAATATTTTTTAATTAAGGAAACACTATGTGCTTCAGGGGTACAGATTCATACTTCTTTAAATGTATGTTACCACACCACAGCCACCTCCAGAGTCCATCACTGCGCCATTGCAGTTCCGGGACCCCTTCCCCGGGCACCCCGCCTCCCCTCTTTTCTCGCGGTTTCCAAGGGGTGATTTCAGTTTCGTTTTGTCTGTTTCTTTGCTTTGTTTCTTTATATTCCACACACTGGTGAAATTATCTGGTATCTTTGTCTTTCTCCTTCTGATTATTTCACTGAGCATAATCCCCTCCAGTTCCATATATGTCATGAGACGTGGCAAGATTTCATCACTTTTATAGCTGAGTAGCACTTAATTATGTTTAAACACTACATCTTCTTAAGCCACTCCTGCATTTGGCACTTAGCTTGTTCCCACAATTTGGCTATTGTAAATAGGGATGCAATGAAAATAACGATGCAGTGAGTACAGGGGTGCAGACACCCCTTCAAATTATTCTTTTTGCATTCTTCAGGGCAATATCTAGGGTTGGAATTTCTGGATCCTATGGGAGGTCTATTTTTAATATTTTGAGTAAACGCTGTACTGTTTTCATAGGGCTTGGACCATAAACTGCATTTTCAGGCGGGGTCACCCCACTGCCACAAGACACTCTAGCCAGAACTCCCCTTTCAAACCGGAGCTGCACCTCTACACAGTTTTTTTACTGACTCTTTCAAATGGGTTCTTCTAAACCGCCTTAAGTCGATGATTGAGCGGAGGACTCAATGGCGCCACCTATCGGTCCACGATGCACTTAGACAATGTTCCGCAAGCTGCGTCCAGAAACTCCAGATAACATTAAGCGAGACTCTTGTAAAGTATGTTTCTTTAACATGAAAAATGCCTAAACTTCGGCAGTGTTTTGAAAGAACACATTCTTTCAAAGATATTTATAAAACTAAGCTCATAAATGTGCAGGACTGGAATTATCAGCGTTCCAAAGGCTATGTGTTAGATTTATTAAAGGACGTTTTTCTGCACAGTTTTTGTTATCGTCCACGAAAGGACTGGAGAACTTTCTGTGCTCGAAATCAAGAACTATCCATGCTTTGTCTGTTTTTAGCACAGATAATGATTTCTGAGACACCGAGTTTTCAGGAACTTTGCTTGTTGGAGGTAAGCAGTGGGGTGGGTGTCACTGACTGCTAGCTAGGCATGTTCTGATTTTCTTGTCCTTATTGACCTGAAATGGGAGGACCAGACTTTTTGGTACACATTGTGATAGACCAGGAATTTTATTCCAGAGCAGAATAAATGTATGTTTCCCAAGGACAGATATCACAAAGACAATGACTTTTTATATTATTTATTTGCTTTCAAAAGAGGGTATTAAGATACAACATTTATGGTAGTCTCTGTATATCTGGCAATATGATATGATATAATGATAGCCATATAACAATGATCAGATCAGAAATCTCCAGGAAGGCAGAGAACAAACTGTACATGTCTAGGAACAGCTCTTGGAAACTTCAGAGCAGTGGAAGGAAGCAAAGCTGGTGACGTTTCAGAGACAGCTCAAGGACTGTAAACAGTAATGATTTATTGATCTTTCTTGTGCTCATGCCCTCCAGTTAAACAAATCTTTCCATGAGCTGTGTGGTGCATACACATGAATTGGTACTTATCCCACTGAACTTGAGATTTCTAATCCCAACAAGATTCTTTTTTTTTATTTAAAATAATACAATAGTTTATTTTTTACGCCATTTTGTGCATTTATTCATCTCAGTTGCAATCCCTGTGGGCTTCCCATCTCCAAATTACCTGTGTGCCAACACCACAGTCCAGTTCATTTCCTTCCCCCCACTGTTTTTGATCCCATTCCCACCTCACCCCCATAAAATGTCTCTGGCATATAGCTGTTCATTATTATTATTATTATTTTCTCACCTGGTCCGTTATATTCCTGCTAGGAGTGAAGCCATCCCAACAAGATTCTTTACTGGGA
>NW_004567102.1:83483173-83488802 GCF_000260355.1 Condylura cristata | reverse complement strand
AAAAAAAAAATTAACTGGTGATTGACATTTCTTCTTTCCAACAGATGGTGCTGTATTGCTGCCAAACCTTCCAGATAAATCCCTCTCTCTAGTTATCAGCCACTGATGACATTCATCTATCTCATGAGTCCAATGGATGTCATAATATTTTAAAAACAAAGTCTTAAAAGAACTCTCTCATAATAGATGTCTCAAATTCCTCAGTAATTTTCCTTCATTAGTCTCTTCTCTTTATTAAAAGGCAGGTTTTTAATGGGTGCATAACTTACTTCTGACTTCTTAATGTACTTTGTTTGATGTGGCTGGTCAAATAAAGGAAGGTACTCATTATCACGGCCAGATTGTGTTGGTCTAAAATACTAAAGGGATTTTGAATAACTCACCTATCTACATCTCTAAATATTTAAAAAGGGAAAGATAGTTTCATTGTGCCAGTCTTTTTTCAAAAATAGAGATAATCTGGGGGCCTCTCTATATCTTTTTCAGGATTCTGATTTCCTGACACCATAATTTTTGTATGCAGACAACCTCTTAAAGTGGCTGGGTGCACCTCATCAGTACAGCTCTAGCTAACACATCAGTCATTTATATCTTCTTGGTCAATTTTCCTAATGATGGCTGTCACACTTAAGGAATGACTTGATAATTCAATATAGATGTATCAGTAGGATTGTATTGAATACTTAACAGTGTGTATCTCAATAAAGCAATTTAATTTAATCTCTTCTGACCTTTTACGAGCTGTTAACTATGAGGAATTTTAAACATGCACAAAAAGTAGCAGGAATAGTATGCTGAAACTACATTATCCGTCGCCCAGTTTCAATAATTATCAATAGTTTGCCAAAATTGTTTTATCTATATATCTCCACTCTGAGTTCACAACGTTATTGAGGTATTACTTTACACATCATAAATGTCCCAAATGTACACTTACCTTGAATTGTCACTCAGTGATGCTGTTTATGGAGTTGAGAAAGCATATCACAATCTAGTTTTGAATGTCTTCATACCCCGTGGGTAACTGTGCTGTTTGTAAGTTCCCACTTTCACACCCACCCTAGGGAACCACTGATTTGAAAGCCCATAGATGTCCTCCTCTGAGTGCTTTCATATAAATGGAATCATACAACATATACTTTTTTGCACCTTTTTTCACTTAGTATGTTTTTTTTTAGCTTTTTAAAAATTTAATATCATAGTTTATTTTTACATCATTTTGTGCCTTTTCCATCTCAGTTGTAATCCCCATGGGCTTCCCATCACCAAAGCACCTGTGTGCCACCACCATGGTCCAGGGGCACTTCCCCCAAAACCCCATTTTTGATCCCATTCTCCATTCCAGCCCTGTTAAATGTCTCTGGTATATAATTGTTCATTATTATTATTATTATTTCCCCCCTGGCCCTTTAAGCATTTTTTTTTAAAGGATTTACTTATTTATGTATACAGAATTGAGGTACAGGCCAGAGGTGCAGGGGCAGTGAGAGGACTCACCAGAGACAGAGCGGGGAGCAGAACAGGCAGATCAATGAAGTACACTGCTGAGGGGAGCAGCGGGCGGGTCAGGAGAGGTCTGCTGCACCATGTGGGTCAGCTATCTGACCAGGGATCCAGCTCGCACTGAAGAGGCTGTGGCTAGCTTCACAGAGCGTTATTTTCGCCACCAGGGAGGGTCCCTCTTAGGGTGTTTTTGATATAATGTGTATCCATTCTCTAGCAAGTAACAGTACTTTTTATTGCTGAATTATATTTCATTGTATGGATCAGTTGGATGCTTATTATCCATTTGCCAATCGATCAACACTTAGAATTGTTTCCAGCCTTTGGATATTATGGGACCTGTAACAGTGCCATGAACATTGGTTGAGCAGTTTTTAATCTGAACATGTGTTTTTATATCTCTTGGGAAAATTCCAGGTTGTGGAATTAAGTTGATATTTATCTTTTTTTTTTTTTTAAAGATTTATTTATTTGTGCATACAAAACTGGGGTACAGGCCAGAGGCTCAGGGGTGGCGAGAGGCTTCACCAGAGACAGAGTGGGGAACAGAACAGGCAGATCACAGAAGTACACTGCTGAGGGGAGCAGCGGGCGGGTCAGGAGAGGTCTGCCGCACCATGTGGTCACCTCCGGGGCAGGCGGGGATCGAACTCATGCAGAAGCGGCTTTAAATTCTCAGTGCTGTGCTTTAACCCGCTGCGCCACCAGGGAGGGCCGATATTTATCTTTTGAAGAAGTGGTCAGCCTGCTCTCCAAATGGCTGTGCCATTTTACACCGTTTCTCTACATACTTGCCTACCCCTGGTGTTAGCTGTCAATTTCTATGACAGCTGCTTTCATGGTACTTGATTTAAGACTCACTGAAGTTTTAAATTAGTTTTTAAAATCTGTGAAGTTTATCCAATGAGATTAGTTCTTCCTCTGCTGCAGATTTAATGAATGGATCTTGATTGATTCAAAATGTCCAAACTGGCTTACAGCTGGGACAGCTCCTCCCCTCCCTCTCCTCCTTCCCTCCCCCCCAGTGCCTGAGGTGGGGAGAGGATGGGAGCGACTGGCGGGAAACCTAGAATCCACTAAGGACTGGCTGGCTTTCCTCTTTCTTCTCCGTGGTCCACTGGCCCCCTTATTTTGCTGCCATGGAGCATGGGTAAGAGACAGATGAGGGGTAGGAAAACTTCTCTTTTCTGGTACTTTCGCGAGGTGGCACAGCCCTGCCTGGGCCTGCCGGTGTTTAATGCTGACTTTCATGGGTCCCATGCAGAGAAAATATTTTCAGTCTAGCTGCTGCTTAGAAGCTGCATGATCTACTTTTCTTTTCTGAGGCCTTCTTGCCCCTATAGTTCACTCATTAACAAAATATATATTTTTTAATTTTATAGCAGTTTATTTTTACATCATTTTGTACATTTTTTTTCCATCTCAATTGTAATCCCCGCGGTTTTCCCATCACCATGTCACCCGTGTGCCATCACCAAAATCCCATGCACTTCCCTCCCCCCCCTCCCCGTTTTTGATCCCATTCCCCACTCCACCCCCGCAAAATGTCTCTGGTATATGGTTGTTCATTATTTTTCATTAACAAAATATTTTTAAAGACTCATTTATGCATACAGAACTGGAGTACAGACTGGAGGTGCGGGAGATGAGATTCACCAGAGTCAGAGTGGGGAGCAGAACAGCAGATGGGCTGAAATCCACTGCTGAGGGGAGCAGCGGACGGGTCAGGAGAGGTCTGCTGTGCATGTGGGCCACTTCCTGGCCGGGGACCGAACTCACGCTGCCGTGGCTGCCATAGCTTCATGGTGCTGTGCTTTAACCTGCTGCACCACCAGGGAGGGCCGAGCTTGCCCATTTGTTTAGGAATTAATATGGTCTCTATCTTGTTCCAGGAGTTTGTGGTCTGGCTGCTCTGTACTCGTGAGCCAAATCTCAAGACACAAGAGTGACGGAAGGAATCCAGAAATAATCAGGAGCCAGAGACCTGAGGGTACTTCTCTCTCGGAGACCGTCTCCCTGAGTGGATGAGACTGGGCATAGGAGGCCGAGTGCTCAGGAAGGGAGAGCTGAAAGTGTCTGTGTCAACAGTGTGTCAGAGGAATAGGCAGGATTTTCCAGGAACTGCATTCCTTTTTCCCTTGCTTCCGAGTTTGGCCTTGGCCTGCTCTGTTGTGGTGTTGGTGAGTGTGTTTTGTGCTATGGTAACAGGCTGTGGCTTAACCCTTGAGTCACTTCTACCTCCATCTTGGTTTCAGTCCGTTTTAGCTGCAAGAAAAGATGAACAGGAGAAAAGTAAAGGCGAGAAAGGTCTGGCCCCAGGCTGATGACACGGTGAGGCCCACATCTGTCCTCGGCAATATTAGCTGTCTCTGTCCATGCCTGCTATGGCCCAGCACCGCCATCATTCCTTTGACTTATCCCTTCAGGGGATTGCGCTCACTTTAAATTTCCCAGCGGAGAGCCCGAGAACAGTCTTGTGTCACCACAGAGAGATTCTGCCGGGCCCTTCCTTATAAACCCGAGGAGAGGGCCAGGGATCTCTGGTGCTTCCACAGGGCTGGGTAGCGTGTGTGGGGAGCGGAGCCAGAAGACAACAGCTGAACTCTCTCCATCCTCTCTCTTTTCCGTTTCTTTTACCCTTAGTGAGGCTTCAAGAGTAAGAGCCGTGTCTCACTTAACAATGGGGCTAGGGGAGGTTTTGAAAAAGGCATCAATGCATCGATAGGTGATTTTGTTGCCGCGTGAACATCATACAGAGCAACTGCACACACCTGTGATACAACCGACCACATGACTTCTCTACAGGCTCTCGGGTCTGCTAGTGTGGCCTGGCGCAGACCGGAAAGCCATTGAGAGACACGTGATGGGATCTGGCGGCTTGTTAGCAAAATGCTTTGAAAAGCTGCATCTTGTTTGATATTGCACTGTGGATCTGTATTCCTCCACTCAGAAAAAATAATTTGCAACTGAATAAAAGACCCGTGACTGACGGTAGAATATGTGAGTCTGTGTGTTTTCCAACTCTAGGGAGAAGCAACAATTTTGAAGTGGGAACAAAACCCAGGGCGCATGCAGGGTTGGGTGATCTGACTGAACTGCTTAAGCAACAGATGCTTGTTTTTTTTTTTTTTTTAGATTTATTTATTATTTATGCTTACAGAATTGAAGTATAGGCCAGAGGTGTGTGGGTGAGAGGATTCACCAGAGACAGAGTGGGAAGCAGAAAAGTCAGATTGATGAAATACACTGCTGAGGGGAGCAGTGGGCAAGACAGAGGAGGTCTGCTGTGTCATGTGGGTCACCTCGGGGCTGGGGATTGAGCTCGTGCTGCAGTGGCTTCTGAGAGCTTCATAGTGTGGAGCTTTAACCCGTTGCACCATCAGGGAGAGCCCACAGACGCTTATTTCCTTCAAGTTCTGGAAGTTCAAGTTCCAAGATCAGTGTCAGCACAGTCTGCTCCCTGTGTCTGTGCGAATATTCCTTCGTGTGTGTATCCTCAGCTTCTTTTTTAATTAGTGGCTATTTTACATTAGGGTTACCCGAGTCACCTCATTTTACCTTAATTACTCCTTGAAAGGATTTCTCTCCAGGTATAATCACATTTTGAGGTTTTGGGGTTTAGGACTTCAGCATGTGAATTTTGAAGGGACCCATTCAGTCTACTGTGCTGAGTATAAAGGAAGAAATAAAACTCGCACTTTCCATGGATGACAAGATAGTTTATGTTGCAGATCAAAAGGTTCTATGGCTAACCTAGTAAGATTAGTCAATGGATTTTCTTAAGTTGCTAGAGATAAGGTCAATATAAAAAGAATTTATAATAAAGCTGATGAAGCAATTAGAAAACATTAGCATCAAAGTTATAAAATGCTTAGTGATAAATCTAATATATGGTGTACAAGAGCTTCTCATCAAAAGAAAAAAGTACAAAATATTGTTTAGGAAGTTGAAAGAAATAAGAACGTAACTATACTGCACTAACCACAAAGGAAAAAAAAAATTGTTGGCTATGGTTGAAGCTGAGAACTTTTTTTTTTTTTATTAAAAAGTTTATTTTTACATCATTTTGCACATTTTTTTTTCATCTCAATTGTAATCCCCACGGGTTTCCCATCACCAAATCACC
>NW_004567102.1:83477171-83482161 GCF_000260355.1 Condylura cristata | reverse complement strand
TCCGTTCTTATGTCTAGGTCTTTAATCCACTTCGAGTTGATTTTTGTGACTGGAGTGAGGCAATGATCTAGTTTCATTTTTTTGCATGTAGCTACCCAGTTTTCCCGAAGCTGAGAACTTTTTAATGAAAACACTGCATGAGAGTAAAAAAATAAGTCATGGCATGGGAGAATGCATGATGAATATTATCCACCTTGCAGAATATAAGAAAAACCTCAGGAAGTAAAAAAAAAGAAACCGTCTATAATTTAGAAAAAGTGGGCTAAAGTCTTAATTGCATAACACTTTGAAAAAATGACATCCATGTGGCCAATAAGCACATGAAAAGGTGATAATGTGAATTTCTTATTGCTGTTGTAACAAGTCACCATCAACATAGTGACCTCGGATTGACTCTTTGGAACACAACCAACAGATTTGTGAACATATCAGGGCACATCAAGAGACAGATTCTAAAATCTAGAGTTGTTAATCCCAATTAACAACTATATAGATGCCCATCAACAGTAGAATGAATAATAAATTGTGGTCTATTCATGAGAAAGAAAGCCAAACAGCGAGAGTAAAGGAGCTGTTAAGTGGCTACATGGATCATGCTTCCGAAGATCAAGTGGAGCACAGCAGCAATAACCTGTGATATATGTACATGAGTACATGCCCTATAATTCCACCCCCATAAAGCTCAAAACATAGGCACAATGTATGGTGTGAGCCATCGGAATAGAGGTCCCTTTAAATGGTAATGAGTAGGAGGGGCCTACTCATTTAAAAAAAATTTTTTTTAAAGATTTATTTGTGTATACAAGAACTGGGCTACAGGCCAGAGGTGTGGGGGGAGATGAGAGGATTCACCAGTGGCTGTGGGGAACAAAACAGGCAGATTGAGTGAAATACACACTGAGGGGTGCAGTTGGCCGATCAGGAGAAGTCTGCTGTGCCATGTGGGTCACTCTCAGGCCAACTGATTGAACTCATGCCCACAGTGGCTGGGGATAGCTTCATAGCACTGTGCCACCAGAGAGGCCCCACCAATGGGAAATTTTATTGTATATTTGATTTTCTAGACATATTTGTTCTGCAAAACTTTTCAGACGCTTCATTTGAGATTGGTCCATTGTCCTACTTGTATACTTAGGAACCACAAAACACAAAATAAACAGTAAATAAATCTGTATGAGATTATTATTTTTTTTTTGAGAAATCTTTGAAACAGAAGTAAATCATTATCTGGTAAACTTTTTCCTCCTGCGCCCACTCTGAATGAAGTTTATTACTTGAAGGAAAAACTGGTTTCCTTTTCAGGTTCTTCACTCGCTGTGGCTGAAGTGAGTCCAATTTGAGGTTAGCAGAGTGGCTGGAAAGTTGAAAATATCCTTTTAGGAAATGAGCCCTGAATTGTTTGAATGTGTTTCACAGGTTACACAAACAGGCTTGGTGGGAATCTCAGCTTCAGCATTTCATCCACTGCCAATTTCACTTGACATAGAAACTCCAGTGACTCATCATTGCGGCCTGTGACAATGAGCACGGAGTGAGTGTGAAAGTTCAATCACAAAAGGGATCAGTTACTGGCCAGCCAGGCTCTCTCTGTTTTGTCTTTTCAGTATGCAGATATTCCAGTGGTTCAGAGGCTGCACCTGACGGAGGGTGCTCTCCAAGTGAGGGGCCACACCGCCCCTAAGATTTCTTTTTAGCTCGTCATGCTTATTTGATGAACTTGCTGGAACAAATCCTGTGGTGTAAGACAGAAAAGGAAGGTGCAATTCCTTTCCTCTGGAGTCCAGAATCTGGATTTATCAGCCCTTCATCATTAGTCTGTTAACTATGCATTCAGAGTTTTGCAAGGAGAGAGGGAAGCCATATTGCTGAATCCTCCCATTTGCACGAAAGAACACTTCCACCTCCTTCCTTAGTGAGATCATTAGGATAACTTCTCCCTTTCTCTCACCCAGCCCCTGGTGGTGATCACCTGCTTGATGAGGTTGGCAAAAGCACTGAGCCCTCAGCCTGGGTTCTCTTCCTGTCTTGGAGCTGATGACCCTGACACTGGAGTTGTGTCTCTTGCCCAGATGAACACCTCCTGGGGGGTGCTGTGTGCAGTGAGGTGGGTTTGTGGGTGCCTATGCCTAAGCTGAACTCATGACTGTACATGAGGCTGACTGTGGCAACAAATCCAAGTTTGCCCTCCCCTGCACGCCTTTCTCAGAATTTAATCATCCCTCCCTCCCCTCAAATGGCAAAGATTTCTTTAAAAAAAAAAAAAAATGTTTAGGGCCCTCCCTCGTGGCGCAGCGGGTTAAAGCACAGCACTACGAAGCTTAAGCCACTTCCTCATGAGTTCGATCCCCGCCTGCCCCGGAGGAGATCCACATGGCGCGGCAGACCTCTCCTGACCCGCCGGCTGCTCCCCTCAGCAGTGTATTTCGTCCATCTGCCCGTTCTGCTCCCCTCTCTGTCTCTGGTGAATCCTCTCACCCTCTGCATCTCTGGCCTGTACCCCAGTTCTGTATGAATAAATAAATCTTTAAAAAAACAAGTTTACTAGCATAATAGTGCTTACATGGTTTTAGGGCTACAGACGTATGTTATCACACACCCACCCAAGACACCCGCAGCCCCCTCATAGACTATTGGCTCCTCCCCACTTTGATCCCCAGACCCCTCCTGGTAGCCCAAGATCTAGTCAGAATTCTGGGGTTTGTTTTGGCCTGTTCCTCTGCTTTGTTTTTATATCCCACATATGTGTGAAATCATCTTTCTCCACCTATCAGTGATAAATCTTAGGTTTTGGTCTCTTTCCTCTCTGGCTCTGTGTGTTCATCTGGATTGAACCTTTCCCTCTTTCATTTCAGACGACCACATGTCTTAGTCCGTTCAGGCTGCTGTAACAGAACACCGCAGACCTGGGGGATGAAACAACAGAAATTGATTTCTCACAGTTCGGGAAGCTGGGAGGCCAAGATCAAGTTTCCAGCAATGCAGTATCTGGCGAGACCATCTTTTCCCATGATGAAAAGGGCAAGGTAACTTTCTGGGGCTTCATAAATAGAGAAAATAATCCTACTCATTTTATCGTATTGGGCATGAAGATTTAACATGTCGGTTTTTCCTGTACCATTTGTGTTATTGAGCTAACGCTGGTTTACAGCATTGTATGTGGTTGAAGGGAATAGCTTCACACTTCTTCAGCTGGGCTTATGGATTGTGGGGACATAAACATCCAGGTCTGCAGAGGTCCACTCCTCTCCCCAGAGCTCAGGGGGTGTGGACACTGGCCTGGCTAAAGCTGTTAAGGACAAAAGAAAACTTGATCCAGTTTTAAGGGAAAATATAGGAAGAGCAGTAAGACATATATGAGGTTATACCAAAAACCAAACAAACAAAAAAACCTGAATAATGTAAGACTTAAGCATTAGAAACAATAGCTGCTGGTTCAGGAATGTGTCAGTCTCATGTTCTTTTCTGGAATTAGGTTCATTGATAGTTCTGTTTCTCAAAAAGTCTCCAAGAAAAATGACATTTTTATTTTTCTGATTCTCCAGATAATATAAAGTAAAACATACTAGTAACACAGCGGAATGAAGAAAGTTGAAAATCATCTAAAACCTCTCCAACTGGTCACCCACTAAGTGTTTAAGGAAAAAGTTCTTCACAGAGGGATATGAGACAGTGTTTTGGGTCCTAGAAATACCATATGTTTTTATGTAGCAGGTGGTCACAGGTGTGTGCTGAGATTTGTGCTCCTTAACATATCTAACATACCAATTTATTATTTTTTTTAAGATTTATTTACTTGTGCATACAAGAACTGGGGTACAGGCTGGAGGTGTGGGGGGTGAGAAGATTCACCAGAGACAGAGTGGGGGGCAGAACAGGTAGATCTATTGAAATACACTGCTGAGGGGAGCAGTAGGGAGATAGGAGAGGTCTGCGGCACCATGTGGGTCACTCCCTGGCCGGGGATTGAACTCGGGCTGCAGTGGCTGCAGATGGCTTCATAGTGCTGCACTTTAACCTGTTGCGCCACCAGAGAAGGTGCTATGTACTGATTTAAAATCCTGCTAGTATTTTCTCTGGGCAACTCTGCAGAAACAGAATCAGACTATTTTAATGTTTTTCCTTATTTATATCTTCTAAGCTCTTTCTTAGCAATGCATTTATCTGTCTCAGGAGGTAACTCTTTGGCAGCCATGGTTTGCAAACTTAGAAAAGCTAATTTAAGAAAATAAAGGTTTGGGGCCTCCCTTGTGGTGCAAGTGGTTAAAACACAGCACTATGGGGCTCTGTACAGCCACCGCAGCATTAGTTCGATCCCCCCAAATCAAAATTTTTGGTTTAATTATATGTGCATATAGCAGACACAACTTTTGCTACTATCTTTAGGAATTTATACAGTGACTACATGTATGTGTGACATTGTGTTGGATGCTGAGGCTACAGTAATGGACTTGACATTTACGCTGCATCTCAGGGAACACAGATGCCCATGTCAAGTGGCACGCAGGAAGCCCCTTTTGAAACAAGTCCCAGATGACTGCTTCCTGCTTCTCCTACTGGCCCAGAATGAGAGTGACCCCAGAGTAATCTCATGCAGGGCAGTGAAGGAGGCGAAAATGAAGGCAATGTGCAGAGTTAGAGCGAGGAAGGAAAGCAGAGGTCCCACAGCCCAGGCAGGCTTGGAGGCTGGTATAGGGTGATGCAAGTGGGGAGAACCCAAGTTCAGAAGCCAGACATTTGAGATTTGGATGACAAAAAGAAATGAAGGTGGAGAAGAAGATAAATTCAAGTCATTAGTATAAAGAAGGAAAAAGAAGCCTAAAAAGGGTTGGCATCTGAGGTTCAATGTTAAGGATGAGCATGTTGGGCTGAGTGGTGGAGACACACAAGATGAAAATAATGTGTGTTCAGGAAGTTTCGAATAACTCTCGAGCCAGCCAGTGCCTGTGGGCATGTGTAGCTTCATCATTGCCACAGACCAAGTAAATGGAAC
>NW_004567102.1:83426383-83476930 GCF_000260355.1 Condylura cristata | reverse complement strand
GAACTCATGCGGAAGTGGCTTTAGCTTCTTAGTGTTGTGCTTTAACCCGCTGCGCCACCAGGGAGGGCCGATCTTATTTTTTTAATAAAGTAAGTGTAAGATTTATTGAAAAGATGAAAAGTTTGATTGTTTGGTCCTGTGTGCATAAATAATCAATCTCTTCCAAAAATGTATCTTCTGGAATTTTCTTAGTTTTCCACTCTTGTGCACTTAAGTTACATATTGAATAGAAACAAGAAACTTGAGTTTTTCATTAACTCAAATAAATGCCACTAACGACTTATTAAAAACACAACATAAAATACAACAAAATATTGCCAGTTGGTAGTTGGTGGGTGGTCTGGCTTGTTAATTTTTCTGGAATGAGACTCTTAGTGTCAAAATGAAAAAATTATGAAAACCAAACTACAATTATGGTCCAAGGTAGAATGCTTAATACTGAGCATGGAGAATGAGAAAGGGCATTTGAAGAGGTAAAACGCAAGTTAACTACGCTGTGGCGAATACCGGGGTTGATGGCTAATGGACTCTGCTACTTGAACCTGAGGCAATGACAAGAACTTAGCATGCAAGAACGCTAATCTGCTGTGCCGGGCTTCATCCCTGTGGAAATTTCTTTCCATTGATTCTTAGAATAAGCAGATTTATCTTGGCTTCCATTATTTAAGGAAATGCTTTGATTCTTGAGTTTTCTTCTAGCCAAAGGCACGGGGAAGCTGTCCAGAGAAAGAGGCTAGCTGTATGTGTGTCTCTGTTGAGACTTGGGCAATCATTAACGTTCTCAATTCAGAACTGATGTGAGCGAGTGGCGGAACGCTTGTGGTGAGAGAAGCAAGTAAAACACAGAAGTTTGCTTCACTAATCTGCTGGGAAAAGGCCTATGATACTGCAAAAAAAAAAATTTTTTTTTATGCATACAGAGCTGGGGTACAGACCAGACGTGCAGGGGCAGTGAGAGGATTCACCAGAGACAGAGTGGGGAGCAGAACAGGCAGATCGATGAAGTACACTGCTGAGGGGAGCAGCGGGCGGGTCAGGAGAGGTCTGCCGCGCCATGTGGGTCACCTCTGGGGCAGGCGGGGATTGAACTCATGCGGAAGTGGCTTTAGCTTCTTAGTGCTGTGCTTTAACCCGCTGCGCCACCAGGGAGCGCCCATGATACTGAAAATTTAGAAGTATAGTTTTCAGTGTTCCACAGACAGAATACATGAATTTTAATTAAATTCCTTATTCACAATGACTTAAGGAGGGAAGAGGAGGTGTCTGTTGTACTTCTATTGCTATGGAAATAATTTTTGTATTACTAAATATGGATACTTTCGAATGTTTGCTTTGCAATCAGATTGTTATCGTCTACACACACATAGTGATATAGATAAAATTAGTGACATAAATATATCTAGGCTTGCTTTTCATTTGTTGAACAATGTACTTTGCAGGGTAGACCTTTTTAATTTTAATAAAGATCAATAGCAATTAAGCAGTTATAAATAAAGACTCATGAGCAACAAAACCGTATCATTTTATACAGGTGTGCTTATATATGTAGCATGTATATGTACTGTTTTAAATGTCATTATTGTCACATTCCCTCCACAGAGGCATTGATCACACTTAAGTCAGTGACGCAGGGGAAGACACCATTAAATTTTTCATCTTTGTAAACCTGAATGTTGAAAAAGTATCTCAGTAAGGTTTGGATTAACATTTTTCTTTTATTTCAAGTGAGGTAGACTACCTTTTCATTTCTTAAATAACTATTTTTATTTTCCTCTGTGCAATCTGCCCAGTAGCACTCTTATTAGATTTTCTACTGGGGGGTGGGTCTCTTTCTTATTGGTGTTGGGGTCCCATTCACGGCAGGTAAGTGAGTGCGTTGTCAGTAATGAGACAGATGACTGTAGCCATTTCTTCTGATCTGTTGTCTGCATTTTTTTGCGTCGTATTTTAAAAAGCTCAAAGTTTTTTTCAGGTTCTATTTCCCTTTCTCTCTGTCTCTTCTCTTCACTTACATTCGCATCTTTGATCCCCTTGGAATTCATTTGGATGTAATTTGTGAGATCTGTTCACTTAAATGTGTCCCATTTTAGGTGCTAATTTTGCGTTGTGAGGTGCCTTCTCTTGAAGTTTGTCAGACACCGCTGAGAATTAACTACATTGGGCACTTCATACCCTGAAATCGACTGCTACACGGCGATTCTTTGTGCTCTGAACGGGGAAGCTGTGCATTGTTTTAGAGAACGGCCATTCTGGTGATAGTGGTCCTTTCCGTTTCCTGTGTCTCCTTCAATTTCTTTCAATCGTGTTTTATAGTTTTTAATATACAAGCCCTTCACTTCCGTGGTTGCATTTATTCCTGGGTATTTTACTCTCTTGACTGCGATTGTGCATATTATTGCTTTCCTCGTTTCTCTTCTTGTGAGTTCATTGTTTGCATGTAGCAATGTACAAATATCTTTGGAATGAAATATGCATGGATTCACAGAAGCAGGCAAAAATACAAAAAAGAACAAAATCCTTTTTTTTTTTTTAAAGATTATGCATACAGAACTGGGGTACATGTCAGATGTGTCTGGGGGGGCGGGGGGAGGGGCGAGAGGATTCACCAGAGCCAGGTGGGGAGCAGAACAGGCAGATCTAATGAAATTCACTGCTGAGGGGAGCAGCAGACAGGTCAGGAGAGGTCTGCTGTGCCCTGTGGGTCACCTCCCTGGCTGGGGATTGAACTTGTGCTGCAGTGGCTGTAGATAGCTTCATAATGCACTTCAAGTTGCGCCACTAGGGAGGGCCCAGGAACAAAATAATTTAATCTATCATTCTGCCTAAAAAAAAGGTAAGATGTGTTACTTTACAAAGGAAACACTTGAAATGAGTTTTCAAATGTCAGGAAGAAATTTAGAGATAGACTTGATAGTTCAATTAAGTCATTTTAGGGCACACAAGAATGACTATACTGGTGAAGAGTAAGTACATGGAACTATTTCCGCAGAAAGTGCCCCCTGTTAAACTACAAAGAGAGTATTAAGTTTATGCATGATTGTACTTATTAAGAAAAATCTAGAGATTTCAGGGTATATTTTTGACTTCTCGAGTTTGACTTCAGGGAAGGGAGCCCTGGCTTTCTAGTATAATACCTGGCAGGGATAGGGCAAGAGATTAGTTTAACTGAGTAGTAAGTTTTCTTATTAAAAATCAGTTTCAATTGAAATAAGTTATGGTCCTCCCAGTAACAAAAACTCCCTTTCAGAATATTAATCCTCACAAGTGATAGACAAGTATTAGAAACATTCAGAGATGAATGAGATCCTCTTGCCTTAACTGCTCATGTTATTAGGGAAACAATCAAGTCAATTACCTATTTTGGCATTTGGAAAGCTGTCAAGGAGCAAATTCAGGGAAATTCATGCTTCTGAAATTATAAAAGAAAGGGAAGTTGGAGACCAAGTGATCTGTGGTGAGGGCTAAAAGCAGTAGCAATATTTACATGCATAAAGGCTTTATGGTTACAAATTGCACATAATCTTATTATTCACACTGGTTGTTTTTCTTCTCAAAAGAAAACAGGAAATTTCTCTAAAAGTTACTGAGTCTAGACTTTCAATCATAGCCAACATTAGAAGTGAGTTTTAAAAAAATCAAATAAAGATTATTATGCCTGTGATTTCATGACCTGATCTTTCTTTCTCATATGGTTATTAAGTGGAGAATGGGGGCATTTCAGGAAATTGAGACTATTTTGTGTACAGAATGTGAAAGGAAATATGGAGAGCAGGATTCTCCTCGGAGAGGTGTGGCTAGCTTTTTTCTTTGTTCTTAACTTTGCTGAGTTGGCTCCTTTTAAATTCACATCCTGGAGTTTACCAAATCAACCTCTTTTCTTTTTTTTTGGTTAAGAAAAATACTGCATAGTAACACTGTAGATCCCTGGTTCTACTTTTACATCGAAGAATACACTAGCAGTTTCTTCAAAATTGTGTTGCCATTCATAATAAATGGATTAGGGTTTGATTTCTCAGGAGTTGAAAATTTTCTCTTTCTTCACCTGTTTTCCCTCAGCAATGTGGTAATTCATTGATAAGCTATCTGTTGTAAGGGATGTAGGACAACACATTTAAGTAATTTGACAGCTGCACAGTTTCTCTTTCTTTATATTTGGGAACAAAATAAGACCTTCTAGTCCCCATTTCTTAGGGATAATTAGTGTGGCTCTTCCTTGTGCTACCACTGAGGATCAACTGGAATTATCCATGGGCTCAGGCAAAATGCGGAGGGAGAGACAAAGACAGGCACATTGAGTTCTTTCTACCCCTCAGAACGGAGCCTTCCACTGCTCTGCCTGAACTTGATCTCCTGAAAGCCTCATTCTTTCCTTCTACCCCACAAGTTATAGGAGAAAATTGAAAACACAAGACTCTTTTGTTTGGTTTTTCCTTTTTTTGTATGTTTAATAAACCCTCTCAGAATTCATGCCTGAATAGACGACTTATTTTTAAATTTAGTTAACATTGACTCACAATACTGTGTATATTTTAGGAGTACATGACTTTTTAAAAATCACTTACACGTTTTCAAAGTAGGATGAAGTAAGGGCATTGTTATACCCACCGAGTTGAGGACTGACTTTGACAGCTTTTTGCAACAGGAGCTGTTTTGGTACAAATGTAAAGAGAGTAAAAAGGGAAAACACAGTCCTAGACTTGAATTTGTCTTCCCATCAGCTATTGAAATAGTCCTAGACTTAACACTAAAACTCAGGATGCAGGAAGCTATACCCTGAGATTAGTTAAGATAGTTCTTCCCCAGTTTGGAAATGTCATTTAATTTGCTTCCTCACTGTCTTTCTTTGTAGTCTCTGAAGTGGTATTTGTTCATTTCTCCTGTCTATCTGTTTTTCTTTCCCCATGATGAGGATCAGTCACATTGAGCTTTGGAAGGAAAATGGTGGCCAAAGTGATTCCCTGGTGGTAGTTAGGACACAGGCCATCAACTCAGAAAAGCAGAGGCATCCAGCTAGACTTCCAAAGGAATGCCCTTGGGTGCCTGGCTTTGAGGGCCAGCTTCTTCCTTTAGCAGACCTTTGACCTTAGGTATCCTCACTTCTGGGTGCTATCAGGAGAATTAAACAATACACAATTAACTTGCTTGAAACAGACAGTAAGTGCAGTAGGTGTGAACTCTTACTGCAAAACAACAAGCAATGTAGCAAAAATAGCCTTCACGTCAAGGACGATTTGGAGTTTATCTGGCAGGCCTGTGTCTTACACCTAGAATCAGACGGTGGTTTTGCAACCAAGCAGATTCTTCAATGTGGATTCTTTGGTGTTGTGACGATGTCTGATCTTAGTTCCAGTTCATTTTATGAGCCATTCAGTAGTCTTCCAGAAAATCCTACTTCACGTTTGCCAGAGTCCATACCCAGATGGGTGTAACCTGTGAGAATCTAATCAACACCTGAATATTGTGTCAAACTGTTGTATTTTAGTTTCATTTACTTGAAATCTTTTCCTCTTAAAAAGGGAGTTAAATTCTTAACAACAAACACCCACCTGGTCTTGTATTTGTGTCTGCCATGGGGCCTTTCTGTATTGAGCCCAGGACCGTGGCATGCCACCCCCTCTTCCACACATGCCTGGCACACAGGAGACTGAGGGAGTGTTTAAGGTGTGTTGGACAAAAATATGAAGGAATGGAGGATTCAGCAGACGCTGTCAGCTCAGAACTCGGACATCACTGAATTGTGCTACCAATCCTAAAAAAGCCTACTTTTGACGTGCTTCTAGTTAAATGAGATACTTATGCTATGTGTTATTTTTGATTGGGTATTTTGCCATCATAGCCAAGTACAAGCTGACGTGAGATTTTTTTTCCTGAAACTCTATCCTTTTCCCCTGCTACTTTCCTACTGTAAAAGAAGTACTTCTTGGCATTCCTTGAAAAGTGATTCATAAGTGTGCTTTATGAATTTACAGAAGCACTGAACGATTTTGTAATGTTAATTAAAATCACTACTATTCTTTTCTTTAATTGAAGAGGATCTCTTCTTATTGGTAGAATATTGGAGGAAGTAGAATAAAAGTAGATGAAATATAAAGTGGAGGTAAGTGCATTTGTTTCAGAAAGTAATTCTTCACAAGGTTTTGGTAAGGTTTTTTTTTTTTTTTAAAGATTTATTTATTTGTGCATACAGAACTGGGGTATAGGCTAGAGGTGCAGGAGTGGTGAGACGATTCATGAGAGACAGAGTGGGGAGCAGAACAGGCAGATCAACGAAGTACACTGCTGAGGGGAGCAATGGGCAGGTCAGGAGAGGTCTGCCGCGCCATGTGGGTCACCTCCAGGGTGGGGATCGAACTCATGCTGAAGTGGTTTTAGTTTCTTAGTGCTATGCTTTAACCTGCTGCATCACCAGGGAGGGCCCTGGCAAGAAGTTTTATAAATACAAAGTTTTATATTCATTTATCATTAAGAGGTAATAGAGTTACTTGGAAATGTGTAGAAAACAAAAAAAATAGTGACTTTTTTTCTATTTAATTGCGAGGTGCCCCAATGTTCTATTTTTGCAGGTGTCATTTATAAAGCAACACAAGTCAACCTAGAGCAAGGCATTTGAGCATTCAAAACAACTCCTTGGAAAAAACTATCAGAGTTTCAGCTGCCCACCAACCTGCAAAACTCCTCACAAGCCAGAAAGTCTCTACACGTCATCTTCTTTCAAGGGTGTTAAATTGCAGTGAGTCAGGTTGAAAAACAAGTCAGACTTTAATAATACCCAGTCTTAGATGCCATCAGCGAGATGACATTTCCTGGAAAGAACTATGTTATTATGGTATTATTATTTATAATGATTTGCTTGATATGATCAACAAAGAGAAAGTACATGATCCAAATGGGACTTCTGGCAGGAACTGCACTCTCATTAAAAGAAGTACCTGTGGGTCAGACACATTTGAGTAAACACTGGTGATGAACTTGATGTCCATGAAACCACAAGAATTTGTAAGGCCGAGGAATTTAAGTTTCACCCACTTAGAAACAACCAGATTGACCTTTGCCAAACGTTTTGGCAGCTTTATCCAGGACTTACATTTAAAGAAAGCTAAAAAGTCAAAAGAACAGAGCTTATGTGATGTCACGTGCTTTATCATCGCCATCTTAGATACTCAGACATCATGGCACAAACTCTGGGGTGCTGGCATTTCAGAACAATGTGAGGAAGTGGGGGGGTGGTAGAACAAACCCAAATTCACTGCCAAGAGGTCATTGGACTTGCAAGATAATCAATGAATTAGAGCTGACAACCTTGACTATTACTGACTTAATTTGAGAAAAATATGATACGAACACTTCAGCCATGACATAGGCAGGTCAGTAATAAAAGATGGTGGAGACAATCTAACCAGGAGTGTTTATTTCTGTATTTTGAATAGTTGCCTTTAAAAAATACATAAGATGAGGTCCTCCCTGGTGGCGCAGCGGGTTAAAGCACAGCACTGAGAATTTAAAGCCGCTTCCACATGAGTTCGATTCCCGGAGGTGACCACATGGCGCGGCAGACCTCTCCTGACCCGCCCACTGCTCCCCTCAGCAGTGTACTTCGTCCATCTGCCTGTTCTGCTCCCCACTCTGTCTCTGGTGAAGCCTCTCGCCGCCCCTGAGCCTCTGGCCTGCACCCCAGTTCTGTATGCACAAATAAATAGATCTTTAAAAAAAAATACATAAGATGAAAAAAAAAAAAAGGAAAATTTGAGTTAGGTAAATGATATTCCGAGTCAGCCTCCTGTAGTTCCCTGCCAATCCCAGCTGTAATGAGCACTGATCTTATTTTCTAAAAAACCCTCATAAAAAATAAGGTTTACAAGACCCAGATGTCCAGTGATTAATTCAAGTCATATTTGACCCACATCATAAATAGGAGATATTACATGATTTAGACATTAAATAATTTGTAATAGCGCATGAGCAATGTCATCGCAAAAGCTATGAAAATAGTGAGGTTGAATGTTGGTTGTTCTAAAAAGATGTATTTTTTTTAAAAAAGATTTATTTATTTGTGCATACAGAACTGGGGTACAGGCCAGAGGCTCAGGGGCAGCGAGAGGCTTCACCAGAGACAGAATGGGGAGCAGAACAGGCAGATGGACAAAGTCCACTGCTGAGGGGAGCAGTGGGCGGGTCAGGAGAGGTCTGCCGCGCCATGTGGTCACCTCCGGGCTGGGACCTAAGTGGCACCCACCGGAAAGGCTGCTGCTAGCTTGCAGTGCTGCATCCTCACCCTCAGGGTTACACCACCAGGGAGGGCCCCGCCCCCTCTCCTGCTTTAAACAGCCCCTTCTCCCCCGCCTTTGCTGAGGCCTCAGATCTATGGTCAGCTTGTTAGTTTTGACTTTTCCTTGACCTTTTGTTTGGTTTCTCTAAATTGCACATACAAATAAGACCATCCGGTTCTTATCTTAAAAAGATGCATTTTTAATGACTAAAAATAAGATACTTTTGGACTCAAATTGAAAAAAGAATGATAAATTAAGCTGCTACTTACCTTCCAGGTTTTCTACTAAAAAATGAGTGCCTTGAATGCTACTCCATTCATCTGCAGAAAACTAGGAGGCTTGCAAGAGTGCCCCCAGCCAGTGGAGGCCATGGGCCAGCCCCTGGGGCTGCACGCAGGGGGTCGCCTGCAGCTATCTGCAAACAGGCTGTCAGAGGCTGGTGCAGGGGGGGGGGTGTGAGAGTTTAAGACATTTAGGAGCAGTTTCCTGTTTCTACAAGTTTTTGATGCACGGACTATAATGATACCAGACGGGGGTAAGGTTAGGGCACCCCACGAGATGAAACTCCACCTCCTGTCTCCCTCCATCTGCTGCCTGCTTCCCTTCTCCCACTCTCCCCCCTTCCACCAAGTTCATAGTCTCTCCACCCGCTGAGTCTCCTCATCCCTTTAGAAAGCACAGTGCACCTGGCCCAATCTTTTTTAGAAAAATCATCCATCTATCTATCTATCTATCTATCTATCTATCTATCTATCTATCTATCTATCTATCTATCTATCTATCTATCTATATTTCTATCTATCCATCTATCTATCCATCTATATCTCTCTCTCTCTATCCATCTATCTATCCATCCATCTATCTATCCATCCATCCATCTATTCTATCCATCTACCTATCCATCTACCTATCTATCTATCTATCTATCTATCTATCTATCTATCTATCTATCTATCTATCTATCTACCTATCATCTATCCATCTATATTTCTATCTATCTATCTATCTATCTATCTATCTATCTATCTATCTATCTATCTATCTATCTATCTATCTATATTTCTATCTATCCATCTATCTATCATCTATCCATCTATATTTCTTTCTATCTACCTATCTATCTATCCATCTCTCTCTCTCTGTCTCTCTCTATCTTTTCTATCATTGTTCATTTTCATACAATGTTTGCTTTCTGGTCTCAAATGTGGGCCCCATAGACTCCCACCACCAAGCCCCCTTGCACTGTGCTCTTCCGCCCTCCATCTGCTCCCTCTCCCTCTCCCCTGCAGAATGTCTCGGACTTATAGTTGTCTGTTTATTATTGTTTGTTGTGTTTTGTTTTTTATTGTTGTTATTCCTACTCCCCCCACCCCATCCCTTTTGCTCTGTGAAATAAATCAGAAGGAAAAAGAAAAATATGGAAATATGGGATGGTGTTGTAACAGGTACAGTTTTCATGGACGCCGCCCCCACCCCAGATACTGGAACTACTAATCCCATCAGTACCAAGGAGAAGCACGCCGGGACGTGAAGGTGGAGCTGAGCAGCCAGGTTGGGATAAAACCGGACATGTGGGCTCTGGGGGTCTCTTGGCCTGGTGGTTTACGGCTGGTCGTTTGGCTCTCGATCGGTTTTCAGTGTGCTGGTGGAGTCCAGGTCAGCAGAACTGGTAGAACATTCTAGTTAACTTGTATTTCTTTTTTTCCCCCTGGGTTGTTCCTTTGCCTTTCTCCTTGTAGATAAACCCATCATCGGACCTTTTTGTGTGTCCACAGTACGATTGAATCTCATCGCGCGGGTAGGAACCACAGACAGGCAACCCAGTTCACATTGGGCTGCCCTGTAACAGTTTCACTTAGAGGAGGAATAGAGGGGAACCAAATATGGTCCCAATTTTTAAAAAGATTTCTTTATTTATGCATATAGGAACTGGGGTACAGGCCAGAGATGTGGGTGTGAGCAGTGAGAGGCTTCACCAGTAACTAAATGTGAAGCAGAACAGGTGGATTGACCAAAATAACACTGCTGAGGGGAGCAGTGGAGAAGACAGGAGAGGTCTGCTGTGCCCTGTGGGTCAGCTCCCTGGCTGGGCCCAGCATGCTACAGTGACTAACAATAGCTTGATAGCACTGAGACCTTAACCCCTGCGCTGCCAGGGAGGCCTCTCATCTGTGACATTTTATATTCACTGAAACAGTATAATGGCTAACATGTTCTATTCACAGCCATCACGCCCTGTCTTTGAGCATCCTAAAATGACATTGATCTCTATGGTTGAAGTGTCCATCTCCACTCTGTGCTGGCCATAAAACAACATAACCAAAGGACATATATTTCAGAACGTCCCCCTGGCTTTAAGTGACCCGTGATGATATCCGAGCTTCTGTGAATCACTATACGGGTTTAGATCTTTTTAAGTTTCTCTGACGGAAGAGAATACAAAGTTTGAATCAATAAAGGACTGGTGTTTTGTGTTTGGAAGACTGGCTTCTCACTCTTAACCTATTCAGCTACCACACAAAATGATTATAGTTTGTGTTTTGTGTTGACGAGGCAGCGTGCAATGTTCAAAGCACTGGAAATATAGCAGTTCACTTAATCTGCCCTACAACAGCACGCAGAAAGAACAATTATGACTTCTACCAGAGAGGAAATGAAGTTGAAGTGCAAACAGCTTAAGTCACTGGCCTTAATATTAAGAAGTGGAACTTTTCTTTTGTCTATGCATAGAAAAAAAATGTCTTTTTTCCTTCTTAATACTCCAAACTGTCTATTTGCAAAGATCTAGTTTGATTACTTTCCTGAGTCTTCTGGTCAAAATGAGCATCACTTTCTGAGACATTGTGTGTGCGTGTGTTTTTAAATGTATACCTCAAATCTTTTTATTTTAAATATCTATTGAATCATCTATAAACTAAAAGCCCCTCCAAAGTACAGCTTCTTCATTTTGCATTCTGCATCGTGCTTAATACAATCCATTCAATAAGTTTCTTCAACTAAATGAAATGTACCAATATCCATACAAAACTGTTCTGGGTATTAGACCAATGAAATAACATGAATTCATGTTATTCAAAAAGTTATTAAGCAGTGGGACAAGGATTTGAACCGAAGCTTCTATGTTATCAGCATCACTGTAGATCACTGTAGCCTAAACTGTGGTGACAGAGTCATGGATGAATGCACAGGTTGCAAGGAGTCATTTGGATGCTGACTTGGAGAGCTACACCTGGGAAGGTTCTCACCCTGTTAGAGAGGCTGACGTTCAGGAATATAAGGAAATCTCAAAGTATTTTAGTGTTCAGATTGAAGAAAAGAAACCAGGAGACACTTGGAAATAGACAATTGGGACAGACGATGGACACCCAAGTTATTCAGCTACCTTCATTTTTACTTGTATCCTGAATGTTCTAGCAACTTACCAGACATTTGTAATTGCCTCAAGCATCTTACCCTATTATTCAGCTGTCCTCAAGCTTGTTTGAAAATAGGTGTTGGCTGTTTGGGAAGGTCAAATTCAATCTCAAAGGGCAAGATTTTCCAAGAAAATCTGCTGTAGTCTGTGAAGGTAATTCTAAAAGCTCTCCCAAGTTGTTTAAACTTTTCAACCTCAGCAGAAGAGTGTATATTCCCTTGGAGGGAGTCCTTGAAAAGTAGACACTCTCTTTAGATGTTCCAGCCATGGCTATTTACTTTAAAATATTATTTGTTTTATGGTTAGATCTCATAGACTACTTACAATAAGATTAACCTTCTTACATATTACAGAGATGATTAACTTACACTGCTTCCATTTGCTTGCATTCTTCACAGAAAGTGATGTCATATATTTTTCTTCTGGTTTTTAGCATTATGACTGAATCCACAGTTGGCAAGGGTAGTGTTTGTTTTTCTAGCCTAAAATGCTTTTTATATGTAATTATTCTGGGTGAAGATCATGCTACAAAGTAGATATTCTTGAAAAAGAGAAAAATTCCAACTTAGGGAAATGGTAGATTTGCTTTGAATAAAGGAACAATATTTGCTCTTTTTTTTTTCTTATTTCACTTTACTCTTTTATTAACCTATCAACTAAGATTTCAAGAAACTCAATTAAAATGTGACTATATTTTGTCACTATTATGTCATGCAGATATTATCCCTGTTCTTCAGGTGCATTCAGAGATATGAGAGGATCTTTGGGACCCAGACAGGGCCCGCCCTTCCCTCTGGGGTGCAGAACAGGGTAATGCAGCCGTAATCACATTGGAATTTGCAATTATTTGCTGCATGTTAGACTGTGGCCCAAACCCTTTACTTTCTAGCTCCCAAAACTATGTTACCTCTGTATGTTAAAAGGGTATCTGGGATTTAAGAAAAAGATATGAAAATCTTTAAAACATTGCTATAAACATTCAATTATCTGTGAATTGGGCAGTATTTCTAAAAAAGGTAAACTTCAGTAAAAAATTTTTCCAGTTGTTACATGTGTGTTGAATACTCACTATCATTGTCAAGCATAATATTACATTTTATTCTGATACCTCTGCTTCAGAGCATTTGATCATCTATGAATGTAAACAAGAATTTGGTATACGTAAGTATGAGGGCTAGTGAGTTGACTGTAAAAATTTGTGAGATTTTTTTAAAATTCAGATTTCAGTCAACTGCAAATCATATGAAGCTTATATGAAATTGTGGATATAATGTGATATAAACATATCAATTAGACATTTAAAATTACATAGATGCTTCTCATTTAGGCTATTCAATGACACTGTTTTGGACTTGAAAGGAAAGTGATTTACTTGTGCAGGTGATTTATTGAGAGAGAAACCTGTAAGAAGTAAGGAGAGAGTAGTAAGATAAGCAAAGATAGGTAAAAGGAGGATCATGCATCATGCCTAAGTGGGATTTATTCCAGCGATACAAGGATGGTTCAATATATGCAAATCAACTTAAAAAGCACAAACAAGTATCATATGATCATATCAATAGATGCAGAGAAGGGATTTGACTAGGTTCAGCATCCATTTATGACAAAAACTTAGGAAAATGGGAACAGAAAGAATGTCCCTCAACATAACAAAGGCCATATATGCCAAAGTTGTCATACTCAATGATGAAAAATTGAAAGCATTTTCTCTAAGATCATGTACAAGATAAGGATGTCCAAGCTCACTATTGCTGTTCAATAATATTGGAGTTAAATGGTCACGATTTGCATTTAGCACGATAATATACATAGAAAATCCTGAAGACTTCACTAAAAACTACTAGAAACAATCATTACTCACCTATTAAAAAGGGATGAACTATTGCCATTTGCAACAACAGGGCTATAACCAGAAGGGATTATGTTAAGCAAAATAAATCAGAAGAAGAAAGTTAAATATCAGATCAGTTCACACATATGTGGAATATAGAGGAACAAAACAAAGGAACTGACAAAAATAAACCACAACAAGCTGTAGAAACAGGACTATAGAGTTGAGAATACTAGAGGGGGAGGGAGAATGAGAGTGAGAACAAAGCAGAGACGGGGTGTTAAACGGCCTTTGGGAAGGTGGTGGGTGTGGTGTGATGACAAATACCTATGTGAACCTATTCTCTTAAATCAGATCCAGCATTGCAAATCAATACTAACTTATTTGAAAAAGTTTAGTTAGTCTAGATCTTTTTAGAGAGAAAGCACCATTCAAATGGTCAAGAAGGATCTTCCATGACTACAGATCTTTTGTTTGCTTGTTTGAACAACACCTTGCAGCTGTGCCTGCCAGTTTTCAGCTGGAGGAGGATGGGCTGTTGGAAATAAGATTTTTGCAGCAAGATGTTCAAATCCAACATAAAAATTTAAGAATTTAAGTGATTTAATTAATCTTTGTGAGCCTGTTTCCATGTTAGCATAATAGATGGGCATGATAATGAAAATTGCTACGAACAATTATAAGGATTTAATAATATCACACACATTCAAAAAGAAGGTCTGACATGTTAGATTCCTTCTTTTACAATTTGGAATTAAAAAAAAATATTATTCCGCCCTCTCTGGTGGCGCAGCGGGTTAAAGCACAGCACTGAGAATCTAAAGCTGCTTCCGCATGAGTTTGATCCCCGCCTGCCCCCGGAAGTGACCACATGGCGTGGCAGACCTCTCCTGACCCGCCCGCTGCTCCCCTCAGCAGTGTACTTCATCGATCTGCCTGTTCTGCTCCCCACTCTGTCTCTGGTGAAGTCTCTCACCATCCCTGAGCCTCTGGCTTGTACCCCAGTTCTGTATGCACAAATAAATAAATCTTTAAAAAAAAATATTCTGTAAATCAAGGAAACTAGGATTTTCACCATAATTTTTCATTTTCTTAACATTCTTCTTCCAACTGTTAATGTTATTCAAAAACAAACACACCACGCATGTAAAACTGTTTAATCAAAATATGTTCTTTCATTTTATTGTCTTTGACACCCCTGCAAGAGTTCCTTGGGAACTCTTAATTTGGAAATGAAAAGAAAAATGATTATGAAAAAAACCCAACGAGCGTTTAAAATGACAAACAACACCATGCTCATTTGGCACATTTTGGAGTGTGAGTGTTCACAGAAAGGCGGTCATTGAGTCTCTACTTCTGAATCTGGTCTTTGGAGGTTAGTGCTGGTAAAGGCTTAGCACTAGAGCACCCACGGGCTAGGCTGAACTAGACACAGAAGCATACAGCATGCCCAGGCCTTCCCTTGCTGTTTTCTTTCTTTCTTGTTTAACTACAAAAGTAGAGCTAGCACAGATTCCAGCCCAGGGTTCAGTGACCAGGCTTTGTGCTTAACTCTGTTTTGAAATGATTAAAAAAAAAAATTGAATTCCATGCACACGGGTCTAAGAGGAAGAGTTACAAGATATCATATCTATGCAAGAAGGAAATGTGGCTCTTGGGCTCTTGGTCAGGACAAAAATAGCTGGCTTGGAGGTTGATGCCCTTGACCAAAGGGCCAAGCTTTCGTGTTGAACTCCTCAAGAATATTTGGAAGTGAATTGGGCAGAGAGCTTTTAATTTGTGTGTTTGAACTATCCCCAGAAGGCTATCTGTTGTTTTCCTTGATGACTGCAGAGGCAGCATAAACACTTTCCTTCTTGAAAACAAGTTGGTGTTTAACTTTAGAATACATTGCCCTCGGTGCCAGAATCCAAGAACTGAAAGGGACTGTACAGCGAAGGCCTTGGGGCCCTCCTGGATAAGGGACTCATCCTCACAGAAGGCTGCAGGTGTGGGTCTTCAGAGGGTTGGTCTACCTCCTGCCAAGCACTGGATACACTCACATTTAATCCCAGTTTACTGATGAAGAAATTGAGGCTCAGAAAGTTACATAAGGTGTTCAAGTTCACATGGAGTGTGGTCAAGCCTGCCTTTGAATTTATGTCAGCTTAGCTCCAGTGCCATGAACTTTATGCCTCATACTGACTGATCCTCACATTCCTGTGCCAGGATTTTGCCAAGTAGTGGGAATTATCCCTAAATGAAAACTAACCAAAACTAGTGATTGGGAGAAGTCACTATTCTCCCAGTAAATGGGAAGAGTCAGTGGAAATGGTATGTAGGTGTAGGATTCCAAGTGGAGCCTTGAATTTGGGGGCAGCTCTCTAGACTGCGACAACTTTCCTAGCTTAGCTGTACTTGGTTTCCCATTTGTTAACTAAGGCAAGAATAACTGATGTAGATGCGATTTCAGTGTGAACACTCTGACTCAGGGCAAGAGGGAAGGAAAGACAAACCAACGAGGAACAATCCTTTTTGTAAAAGATTTTATGTTATGCATATAAGAACAGGGGACAGGCCAGAGGTACAGGGGGTGAGACGATTCACCAAAGACAGAGTGGGAGCAGAACAGGCAGACTGACTGAAATACATTGCTGGGGGGTAGCAGAGCAAGATGGGAGAGGTCTGCCACACCCTGTGGGTCAGCTCCCTGGCCAGGGATTGAAGTCCAGCTGCAATAGCTGCGGATGGCTTCATAAGTCCTGTGCTTTAATCCCTTGTACCAACAGGGAGAGCTTGTGAAGGAACAATCTTCATAAACTTGGTCTTGAAAGAAGATTTGAGGGAATGGGGAAAGGACAGTTTAGACTAAGGGAACAAAATAAACTCAGATTACCTGTATTCTTGGGGGCAGTCAGAGACCTCACCTGTTCATTCACATAGTAAATCCAGGGCTGGACAGAAGGCCAGAGGGTGGTCAATGTGGGAAGGGTTTGCTTTGCTCACTCACTGTTCAGGATTCATCTAGTGTTCCTCCAGTGAGAAGCTTCCTTATGATAAGATGAATCGGAGATATAATATCTCTTAAGATACAATGACATATTTGGAAGTATGTGCTAGATTCTACAGAAAAGCTTTTTCTATTGACAAAGGAAAGAGGTCAAATGGGGACTAGGGATTTACGGAAACTTTGTATGTGCTGAGTGATGAGGTTTGAGCTTATCTCTTTTTGTGCTTGTTGGTTTGATTCAATTCCATTCAACCAACAATTATGAATGGCTGATTATATATGTGACTTAGAGAAAAGCAGCCCACAGCCTGATGAGTCACTGGGGAAAGGACATGAAACTACGAGAGAAGAGTTATGGTACATGGGGCCAGGGGAAACCAGCGATTAAAGACCAGAAGAACTGGAGAAGGCTTCTCTTGAAAGGGGCAATTAAACTGTACTATGAATGAAAGGAGGGGGGGAGGAGGAAGGAAAAACAAACCAGATGAAGGGGATGGCCTGGGGAAAGGAACAGAAGCATGCCACTACATTGGTTGGGGAACGGCAGACCCATGGACATGGCAGGAACTGTCCGTGACCAGTGGGAGAAGGACACGTGGATCGTGGATGAAGGTCTCAGAGGACTTGTCCTGTTTTGGGGAAGGACTTACTGAATTTAAAAAGTTCTGAGATTTAATGGGGGATTCCAGATGCATATCTGGGTTTATCCCAATTTCACAGTTACTGGACAGAATAAATGCGTAGCTTATTGAAGTCAAAGGCAAGCCAAGCATGTTCACTGAGGTTAATGGGCTGGAAATCAGAATGGTGTGGTATAAAACAGAATGTGGTCTTCATAAGGACTTGGAATAAAATTGTATTTAAAAGAATGGGTTCAAGTTCAGTCACAATACAAAATGATTCAGTAGTTGAGGAAGTAAAAAAAAGAAGTCAACTTTTATCTTCTTCTATGTCGAAACTTTGTTAATTGGGCTTTAAATTAAAACCAATTAAATGAACACACCCAACTTAAAGAAAGGCACACTTAATGCGATGCATATATTAGAGAGTAAGTTTGGTTTAGTACTATGTTGTTTTTGGATTGGCAGGCTGAAGGCTGCCCCCTTACGAAAATAACTTCATAAATATTTAAAAGGTGACTCATTGTTTAAGAGTGGAAGTTTGCACTTTTGTGTTTTTCATCTGAAGTCTCAGGAAATTATTTAGCAGACTCAATGAATTTAGTCAGTGTCCATCCATTCATCAAGCATTTATACTGAGTCCTTATTACACTTGGTACATGTTGGTAGGAGGAAGAGATTTTTAGAATCTCCATGAGTAGAATGCCATGGGTTTGCTAAAGAATGTCTATTAGAAAATCACAGAAAAATAAGGGACGTTTTTAAAGTATTATGTAAGCATACATAACTTTTGTTAATCATTAACAGCAGCCTTAAATACACAATGTGGGAGAAGTTGAGAGAAAAAATCACCATCCATGCAGTATTCCAAGATAAAAATTGGAGATATTTTTAGCTTTTTGCTCTCCTTCATCTGCACCATTAGTTCAATCTGTCACCAAGTCTTCCTGAGTCTGTCTCTGAAGTGTCACTTACTTGTGCTTGTCTCTTCTATTTCTGCCTTGGGCCTAGTCTGTCAATCAGAGGTTTTCAAAGTAAGCTCTAGAGATCCCTGAAGCATCTGTGAGATCAAAAAAGTTTTATAGTAATGGTGAAGTGTTATTTTCGTCTTCCACTCTTGTCCTTTAAGCAGTAGAAAGTGCGGTTGTTTAGAAGCTAGAAAAACCAACATCATGTCACTGTCGCTGATGGCTACCTGAACATACGTTCATGTAGTCTACATTTTAAGGTTTTCTCAGTTTTAATTTATAGTAAAGTACATGTAAGTAGATATAACCCACATAAACGAAAGCTCCTGGGGGCTCCAATAATTTTGAGTAGAGAAGGGTCTTACAGTAATTGATACAGGAATCCCTGGCCTGGATGACCTGGCCTCACTGGTCTTCCTACTGCTCATGTTTCTTTGTCTCAGCCTTCACCCTGATTATCTCTTATTTTTTTTCCCACTGGCAGTAGTCACCATTCTGAAACATAAGTCTAATGTTTGGAAATTTCCGGTGGTTTCATATATTTTTACAGAATGACCATAGACTTCCATTCAAAGGTTATCACAACCTGGCCTAAATTTGTCTTTCCGGTTCCATTTGTTAACATCTATCTTATCACTTACACCCTAGGCTTCAAGAACTAACGGTGACAGAAGACAACAAATCTCTGATATGTTTTCCTAATGCCTTCCCAATCAAAATGAACGACTCCCACGTTCAGCACAATTCACCGTAATCAAGGTGTGTAAACAACTTAAATGTCAATCGACTAATAAATAGATAAAAAAAAGTGAGGCCAAAATACAATGAAATGCTATTCAGCCTTTAAGGGGAGGAAATACTGTAATACTTGATAACACGAATGAGGACATTATACAAATATGGTCATAGTCTAACTACTTGAATTATCTAAAATAATCAAACTTTTGGACTCGAAAAGTGGAATATAGATTGGCAAGGGTTGGTGGGGGAGAGAAATGGGGAACTGATAATCAATGGGCAAAGATTTCCTTAAACAAAATGAATAAGTTCCAGAGATCTACACCACACCACCTCTAGTGAGTAGTGCATGTCAGCATTTACTGAAGGTAGACCCACCTTCAGTATTCTTAGCACATGAAATAAAACAGAAAAAAATTTAAGTAACTGCACAAAGTAATCTACTCCAGAATGTGTTCCCAAAGCAGTGTTTACACCATTGTCATTCACCATAGTCCGGGTGATAATTGAGCATTTCTGTCTTGGCCCTTGGATACAAGTTCCTGGAGAGAGGGGCCAGGTCTTATTCATGCATGAATATTTATTACGTTTTTTAAAAACGTACTTTGTTGAATAAATAAATGAATACATCCTTGCAATAACTAGATCCCATTAACTATAGGTATAAGCATTTTGTAGTAAGTGCAGAATCATTCTAGCAAGATTGACTTAACCTACTTGTTTTCTGAGACATATGAGGATATTAATCTAATTATCTGTAGACATTTCTAGGTTTTTGTAAAACAGCAGAGCTCAACCCAGTTACCTACTTTGCTCATCAAAATAGGTACTAAATGGTTTTTCCAATCACATATTCATGCCCCAAAGCTTTTAAGATTTGCTACCACCGAGGTTATTAAAAGAATGCGTCATAGGCTTTGGATTTGAATGAGTCTGTTCCATTCCATTCCATTTCACAGCTGCGGATATGGAGATGAGCGATACCAGGCTATTGCCTTTACGAGGTTCACAGGCTAATATGGACAACAAAGGTAAACACAGTTCATGATGATAAGAACAACAATGGGGAACAGAGATAGGCCCCCAAAATGATTAATTCTCTCTTGGGGCGGGAGGTGAGGTGATGGTAAGGAGTTCTTCGGAGAATGTGTCCTTTAGGCCAGGATTTTGAAGATGAATTCAAACCTTTTTTGGAGGGACTGGGGTGGGGGCAAGGAGGTCTCAGGTGGGAGGGCACTTGTGGTTTCGAGCAAACACTTGAGGAGTGAACAGCAGGAGTCTGAAGGGCCTGGCAGGAACTAGGTCCTGCGGGTTTCACTTTTCGTGTTTGGACTTGATCCTGTAAGGTTAAGAAATGGCAAGTGGAGAATGCTGGAAGTATTTGGAGTGAGACCAGCAGCAGTGACTGAAGTGTCTGGCTGCCAAGGGGCTGTGCTCATTTCAATACACAAGTTTGGTGTATTTGAAAAAGTCGGTGACAGCATTTTAGATCTTATTTTCTAGAGAAGATGGGGACTACACCAGACAGGAGAAAGCATACCTCGTACAAAGTGGTATAAAATATGTATAAAATTGAAAAAAAAAAAAACTGGAATTTTTTGCCCAAAGGCTTTCATTTTCTGGGCGAATATTTGTTGAGCTCTGAAGATAGGTCAGGCATTCTTCTATGAACTTGAAACATCTGTGAACAAACCAAGTTCTCTGCCCTCAGGCACTGTCTATTCCAAACTCCTTCATCTGGAGTCCCATCTTGAGGGCTTGTATGAACACACTGTACAAATATTTGGGTGGAAGGGGACTCCAGTGAAGGGAAAACATCCACATTCCTCTTCATTTTCTCCCCCGAGGCTCCCCAGAGGTTCACTTCTAGGTGAGAGGTGATGATGAAGACGACCTGTGGCCAGTAGGGGAAGAGTCAGTGGAAATGGTACGTAGGTGTAGGATTCCAAGTCAAGTCTTGAATTTGGGGGCAGCTCTCTAGACTTCCTAGCTTAGATAGACTTGGTCTCCCATTTGTTTTCTCCTGCTACATTATGATTTTTCAAATAGACTCTATTTTCTAGAACATTTTGAGACTTCAAAAGACACAGAGAAGACAGGATCAAGAGTTCGCCTACATCTTCCCCAGTCTTCTTAGCACGTTACTTTCTTAGTCTGGCCATGAAGTGTCATTTTTGTCCCTTCCAGGTCTCCACCCAGGACGCCACCTCCCAGTGAGTGGGTGCATATTTTAGAGCTTCAGGTGGTAACAACATCTCAAATTTTCTGTGTTTGGGATCTTTTGAGGAAGTCAAGCGAAGCATTCAGTCGAACGACCTTCACTGGGATTTGCCTTGGCTTTCCTCACGCGCAGACTGGGCGTGTGGTGACCACAGGACTCACCACTGCTGGTTTGACCTTGCACACCTGGCTGAGGTCGGCTGTCGGGTTTCTTTACGGTGATATCTCTCCCCCTCCACCTGTCCTACTTGGAAAAGAAGCCACTCTGGGCAGCCCACGTGGTGGGGACAGGGAGTTCCGCTCAGCCTCCTGGAGGAGGAGACAGAATGTGAATCCCTTGGAGTTCTGCAAAAGGAGATTTGTCTCCTCTTGCCCATCTGTCACAAGCCCCACCAAGTCTGTACTCAGCAAACAGATTTTATTGAAGGAGTACAGTGTGTAAGGTATTAACAGCCCGCTTTTACTAAATAGTATTTTGGGTTTCTCAGAAACAGCTTGGTTGATGGTGGAATCTGATGTCCTATCTGCCTCTGACATCCCACTGCCAGGGAGCCTCAGGCCAGTGCTTCACATCCAAGCTTCAGTGTCCTCTTTTGGAACGTTAGATGGTAGGAGAGGATTGATTCTAACATGTTTTCCAGGTTTAAAATTGTGGGGTTATATAATAGATTCATCGAAATAGGCTTCAGATTTCAAACTTGTCTACAAAGGAAGATTATTAATAACTCCAGTGGGTTGGCCTGACTTGGTGAAATCTGTGTTTAAGATCTTGCCATTTGCCTGAGGGAACGTATCATTTCTCTGCTATATTATTTACTTATGACTCAGAGTTAAAATGTATATATATATATATACCCAAGGAAAATATCAAGTAGATGAAGTTAACCTCATTAGTAGTGTAAGATATTCGATGACAAAGAAAAAAATGCCAGACCATTTGCAAATGGCTGATCTATAGATTTAATGGAGACCATCACCCGTCGGGAGACTCACAAGGGGTAAAACAAAGCAGAGGAATATGGAATCTACTGTATCAGCAGAGTGAGGTGGTAGCGTCCAGTGAAGGCTCTGGCAGACTCTTCCTCACTGTCATCTTTGTTGGGAAAGTGTAAGAAAAAGTGAGAAACGCTGATGGAACAGGACAATGAAAAGCTCTATTGGGATTCGAGAGAACAAATATATGTAAGCATTTATGACTGACTTCTTCACATTGCTGCTCTTTGGGCTCAAGTAAGGAGACTGCCGAGGGAGGTTCCGGTGTGGACAGACACATTTTAGGGAAAAGGCAAAGTCACTCTCCTCTGTGCCTCCTGTTGCAAACTTACTCAGTCTTTCTGGACACCCGACTCTCTCTTCTCACTGATGAATACTGACTTTTTGCAAGTGCCATCATGGATGTTCTTTCCAGTGTTTTCTGGGGAGATTTACTCCTGCAAACACAAGAGTGGTGAAGGTAAATTATGGTTTAATCTAATTCAAAGACCGAGTTCCCCTGGCAGGGCCACCCGGCTCCCACCGCTCACTGTGAGGTTCCTCTTGCTTCTGCTGAGACACTGGGGGGTTTGCCTGGCTCTGCAAAGGAGAGACCTGCATGGCCTTGGAGGTCTCTTCCAAGTCTCTACTTGTTGGGGCAGCAGACCCAAAACAGTGCAAGTCAGGGCTGAGGGCCACGCAAAGAACTTCTCCAAGCAGCATGAACAGCAGTAAGTGGAACAGAGTCTTCAGGGACTCGCAGCTCTGGGAGGGAGGCAACTGTGGAAAACAGCTGTGATTTGAACAGCCCAGAGAAGGGAGGCCGAGGAGGGCTCACATGAGGGTGCCCCCACAGCTTCCCTGGGGGGCCCAGCTGCTCTGCTTTGCTGGAGGCTGGGGAGACCCTGAAAGGAGCTTGAGGGAGCTTTGCATGTGGCAATGGTTGTGAGGATGCAGAAAGGCAAGTCTAACATGAGGACAGCAGCAGAGGCCTTCCTTGGCTTTCTTTCCAGTCTGGCAGCCTTGAAACTCAGAACTAGCAGGCACAGTGGAAGAGGGGCGATGAGGGCCTGCCACCATCAGGCAGGGAGCGCACTGGCACTTCTGGCTTGGTCAAGCGCGTCAGCCTCTCTGAGGCCTAACGGCAAGTGGGTGGCATCTGAATAGGCTGCTGTGGGGAGAGCGTGTGTACTGAGGACCGGAAGTCCCCGGGCAGGCGGGACGACTGTCACTTAGGGAGGGGTGAGAAGGTGCACTGTTGTCCCAGGTAGAGGAAGCAAGGGACGGGTCATTGGGCTCAGGGCTGGGAGGTTTAGTGGCAACAAGCTATGCAGTTCCACAGACTGGAGTTAATAGCTTCATCATGTTGATGAAGAGACGGAAGATGCTGAGTTTGCTTTAGTTCCCCTGTACCAGGGGTACAGCAAGACTGTCCCAATCCACAGCCCAGCTTGCTCTGTTGCTCTCTTTTGTCTTCTGAGGTGATCTGCTCCATTTAATCGAGGGGCGCTCAAACAGCCCTCTCTCTCAGAGAAGGGGAAAGTGGGTGTAGACGTATCTTCCATCCATCTATCCAATGTGCAATAGACATTCCCCGTTTGATCATCACTGTTTTAGGGTAATCAGAATGACCTCTGTTCCGCTGGCCTCTGTTGAAATGCAAAGGCCCCCACCATGATCCCTCACGTTATTGGATTTTAGCCATTTCACTCCATCTTGCCCCTAACTCATGGCAAGAACTGCGATGGGTCTCAGGGTTGAGCCTCGCTACAAATTAAGGAATCCGCCTGCCTATTATCCAAAGATAAGAAACAGCAAGTGTCAGAGAGGGTGTGGAGGGAAGGTTCTCTGTCATGTTGGTGGGGATATGACTGGGCACAGCCCTGGTGGAAAACAGTATGGACAGTCCTCAGCTAAAAACAGAAGTTCCATCTGCTATCCCTGCTCAGCTTCAGGACCTAGGACCTGCCGATCCAACAAGGGAATCGAGGTAACTAAGCCAGCTTAAGCTTGGGTAAGGGAGCACCTCTTGTTTGGGCTGCCATCCAGAGGGTGCCAAGTAGCCCCACCTGGGTGCCTGCTAGGGGAAAGACGTATCTCGACCAGGAGTGTAGGGTGGAATAACAGTGGATTCTCAAAAGAGGTGCACCTCACCCTCACCCCTTTCACTCTCCCCACTGCTCAGGGTGAAGACTTTGTGTTCACATCTGCACCCGGCAGCCTGAAGGTGTGTGGACCAGGAGGTCAGGGGAGAGCTTTCTGCCACAGGAGTCTTTTTGGCATGATTTTGGAGGAGGGTCGTTCAGTGGGCTGGGGGGAGCATGGTGTCTAAACCAAGTAACTTGATTACTGGCCCTTAGTGGGTGGTTTTTGCAATAAAGGTGCACCATTTTCTGACTATAAATGATCCCGAGAGCAGAAAACCACGACAACCCCAAAAGGGAGCAGGAGGGGACCTCCAGTTTCAACAAGAGCCTAACAGGAGGTCAGTGTCTGCCTTTCTACTAAATGAGGGGTACTGGGTGCTCGCCTCATGCAAGTGCAGATGTTGCCATGGGAAGTGAGTGAATTAGCTCTGCTTTCTCTTTCTCAGCTTCTTCAGTGCCTCTACCAGTGACCTTGGGGAAGGGGCTGGTTGAGGTGGTGATGGAGTGTTGGGGGTAGGGAGGGGATTCCCATTAGTACTATTTTTTTAAAGATTTATTTATTTATGCATACAAGTATTGGGGTGCAGGCTATAGGTATGGGAGGTGAAAGGATTCATTAGAGAGAGTGGGGAGCAAACAGGAAGATCTACTGAAACACACTGCTGAGGGGAGCAGCGGGGAGACAGGAGAGGTCTGCTGCACCCTGTGGTTCAGCTCCCTGGCTGAGAATCGAACTCATGCTGCAGTGGCTGCCACCAGCTTGATAGTGCTGTGTCTTTAACTCCTACACCACCAGGGAGGCCCCCCCCCACTTAGAACTATTTTATACGTCACAACCCTGAATAGGAAAGTCCTTCTGACACTTACAGAGGAGGGAGAAACCGTACAGAACACATCAGTGCCTTGTGCATTGGGCTGCAGAACCACAGTACATTGCCTGGCCCACAGCCACTTTAATGTCACTTCTCACCATAAGCTTTGTTCAAAGCCCACTGTTAATCGGGCAAGACACTTTCTCTCTACAGGAATGTGAACCAAAGCGTGCAACGTGGTGTGTGTGTGACCTCCTCTTCTAGCAAGCCATGTCTTGGCCAGCATCCTTTCCCTCTGGCCAGTGAGTCAATGAGAGTATTTACGGAAAACTAAAGAAGAAGAAGAAGCGAGCCGGGAAGGTCAGGTGCTTTGAGGTGGTGTGACTGAGAGCTCCCTGCTGAGCTCACCCAGACCCTGCTGTCAGGCATGGATGGACACAGGGAGGAGGGGATGAGACTCGGGACTGGTCATGTGTTTCAGTGTTGTCCAAGGCCAGTCCTTTGCCCCCCCTTACCAAAGCTGTCCTTTTCTCTGAGGGAGGCTCCCTTAATTATTTTATCCAATGCATTTATTTTCTTACGTCGCTGTTCATTTTTGGACAGTATTTGATTCTCCTTTCAGGTGTGGTCCCATGGTTCTCCCACCACGGCAGCACTGGTGACTCATCCCGCCCCTGTTTTCACCCCTCCCAAACTCCCCTTCTATATGCCTCAGATGGAAGTCAGCTGGCCAGTTTTGTGTTTTTCCTGGCTCTTTGTTCGGGTTCTCTATATTCCACATATAAGTGAGACCATGTGATGATTATCTTTTTCCTTCAGACTTATTTTGTGTAGACCCCTGCATTAATTGCCTTTTTTGGGTTCCTTCATTGTATTAGCAACAAATAACTTTGTTATTGGTAAACACATCAGATAGTAGAAGAGTCGTTTAGAGAAAATGTATTGAGTCATTAACTTAGCAAAAATACTTGTTATGTACTAGGCACCTCAGAGATGCTGGGGAGACCCTGGTCAATAAGGACTGTCCCCTGCCCTCGAGGGGCTTACAGTCCAGAAGGAGAGACACGATTGGCATTGTACCTGCCCGACCTGCCCCCTGGAGCTAGCTGGGGGCAGACCAACATCTGGGACGGACACGGATTTGAGTGTCAGACAAATATTCAGCCGCTTAATCACATCTTATTTCACTTGGGGTGTATTCCCCAGTGTTTACAATGAACTTACAAATCTAATTCATTGTATGGAAATTTGTCAGATGATTATTATTTATCTTTTTTTTTTTCAGGAAGTCAAAGGACATGCATATTGTTTGACTGGAAAAATAGGAGTGTCTTCAACCATAGCCCAAATGAAAAGCAACGACAGAAATTCTGTCCTCATAAAATAAAAACTTTCCACAGCGACATTTCTTCTCCACGCTGAGAAATTAAGTTTGAAAACTGACGTAAATATTGGTAATGGTGCTTTGATGAGATTGAATCCCTGTGAGTGAGGTTAATGCATTAGAAACTATGATGAAAAATAAACATATCTAAGCTGACAGTGAAGGGAGAGTAACCAGAGTCCTCTGGTTGGTCACAGACACAAGTTTGCAAACTCAGTTTGGTCGTGGAGAAGAAGGGTATTTGGTCCAGAATAATAGTTTCCCAAAGAAATCAGGAGCTTAAAGCAATGAAGTGGATGAAATGATGCCGATGAAAGGGGTGAAACTGGACATCCTCGCCAGCCACTGCCCAGCTTGAGGACATCTGCGGTGGAGCACTACAGACGCCATGTTGGCCAGAATGTCCCTCTCCAGAGTGGCAGGAGCACTGAATTGGACGTGTTGAGGGCACGCTGCAGAGTACACCCTGTGCTATCGCTGCTCCAGGTGACTTTGATATCACTGGATGCAGTCAGTGCAGGAAAGAGCTGGTGAACAGTATGGCGTGCTACATTTTTCTTGAGTAAAATTGTCCAGACTTTGCTTAAAAAATAAACTATCATTTTAAGAGCAACATAAGAGGTCAAAAAACGTAATTATAATAAAACCAGAACCAACAAGCAACTATAAACCAGAGACTTTCTGCAGGGGCGGCTGGGGGCAGGGAGTAGGATCAAAACAGGGTGGGACGAGTATAAGGGACCATGTAATAACACAGGTGAATTGGTGGGAATTCCGCAGGGAGGAGAACTGGGATGAAAAAGCTACATTGTATAAAAATGAAGACTGGTGTAAAAAAATGTATATATAAAACTATCGCAACTATCCCTTCAGAAACCACACTGTGCATATTTGTGTACATGAATATGTATGTGTGTACATGAATATGTATGTGTGTGCGCATGAGTGTGTGTGCACGAGAGTGTCTATTGAAGAGTTAGATGATGTCACAGCCTGTTTTCTAGGTCACGGTATAAGCAAGACTTTAACCAGCGTTCCAGATGTGAGCAGTGGCATGTGTGTTTTGTGGCTGGCTGGAGGTGCTTGGGGTTGGGGGCTGGTTTTCACCCGATTCTGATAGGATGCAGTTGATATTAGAGAGACATTTCGTTCTTCCAAATATTGGGAGTGAGCTATGTCAATGAATGCAACCTTTCAATGACTAACATTTTACTGTATTAATTAAGCAGCAATGCCTTTGACTGTGAATGTCTGGAATGGGTGGATGAATGGATAGGCTTCTACTCAATTGTTTACAACACTAGGTCTAAATTATCCTGGGCATTTGGTCTCAGATAACTCAGTGCTTATTTCATGCTCAACATTGTTTAACAATGTACCCCACCTTCCCCAGATTCACTGCCTGTAGAGCTCGGCAATGAATAAAATATATGACAGTGATTTCATTCCTTTAATGGACTCGAGGGAAGGCTCATATTCCCAACACCTAGTGGGGCCTGGCATACTGGCAAGCACCCATTCACCAATTCACTCAACAAACATTTATTGAGTCTACGGGTAGACCCTGTTTTGTGCACTGAGCACATACAGTGAGCTAAGTTTAGAATTAAATAGAGTATTACTGATTGCCTGCTAGCGCTCTAGAGATACACCAAGGACAAGTGAGAGGTTTCCTGCCACCCAGGAAGTCATGAATGGACATGTCCAGCTGGAGAGAAGTGAGCATCTGTAGAAGAAGTCTTCCTGGTTCCTTGAGGGTTAATACTTACAAATCACGGAGCAACCTGTACGGTGACTTTAAGTTCTCAATTTCTGTCCCTGAGGTATACCCAGGTAACAACAAAAGAAATTTCCCAGAAGTTTACAAATTTTGTTTTGAAACAGCTGCCTGGAACTCGTCTGCATCTTGCCTTCTTTCCTCCTTGGGTTTTCATTTTCTAGATCAAGCCAGAGTTTTGGGCTGGACGTTCAGGTCTTTAAGACCACAGCCAGAGTTTTGCCTGCATCAACACTTGCTCAGACAGCTTTGGGCTCACTTCCGTCCAGTTCAGCCAGGCCCAGGCCTGGGATGGCCAGGCTGCCAGTCATTTTATAAGGCCACCCCAAATCCAAGAGAATGATTTGAACAACTGGATCTTGTTTTTTTAAATCTCGCACAAATGTATGTATCCATTTCAGATTTACGTACATACCATATATTAATAGAATGTTTCCTTAACTTTCATAGTGTTTTGAAGTTTATCAGCTTAAAAATTTGTCTCTATTGCAAGAAACTAATGTAAAATTGTTATATTCAGAAACCAGCCTGTATTTCATTAAAACACTCATTTATTTTAGATTATACTGTATTTCATTTATTTTAGATTATACTGTATTTCTTTAACTCACATAACTAATATCTAGAGCATCTCCAAATTGAAATTCAGTTGTGTCAAAATTTTGATGTTTATATAATTTAAAATTATCAATTAAATGCAATCTACCACGTTTTCACATGTTAGAATATGACAGTTACATAATTGTAAGAATAATAAAATATTCTGAATCTTTTAAAGACAACGTGAAACATCTATTTATTAATATTCTAATACCAGCAATCAAAATAAATTTACTAAGTACTAATTATGTATATGTCACTGAACCCAGATGGTTGGGTGCTAACGACATGATAGAGGTTGAAGGAGTCAAACAGAGTAAGAAAGTTGACTTTATAAGAAAGCAACGCAATGTCACACATGAAGAAGCGCGGATCAGTGACATGGGCAGCCAGCGCTGTCGGAAATCAGAGCTGTGAGAAAGATCATTGTCGAAGAGGGCAGAATTTGAGCTGGACTTGAAGAGTTGGGATTTCAATAGGATGAGTGGACAGGCAAAGCCATAGGCGGAGTTGATGGTCTGAACAAAGACAGAAGTCCGAGGGGTCCCTGAGTCTCAGTAACATCAAAGAGTTTCAGTTTTATTGACCTGGCAAACCCTCTGTGGCTTTCAGAGGTTCATCATGTTACAGCGAAGTCCAAGTTCCCAGAGAAGAATGACTGGCAGGTTTCTGAAGACCTACATTGAAAAGCAGAAAAAAATAATGGTACGGGGAAGCAGTTTGCTAAACGACAGGAAACTTAAGTCACTTCCTAGCCTGCCAAGCCAAGGGAAGCAGTTCGTCAGACACAGAACTTTCCATGCTTAGCATTTCTACAGGAAAAAATACCCATCCCTGTGGTGGTTGAACACAGGTCATCAGAGGCCATGCCTGGAGAGGGGCCCCTTGCAGATAATTTCACTGGCCGCCCAGTCCGATTAAGACCTTCAGCAGCAGATAATGACATTATCTCTGGACGGTCGCTTCTGTGAAGCTCATTGTGACAGCTTAGATTTAAAAGGGGAATTTGTGTAAACTCACTGTCGGATGGGATTTTTAAGTCGGGCATGAAATGTGTCCAGTGCAGCTGTTACTCCCAGGCTCCGCCTACTCTTTTTGCAGGGATGAATTTATCGTGTCACCCCAGTGGTTTCCAGTTCTGCGCCTCTGAAAGTGTGAAGTCTGCGGGTTGCTTCAAAGGTGTGAAGTCCGGTCGCAGATACCAGAGCTGTGTCTGGAGGACAGCAGTTCATGTTAAGGCTGAGGACAGAAACAGGACGTAGATCGGAAGGTCAGAATGAGAGCATGGCAGGGTGTGGTGTGGAGAAGGTTGTTATTGGCCAGGCCTGTTGCCTGGTGTGCGACTTAGTCTGGCTCAAAGGGCCCAGCAAAACTTGCCCTCTTTCTCAGGGTGGTTTTTTAGGGGGTGCTCTGTGTGAGATACCCATGCAGAGTTCGAGATGGCATTTCAGGGAAAGTTAGGTTGGAGTTAGGTGACCCGCCATCCTAGGAGCCAAGGGCATGGGTCCCTGAGGGGTGTGGCCATCCCCTCCACGGCTGTGGTGCAGAAGGACAGATGTTGGATACCATCAGTTGCATGAATGGGATTTTGAAAAGCAGCAGAGACTTCTAGTTATGTTTCTTTGGGCTTCAAGCTAGGCTCACCCAAGTGTGATCAAATGAAATCAGGTGTTGTGCTTGTTTTTGTCTTTGCTGTGTGTGTGTGTGAGGTACTAGAAATCCCACTGACACCAAGCAGAGGAAGGACATTTTATTCATTTATTTAAAAGATTTATTTATATATATGTTCAAGAATGGGGGTACAAGCCAGAGGGGTAGGTTGGTGTGAAAGGATTCACTAGAGACAGAGTGGGGAACAGTAAAGGCCGGGGATTCAGGGCCTCAGATGCTCAAAGCACAGGTGAGAAGGGTGAGTGTGTGTGCTGCGTGAGTACACTAGGCAGGGCTCAGCGTGGTCCCTGAGCTGCCTCACCTGAAGAGAGGGCGTAACAGTCACAGAGGGCAGAATGGACAAGGGCCCTTTACAGCAGAGGCTCTCGGACCCCAGTCCTAGGGGCTGTTTTATCAGTGTGCAGCATGGAATACAACTTCGACAGATGGGCTTTTGGAAGCTAGTGTTGTTGTTTTGCGTGGGTCCAGGGAGACACCCGATCCCACGGTCATGAGGTGTCAGGTCTTTTGAAATCATGTCTCAGAGCCCAAATAGAGTTCCACGTGTGAGATGGCAAGACCCATCCGAATAGATCTGTGCACAGTTATAGAACTTTGTCAACTGTCCTCATCCCCCTCCCGAGTCCACTGGCTCCCGAGTCCACTTGTCTGGAGCACAGCCCAGAGCATGGCACCGACGCCTATATATGAGTAATAGGTAAATATTGACTTGCTTTTCCAGACTCTTTTGCAGCTAAGAAATATGGTCCAGATTCCACCAAGTGGACACAACTAATGAGGACAGTGTGTGAAGGCAAGTTGGCTGTCGAGAGCAGGTCACAGGGATGCTGAAAGAGGCATTTGTTGACAGTAGGGACTGGGGTGGTCAAAGATCTTGGACCTGTCACCTCTGGCCATATGCGTCCTCCTTGATCCCAGAGTGCCCTAAGGATATCATTTTCTGAAGAGGATGGCATGAAAAAGCCTGGACTAGGAAACTGAATTGGAAGCTGCTGGCACAGTTACAATGACCAAAGAAGGTTCTCGGCACAGATGTGGTTGCTGCAAGTTGCTGTGCCCTGGAGGCCCCGGGCTACATGTTTTCTCATAGAACCAGTTCTAGGACATGGTTATTCATTCCTTCAGAAAGGTTTTTAACTTTTGGTAAGTTTGCTTTCAGTTTGAGTCAGAGTTAGACAACCGTGATGGAACAATAGCTATGCAAGCAGCGGGGACCACGGAAGGGGGGCTGGCTGTCAGAGAACACACGTCTCCTCTTTCCACTCCAGGGAAAATCTGAACCAGCTGAGCCCTCTGTTGTACAAAGAGAGTCCTTAGAAGGCCTCATGCCCTACGGGGTCAAGCCTGAAGGGACTTCGGAGACTTCTCACTGAGTCCTCTTGTCCCACCAGTGAAAAGAGACTTAGAGGCTCATGCGGTGAACGGAAGAATCTCTAGATACTCAGATCCAGGGTTTCTCCAAAATTCTTCATTAACTTTGAAAGAGATGCCCCCGCCCCTGCCCCAGAGCAAATGTCATCTAAACCGAGAATAAACACGGAGCAAGTTTTCAAAATTAAAGTTTCTGTCGACTTTGTAGACAAAGCATTGATGGGGGAAGTTGTGCAGTGGTTGACATCTGTATGGACAGAGAAGGCACTCCACTCGGGTGAGACGTGGCCTGTTTACCTTGTGCGTGGCTATTTCCTTCAGCAATGCCACCTCTCACTTTGAAATACCAACTTGGATTCGGGGCCTGGCTGCTCTTGCCTTCCTGTTTCCATAGGAAAGAATGCTTTGAATGGTTTTAAGCTAAAGCAAATACTTCTTTCCCTTATGCTTGTTAAACAAGTCAAATATGTCCTTTGGTCTCTTGGAATTTTCTTTCTTCCTTTTTTTAATGTGAAGAGGGCGCCAGATGAATGCAAGTGCTCTGAGTTTACCATGGATTTGCAAGATATGCAAGAGCTTTGGGAGGTTTCAATTAAAAAAAAGTATTTGAAAAGGTTTTTTTTTGTTTTGTTTTGTTTTTTGTTTTAGGCTAAATGAAGATGCCTGGGGTGGGAGACAGGGAGCAGGGGTGGTGGAAACAGAGACATCCACACGGGCAGGAGGGAAGTTTCTGGGGTGGTGGGTGTGTTTGACATCCTGCTAGGACACTGATTCCAACAGCAACAAAAGAATCAGATTGTACATGTTAATTATGTGCAGTCTATCAATTACACCTCAGCTATGCTGTTTTTAAAAATATGAAGATGAAGCAATAGTTCAGAGTCTTCTTTTTTAAAAAGATTTATTTATTTATGCATAAAGAACCAGGGTACAGACCAGAAGTGCAGGGGGTGAGAGAATTCACCAGAGACAGAGTGGGGAGCAGAACAGACAGATCGATGAAGTATACTGCTGAGGGGAGCAGCAGGGAGACAGGAGAGGTCTGCCGTGCCATGTGGGTCACCTGCCTGGCTGGAGATTGAACCACTGCTGAACTGGCTGCCTAGCTTCATAGTGCTGCGCTTTAACCCATCGTGCCACCAGGGATGGCCTGGTAGTTCAAAGTCTTCTGTGAAAGACCCAGAGTTAGGGAAAGAGAGATAAAGGATCAGAGAACCAGCTGAAAATGTTATTCAAAGTGGAAGAGAGGATGGACCCAAAACTGCCAGGTAGACGCTACCGCATAAATCATTTAGCAAACACAAAACCTTTACCACCAACACCTGCCACTTCTTTACAAACTGAACTTCTGATGCCCTCCCACCCCCCACCAAGTTCTGCGTTCATTCAGCTCTTTGCTTAGAGGTGTGTGTGGTATTGTGTTTTCAAAAATTATCGATTTCTCTTTCAGAGGAATGCGACAGCTTTTATGCATTGTCAATGTCATTCCACAATTCATCTGAAGGTTCCTGGAATGCACAAGCTATAGAATAAGTTCTTAACCATAATCTTGAAGGCATTGCTCTCATTCTTTTTCACAGGAATTCACTGGGATGCGATCATGTCAGCTGCTGTGTGGACTAAATAGGAGACAGACTCAGAAGCAGGTGGTTTGAAACAGGGTGACCATACAGTTTGTTATCCGGAGACACTTGTGACGGGGCACTATTAGTATTTCCACTGGCAGTGCAGGCTTAACTGTGAGTGGGAGAGCAGGACAGCTGGCCACCCTGTGGGTGGGACAGTGCTCTCACAAAGGGACAGTGCTCTCACAAAGGAGAAATCAAGGAGCCCAGGTCTTTGTTTCAGGGAGCATCATCAATGTGTCCGCAACAAGTGGACACAAATTTGCCCCTTGGACTAACCTTACCTGGAGGTGGAAAGAGGCTTGGGGGAGGGAAGGAAGATGGGGACTAGTCACAAGAATTCTGAGGACACAGAATGATGATGATCATTAATCACCCTGGTGATGGGGATTAATCCCCCTGGTGATGGGGATTAATAGCTTGGGGGCGGGGTGGAAGGGTTCTCTTTGGGTGAGCCTGAAAGTTCTCGTTACTTTGACCCAAGAAGCGATGGAGTGACATAAGCCAACATTTGACCAATGGCATCACCTACAGCTTCTCATTTGAAGAGAAAACAGTGGTTAGGATCCAATTATGACCCTCAATTCTATTCATTCTGAGATGATCTATGTAACTGGGAAAACAAAATTTGAACAGACTCTTTTGGTTACCTATTTTTGAAAAAAAAATCTGTTTTGTTAAATAGCTATGATTCCTTCTGAGCATTCTAAAGAATTGCCTTTAACCCTAAGTAAGTAGAATTTGAAAACGAACACATGGCAATGTCATAGACAGGAGAATTTGCAAAGATTTCAATATGAAAATGTCTTTAATATCCGGTCTGTGTATGAAAGAGACAGGCAATCTCTTTTGGATAAGCTCCCATGAGTCTACAAGGATTGGTTTTTATTACATCGTATTGAACACTTTTCCTAACACGGTAGCCTTATTCAAACATGGTGGTGTACAAGGCTCTATATGATTTTATTCTTGCTTATCTCTAGCCTCATCCCTCAATCCTTGCTTGATTCACAACGTATGTGTTAGCAATATTAAACTTGTCGTACCGCGTGTAGTCCCCAGGGAAGACTTTCAAGATTTTAAGAAGAGTTCTTGGTCTCCAACACCTTTCATTGCTGCATTCCCTTTAGAATCTTGTTTTTTTGATGCTCAGTTATCACTGCTCCGGGAAGCTCTCCCTAATGCCTCCTCCTTTTTTTTTTTTGCACCCGTCATATGTAGAATTTCTCTATCACTGTATTATCTAATTTATAATTATAAGTTTATTTATTGTGCCTAACTTACATTGAACAAGCATCTGGAAAACTGACACTTGTATAATGTTCTCTCTCTTTCTCTAAGTGGCCAGCACAGTTGACATAAAGTAGGTGTTTCCAGGGCCTTATGAAATTGTACATGAACCTGAGAAAACAACTAGTTGAAACATTTCCAAGAAAGACAGGTGTGCAAACGATTCCTGCTGGGAGTAGGTGTGATGCTGTTGACATTACTGTTCCCGAGCGGGGTTGTGCTTTCCCATTTCCTGAGTAAACACGTGTATATACTAGATAGAAGAGAGGCATAGAATTTAAGTGCAAAGGTGCTGTCATCAGATTGGAGTAACACTGGCTTTGTTAACCTCATAATACTGGATCCGTTTTTAGCTCTCAGTTTATTTCATGTCTATTTTAATTTTCTTGGAATGAGACATGCCGTATATTTAACTGCACATTATAAAGGAAGGAGGCAGTAATATAGTGTGTTACTTCCAAACTTCTATTAATGAATATGCAAATCATCTTTCCAACATCTTTTCTCAGCGAGCAAACACTGTACACTTTTGGACAGTTTGATTCCTAAAGAAGCACGTCATCCTGATTAGTGGGGTTCTAAAACAGACTGTGGGAAAATGATTAGAAGAGTTTATAAATTTTTTTCCAACTTTCTGAAATCTTGGTGATTACTATGATTGGGAAAATTAAAAAAAAAATACTATTCTTAAAGCTTGGAATCAAGATCTGTTCCAAAAATTAATGTCATTAGAAAGTATAATCTAGTCTTTGAATTTCTCAATGCAGGAGAGAATGTGAAGTAGTCTGATTTTATTAAGTGCATGTGAGTATAAATATTTTTAGCTCTACAAGATAAACCAGTGGGGTTTGACATGATTAGAGTAATCAGCCTGAAATTCCAGGTCAGTTATTCAAAACACATATGGGTAACTGGACAAGGCAAAGGGTCCTGGAGATATTCAAGTACACCAGGTTTGAATTTTGCCAAAGCTTTCTGTAGAGAATCAATGCTTAAGGATTACCAGTTCAGTGTGCAATAGGGGAAACGCTGGACTTTTGTGGGATCTCTTCTTAGCCACCCCAGGCTTAAGTCATATAAGCCTCCTAATCATACATTTATTGGGCAGGTTTATCAAAGTGTCTGGTGCCATGAGCTTTTCTGCTTCCTGTTGTTGGTTTTTGCTTTTGTTTTTTAATAGCAGACACTCATTCTGGCCACAGTCCCCGCTGAGTGAAGACGTATTTGATTGTAACTTTTGGAAGGATCGATGGGACCAGCATTGAGCACCCAAAGCCAGACGTGAAATTCTTTTTTTTTTTTAAGATTTATTTATTTGTGCATACAGAACTGGGGTACAGGCCAGAGGCTCAGGGGCGGCGAGAGGCTTCCCCAGAGACAGAGTGGGGAGCAGAACAGGCAGATCGAGGAAGTACACTGCTGAGAGGAGCAGCGGGTGGGTCAGGAGAGGTCTGCCGCACCATGTGGTCACCTCCGGGGCAGGCGGGGATCGAACTCATGCTGAAGCGGCTTTAGATTCTCAGCGCTGTGCTTTAACCCACTGCGCCACCAGGGAGGGCCTGACGTGAAGTTCTTTAAAGGCCTTATAGAAAGATAATTGCTGGCCAAGCCAACTATATCGTGTCAAAGCATGTAGGGCAGACACATAGATGACACAATTTTACTTAGGAAAAAAAAATCATGTGACTATAAAGAGGAGAGCTGTTTCAGAACTTGCCCAATCTTCTCATAGTTTCTCTGCTCTGTCCCCATTTTCCTTAAGGTGGCCCCAGTTCATCTCTGCTTCTAATAATCAAGATTCTATGAGTTCATCTCTGTTCTAATAACCAAGACTCTAAAGACCACATCCTGATGATAAATAATCACAGCAATAAAGCCCTATCCCCAGTGGAGAGAGAGTGGATTTAAACATTCAGGTGACATTGACTTACAATACTGAGTAAGTTCCAGACTGTTGATAGGAGAGTGGAAAAAAATAAAGACAGAAGCTGGAAAGTACCACCTCCTTAAAGGCTCCAAACAAATGCCTGAGACTCTTTCATAGCCAATCCTTAATGGGTAAGAAGACAGCACACAGACTCAGAACAAATGAAATCATTGAAGAGGGTGTGCCTAAGGTAAAGAAGTAGACCTTCTAGTAATTATTTGCTTCTGTTACCATGTTAGAAAGTCAACCTTTGCCCAGAAGATAGGAAAACCCATCCTCATGATATACATATGGTCAAAAGCTCTCAGTTTCCTGGAACTATAATTTAAAATTTCAAATACCTAGGTATAAATTAGAGGCCTTAAAGTGTTGGCTAACATTAACAAGTTTGGGCAGATAATTAACATATATTCCATTCATTATTTTCTGGAAGGCAGTAAATATGCATTTGTGAAGCTTTTATGAAATGTACAAAGAAATATTTAATCAACACTTTACATGATAGTGGTGGTGGTAGTGGAGGAATACAAAGAGTACAGATAATTATGAAGAAGAACATAATTTCTCCCTTTTAAGTAGAGAACCATTTTGGCTCAGTTCACGAGAGTTGTTGCATAATCAGTCAAACCAGGAGCCAGAATGGCATGAGGATAGATAATTTTTAAGTGTCAGTGACGTGTACTAATCAACAAATGTTCTTAGTAATAAGCTTTTGGATTTCACATAACTTAGAGAAGTATAGCATTGCAAAAAGAGATCAAAAAGATCACACACAACTAATTGTGTACAGATTTGTAAATTACATGGTAAGGCCACAGACTTCAATTCCATTGGCCAAGTCAATTACACATAATTGGCATTCTCGCTCATGTGCTTGCATAATTAAATTTTACTAAAGCTTTACTACATGGAGCAAGTTTCAGCACATGGAAATAATTGTAAAGTCAATCTCTAATTATATCATACAATAAATATTTTTAATTGTATTTTGCATTTTGATGCAACTTCATCTACTTTCAAATAGGAGACATGTTCAGCTACCCATATAATCCACAAACCTGGCAAATTTTCCCTGAAACTTACCAGAAGTTGTCTATCCAATCATCAGTAAGCCGCACATCAAGATAAAATGCCAGCTATGCATTTTTGGTAGCTCTTCTCATATTTTGTTCATGACAAAAATATACAAATGAGTGCAGGTCTCCAGACATGACATAGATCATGTAAACTATGCCCTATTCTCAATTTTGATTTCTTTAGGCCAAGTTTGAAGTTTACATACATTCAGGTCCAGAACACTCTAAATCAATGACCTGCTAGTCTCAGTCCTCCCAGACCTTGGTCTAGGAGAGACCATCATTCATCAGCTATGTGAACTCAGACAGAAGCCTGTATCTCAGCAGTTCTCAGTTCCTTATTTGTAAATTGAGGAGTTGAATAGGTCATTGGTTTTGCCAGGGTGGGGCGAGGGTGATGGGCACAAGATGCTGGGGCAGGCGGGGAGGGGTCCAGTGGTGTGTGCATAAATATAAATGAATTAATCTTAGTAGGATTTCCTAGGAACATCTTCAGGTAGACTTTGAGTCCACATCAGAATAAGGGTAGAAACTGGAGGGTTGGTAGACCATTCCATCCCCAAAAGGTGGTTGGTTGCTTTTGTCTTTTTAGGTTTGTGCACATCTGTGAACTCAGCTATTCAGAACATAACAATCCCCCCCCCTTAGTGTTATTGGGGTAGTTCACACCTACTTCTCTCACAACTGCACAGGGAGCCCTGTCCACATTCTTTACCTACCAGGCCTTCACGATGCTCTACAGCATCTCTTACTCCAGATTCACTTTCCAAGTCAACCATTTATATTTAGACGTTTTTCATCCATGCCCTGAATCTCACATGTGTTTCCAAGCTAAACTGTATCCACTGACAAGGCATTTTTCTTGTTCTTCTCTGGCCCTATTGAAATGTCTTTTAAGGTAGAGATCTTATCTTACTTACTTGACTTTGTGTTCTAATACTAGTATTGACACTTCAACTTTTTTTTGGCTAGTGTTTCCATGGTACAGCTTTTCCAATCCTTTTAATTTATTGTTTTCATTATATTTAAAGTATTGTTTTCATAGACACCACTGTAATTGGTTTTATTCTACATCTGATAATCTCTGTCTTTTAATGAAGAGCTAAGGTTATTTGCATTTAATGTAAATATTGATATGATTGGAATTAAATCTACCTTCTTGCTATTTGTTCTCCATCTGCTCAATTTGGTTTTTGTTCCTCTTTTGCTTCCTGCTTTCTGTTGGGTACCTTTTCATGATTTCATTTTTTCTTCACTATTGGATGATCAGTTATACATTTTGTTTTAATGTTGCTCCAAGGTTTGCAAATACATCTGTAATTTATCATGGTCTGCTTTCAAATAATCTTATGCCATTACACATACAAAACAAACACCTTAAAACAGGGTGTCTCCATTTTCTTCCTCTATTTTTCCTTTTCATTATTGTTACTTACATGTTGTCGTCATCATGGTACTGTTTTTGCCACAATGCCATCATTGTTGCTTTTTTTTTTTTTTTAAAGATTTATTTATTTGTGCATACAGAACTGGGGTACAGGCCAGAGGCGGTGAGAGGATTCCCCAGAGACAGAATAGTGGGGAGCAGAACAGGCAGATCGACAAAGTACACTGCTGAGGGGTACAGCGAGCGGTCAGGAGAGGTCTGCCATGCCTTGTGGGTCACCTATGGGGCAGGGATCAAACTCATGCTGAAGTGGCTTTAGCTTCTTCGTGCTATTCTGTAACCGCTGCACCACCAGGGAGGGACTTCTGTTGTTTTTTTTAAATGAGAAAAAGTGTCTTCCCCATGTTCCTACACATTCATTATTTCCAAGTTCTTCATCCTTCTGTGTAGATCCCAATTTCCACTTGGAATTATCTTCCTTTCATATGGCTTATAGTGCTGTCTTCTGGGGATGGATTCTTTCAGCTTTCATAGGCCTGCATACATCTCTACTTTGCTTTTGTTTTTGAGAGCTATTTCCCTGGGTATAGAACTCTAGACAGAAAACTTTTTCTTTAATACTTTGACAATGTCACTCCCTTGCCTTCTGGACTACAAAGTTTCTGGTGAGAAGTCTGATGTCATTTTTATCTTTATTTTTCTCTATAAAATGTGTTCCCATCACTTTCCCACCTCCCAGTTTTTAAGATTTTCTTTGTATCACAGACTTTATGGTGTTCCCTTGTCTTGTTTTCTATCTGTTTGTTCTTCTCTGAGTTCCTTGAGCATCTTAAATGTGAGAGTTTATTGCTTTAATCAAACTTTGACAATTGCAGCCATTATTTCTTTGGGGAGTTTTTCTTTTCTCCCACCCATTCCAACTGGGACTTAGTTACAATGTTTTAGTCTGTTTGGCATTTCTCCACATGCTCCGTTTATTTTTTTTCCCAGTTTTTCTCTGTTTCTTTTTGGGAGAGATACGATTGTTTCAAGTTTCTTGGTCTCCCAAGCAAAGATGTAATCTTCTATCTATTACATCTAGTTGCTTTTTCTCTGTCAGATGTCATATTTAACATCATAACTTACTCAAAGATTTGGGGAAGAAGCTTTGTGGATCTCCGGATCTCCGCATGGCCAGCTCCTTCCTGGTCAGCACCCTGCCTCCCAGAGTCTAGCTGGATGCCCATCTCTGCCCCCTTAAGACTCAGGGAGGCTGCTGGGCAGCCTTGGCCAGTGAGCTGGGTGTTCCTGGCACTCACCTTGTTTGATTTTTCATGCCAGGGTCTTGCTATCGTGTATTTTGTCCAATTTTTAATTTGTGCATGCCAGGCACACAATTCCGTAGCTATTAATACTTCACGAATGGAAGTGAAAGTTGAAAGACTACAGGTGGAAAGCTAGCTTGGTGTCTCTGGATGCAGCAGTCATGAAAACAGATTGACGCTGGCACATCTTAGCATATTATCAATGCTTTTCATACAATGAACATTTGTTGATGAATTTTTTTTTCCAATGGCCCAATACTTCTGGAAAAATTCCAAAAGTAAATTCTTCTCTCACCTTGCATATTTTCTTTCCTAGAGGGTTTCATACATAGTCTGCCATGCTGCTTGATGTTTTGATCAATGGAAAATCCCACCTGTGAGGGGGATCTTAACAGGTGACATCACACAGGCTAGGGGTGCGGCAGGTTCTACCACCTCGGTTTGTATGCCTGCTCGCGATACATTCAAACAACAACAAAATCACTAATGACACCGATCTCAGTATCATCCCGTCGTTGAGTAAGCCAACACTGTGTATTAAAATGGAGCAAAAGTGCTTTGTGTTTACATACGTAATAGATTCTGAGCAGAGATAACATAAAAAGGTTTTCTTCTTATGGAAATGTGACATAGAGGGTGGCACTGTTAAGGGGAAGGATGTCCTAAAGGAACTCTGCAGTCTTATGGACCCCACCCCACCACTCTAGCTTTCTGGACTCTATCCCGTACTCCAGTGATTGGAAACTACAACTCCCAGCAGTACCAGGGAGAGAACTGCGAGGACCCAAAGGCGGAGCTAGCAGGAATTCTGGGACATTGGGGGATAAATAGGGCGTGATTGCATCTCGCTCTCTCTTGCTAGGGAAACGGCTCTCCAGACTGCGTGACTCGGTGTTTTTAGTCATTTGAGCAGGTAAGTTATTCCAGTTACTTTGTATCCCGCTGTCTTTCCCTGGGTTGTTTCCTGTTCCTTTACCCTTTTGTAAATAAACCCGTTATTGACCCTTTTGTGTGTGCCTGCAGTTTAACTGAATATTGAGCACGCAGGTGAGGCCCCAATGATAGGCGGTCCAGTCCACTCTAGACTACCCTGTAACAAGACCACAATCCCTGTGTAGACTATAGAATGGGATTATTATCCCCCATTGAAATCCTGACTGACCTATGTAGTGCCTTTCACTGTAGTATGTTGTATGCATGACCATGTGGTAATTTTGAAGCTATTAGAAAAACAATCAATAAATTATGTCTTAGCTGTAGCTACTATTAACTAGGGAAAGGAAAAGATATTATTGTTTTCCTAAGATAATCACAGTATTTTACAATGAGGGAATCTATTGTTGCCTTCTCAACAAGTGACTGTCTCCAGAAGGCAATGTAAAATGCTCTCACAAGATTACAGTTCACTCATTTATTCAACGGGTATATATTGAGCTTCAGTATGTGCTAGGTCCTGAGGATCTCTGAGTGACCCAGAGACACAACTCCCTGTCCTCATGGGGCTTACATGTTTAAAAAGTTTTGGGGGAGAAACTGTGGCCCCCAAAATTAAAACTGTGCAATGTGAGGGAAGATTTATACTTTTTTATTTTTGGTGGCCACAAAAAGAAACTGTGGCCTCCAAAGGAAATTATTAAGACACAGCCCTGTCACCCACACGTCCTACAAATCATAAAAGCAAAGAGTTGCCACATCACAGTTACCGTTAACTAGTAAAACAAGTTATGAGACTCCTTGAGTTTATGAAGTGGAAGCAAAAGCATGGCCAAATCTTTTGGTCAAGATTCCCTACTTTCAGACTTTATTCCAAAGACCTGCATAATCAAGGTTGAAGTCCAGCCCTTCAGGCAGCATTTGGTTGAATACTTCAATTCAACCAATAGTTTCAAAGAGCTCTTCCAACAATATAACTCAACCCAGGAGCCACGCTTTGGTGATGGAGGAGCAAGCCTTCTCTCTGACCTTGATCTGGAGAAATTCCTAGCTTGGCTGAGATCTACTTTCAGAAGACACCTCCTTAGATCTGGCAACTTGAGTTCTGGACCGATGACCACTTATCTTGTTGTCATGAATGCTCCAAGTTCTCTGGGGTGGCCTCAACCGTGGGCCACTGGGAAAATGCACGTGGCCCACTGCCCCCCTGACAGCTGAACACCACTGTGGCATCACACTGGGAAATTGGGGTTCTACAACTTGATACACTATATAGGTACAAAAATTAAAATGTATGTCAGGAGCCCAGCTTAGGTCCTGTGGTGAACTGGTACAATGGCCCACAAGGACAGTTATCACTTGGTTCCTCATGCGATCCATATAAGGATTATAATGAGGCCATGGGCGCCTGGATGCTTTATACCCACCCAGCATCATAGTGGTATGTGCATTACTGCTGTGATGGTGAGCAGGGTGGGTGGCCTGTTGAAAGGATACAAAGCCACTGGCCTGCACAGCTGAATGGAATGAATATAATGTAGGCTTTGCTGTTCATTCTGATTCATCAGCAACAACAAGCTCTCACTCTCAGGACTTTTTCCAATTTTCTCTTCTCTTGGGTTTAGAGTCCTTGTTCACAGTCTAGCCCAGATGTGAAGTTTGCTGCCCAGGAGTCGGTGGGAGGCAGCTTCCCTCCATCAGTGAGGGAGCTTCTGCCTGGGCCCACCTTCCTTCTCTGGGTTGGGGCAGGTCGCTGGGAAGATGTCTCCAATGAACAACGAAGTAGAACAAGACACACCTGTGAATGATTTGCCTTGCAGGGCGGTGCCAGCACCGGGCGAAGAGGGCAGGTTTTCTCCTGTGATCTCTGCAGCCCAGTAAGAGATGATGCTGCCCCACCCGCTGTGTGGGAGTCGGAGATAGGTGGATAGCCTTCCTGGGCAGATGGCAGGCATGTGTTCCTGCACGAACAAGAATTTCCTGCTGGATCATCCACCTACGTGCCCCTTTCAGGGGCTGCAGTTTGCAGAACCTTACTCCTAGGTTGGAGCCTTTCCTTGTCAGTCTGACCTCTCACAAGAGATTTGGACGCGGGATGCTTTTCCAGGAAAGCCTCCACCAGCTTAGACTCTCCCTTTCTACCAGATTATCACTACAGCCAGTGGTTTCTCACAGGTGCTAAATCCTCCCCTTATGCTAACAGGGCCAAATTGGCCTGTCAGATCTATTTACAAACTCCTTTCAGCTCATTTGTTTACTTCCCTTTAGTTTTGTGTGTGCTGTTTTCCCCTATTTTGTAGTTTAGACAAAAAACACAAACCACAGTGTTTCCATCATGTGACCATTGTGATAAAATCCATTTTCCACATTCTGCTATGAATCAGACCCTTTGTGCAGCTGCCCTGGTTAAACTCCCATAAGACTCAGAGTGGATGCTGATCCCCCTTTTTCAGATGAGGTTGGGAGTGGTACAATGGCCTGGTGAAAGCTATTGATTCAGTTTTAATAATTAGTAGAGGTAGAGTCAGAGCCTAGGTAGATTTCAATCCAATCTTTTCTTTCTACTATTCTAGAATCTTCAGTTCATCTTTGGCGTGGTGCTGCAAGTCAGTACTCTGAGTTTCAGGTCAGTTTCTTCAGTTTTTCTGGGCAGGGATGGAGGGTAAGATGCAGGTGGTTCCCGTTTTCACAAGCCCCCATTTTTAGGAAGCAGTTGTGGGTACACTAAGCACCTGGGCCCTGCCTGATGGATGAAAGAAGGAAAGCATAGCATGAAAAATTCACCACTTGGTAGGTGGGCACCAAGTCGACCAACCTTCCAACCCTTCCCACACAGAGCTCTTATTGGGGGAAAGGATGTTCTGAACAAACTCTACAGATACAGGTTTTGTAGATTCCACTCCCACTCCAGACACTGGAACTACAAATCCCGACATCATCAAAGAGATTATTGTTCCAAGATTGGAGTTAAGCAGCTATTTTGTCTGTCTGGATATAAGACCAGACATTTTGGGCTTTGGGGTCTTTTGGCCTTGTGGCTTGTGGCTGAGCTACTGGGGTTCCGGGTCAGCAGAACTGGTAGGACGCATTAACCAACTTATCTCTCTTTCCGAGTTCTTCAATTCCCTTTCCCTTGTAAATAAAACCCATTAGTAACATTTCTGTGTGTGCCCGCAGTTCAATCTTACTAGAAGCCCCTTTTAACAGCACCGGTGAGGACCCACAGTCAGGCAACCCAGTTCACATTAGGGGTTGCCCTGGAACAGTCTGAGTAGTCATATGAAACCAGGGACAGATCCTATGCAGTTTTAAACACAAGGTATCATCTACTTTCCTTTGTGTTTCTTTCTAAAGTTAGTATAGACCTTGAACATGGGCAAGGTATTGCTCTTTCAATTGCTACTGGACATGTGCTTAACACAGTCCCTGACCCTGACCCTTTAACAAACCAGGGTTGTCTGTGACTTGAGAATTTTGCACTGACTTCCCTCTGCTCGGAAATCCATTCCTCTTTCTGTACCCCACCCCCCACAAGGGCATGTTGTGTTTTCTCACCTCAGATTCTGCTCAAGTTCTCTCTTCTCTCATAGGCCCTACCTGACCACCCTTCCTAAAATAACACTCTCTAGAGTGATGACTCATAGCTCTCCTCAGAGAGGGCTTCCATGAAGATGACCAATGCCAGAGGGAAATGCATACTCTGATTAACTAGAATTTCCCAAAGTAGACTTTCCACAAAGGACCCAGCTGTTCATAAGAGCACCTAGTGTTACAACTTGGTAGAAACACTGAAGGCTGTCCCTGTGCCAGGGGAGCCTCTTGTTTCTAACAGACCCTGCTCCCAAGCTCGGGCACCTCCATGGGCACCACTTTCCTTTGTCTTCTGCCTATGGGCACGTGTGTTCCGCTGAGGATACAGAATGGCTGTCACTGTGGACACGTGAGCACAAGCCCACTCCTGTTGGAGTTATCTGTGGACACCCAGGCATGGCATGCCCTGTAGTAATTGCCTCTCGGTGACAAACTGTGATGAGATTTGAATCAACATAGTCTTTTTAAAACTCACTGCAGATAGTCTTTCTAAGAGAGCTGAGAAACCCTCCAAGAGTAACACTGTGAGAAATCTCATCCTCACTCCTACAACTTTTATCCTGTTGAAGTCATGTTCAAATCAAAGGTAGCCAACACTGGAGGAAGGTGCAGGGAGAAGGCAACAGGCAGACTGAGTTGGAGACGAGAACAGAAGAGTTATTCAGACAATTCTGCTGTTTTTCCTGGTTGATTGTGTGTCGGGGGCGGGCCTATGGCCGAGGTACCGTCCTCCATTACAAGATGGCGCTGGGACGCCTGCCAAGCCCAGAATGCCGCATGATCGCAGGAGAGCCGCCAGGGAGGAAATAAGCACCATTGGACACCAGTAGGCTGGGGGTAGGAGGAGGGGCGCTTCTGATTTGCTAATCCGCTCTCCTGATGTAGCCAGATTGGTCGCTGGGAATGATAAATAGCGCCGCGCAACAGCATTAAGCAGCAGCTGAGAACAACCAGGGCGTCTTGTCATTTCTGTGGGTCGGGAACGACAATTCTGTCCTTCCCCCACACCAAACTTGAACAACATCATTGGCAGCCAGAAGACATGGAGCCTTTAACATGGTGGGCTCATCTGCCTCCTTGACAGGCAGTATCTGAGGGTTGGCTCTGCGTTTGCCATCGCAGTTAAAACTAACTCCACATGACCTCAGCAGCAGGAATTTAATGATGCCACGATTTCTCCAATTTCCTAAAGGGGTCAGTTTGACTAGTGAAATAATTGTTAAAAGAAAAATGTGGCCCTTCCTGGTGGTACAGCAGGTTAAAGCACAGCACTAAGAAGCTAAAGCCACTTCTGCATGAGTTCGATCCCCGCCTGTCCAGGAGGTGACCACATGGCGCGGCAGACCTCTCCTGACCCGCCCGCTGCTCCCCTCAGCAGTGTACTTCGTTGATCTGCCTGTTCTGCTCCCCACTCTGTCTCTAGTGAATCCTCTCACCCTTTGCCATCTCTGGCTTGTACCCCAGTTCAGTATGAGTGAACATTATAAAACAAAAAGAAAGAAAAATGCAAATAATATATAATTTTTACTGGTTCAGCTACAACCGATAAAGCAAATCTTTTCTCTGTTTTCACATTTCAGATCAGTTCTCTAGTACCAATTTGCAGAGGGAGTGGTGTCTCTTAGGCCTGGGTGGTCCCTTACTTGAAATCCTCCCCACCATGCCGACTGCGGACTCCAGCAACCTTTCCTCACATGCAAATGCAAACCACCTCATTTTCAGTAAGTCCCTGAAGTACAATGTAGATAGTACCAGTCAGTTCAGAAATAATAACTTTCTTAGTGTTCCCTGTAAGTTGACTTCTTGTGGCCCCTGTTGAATTCTGTCTAAAGACCAGCAAGTGCTTTTTTGTGACTAGAAGCGACTTGCATGGAGCACGGCTATCGGGTGTGTGTGAAACCGTATGGGGAGTGCTTTAGTCCAGACAGCAGGCTTCAGCAGTCTCCTGCCAGCATAGAACTCTCTTAAAATTGTCAGAGTGAGAAGTGGGTATCTCCTCTGTCCAGGTCCCGTGTTTTGTCTTTCCCCATCCTACATTCTATCTGTCCACTTAAAATGGCAACTGGCACATCTGCTATTTTGTGGCTATCTACCTACCCTATCTTGCTCCCCCCAGGTGAGTCAGGCTAGTCTGAGTCCATCCTGTGATATATGTTAAATGAGGAAACTCAAGGTCAGCTATCTTGTGAGCAGCTTAAGTTCATTCACCCACCACCCACAGCAAGTGTGCCCCCCAGCTGGAAGCCAGCTACTTCCATTCACCATCCACACTCAGGTCAGCTGGCTTGCATAGTGCTGGGTTTGGGGGTTTCTGTTTTGTTTCTTGGAGACTGAGGTTTTTGCTTACAAAATAGAGCTTGGTAGTAGTCAGCCATAAAAATACAAATTAAAAAATAAGTATCACTTTCCAGGATGTGAGGCCAGCCAATGTTCCATGCCACACAGAGTAATGGTGTCCCAGTGTTTTGGCACTGAAACAGAAACATTTTAAAAGCAGGGAATCATCACACTCAAGAGATTGAAACCTACCAGGTCTGGAGTCAAAAGTCTGGACATCTCCAGGTGTTATTCTTCTAGTGGTCACTTCCTCTCATTGTTTCCACCAGGCAGTTACTGAATCACACATCATCCCTGTAGACTTCTGGTACCTGGTTGAGATTTTCTTGGATGTTCTTCAACTTCCTAGCAGTAATTCATTTGATGAAGAAATGAGAATTGAACATCCCTTCTGGTTTTGATGTCCTCAAATGGGTGCTTCCCCCCAAACATAATAGCTGGCAGGTATAGAAAGATCTAAAAATATCATTCAATAAAGTTTAAGAGATCCACCACAAAATGCTATTGTGACAGCTGTTTATAACATTAAGCAGCTGTTTACGACATAGGTGACTGAAGGACCCTGCTTTTTGTAATTTTAACCTGATGGACTGAATGAAATCGCCTCACCTGAGCAGATTTATTGCTTGCGTTCACTTTCAATCTAAACATTTGTTTTATATTACAACCACAAAGATGTATTAAAGTCCTTAATTGTTCTTTTCTTTGGAATTAAGATGGGTTTTAGAAGAAATTTCAAATTACAATTTCTTCTATTGTAGATTTATACATCTGCCCACTCATCTATGGCTCATGTTTGAACTTGGGGCAAACTGCTTCTTGGTATTGCTAAGAACATCAGCTCCATGGAAAGTCTTATATATTGTTTAATTGTTTTAGTTTTCAAAATAGTTTTATTGAAATGTGTGTGTGTGTTAAATACCATACAAATCTCCTAGATAAATGATAAAATCAGTGGTTTCTAGTCTACTCAGAATTGTGCAGTTATAACCTCCATCAAGTTTGAAAAAGCTCATCACGGAAGAGGACCCCACATCTATTAGTGGTGCACACAAATAGCACAGGATTACAACACCGCAAATTCTGCTTAAACATAGAAGACTAATACTTGTGTTTATCTCTGTTACTTTCCAAATTCCCTCTAAAGTAACATTAAGAACTTTTTTAAAAAAGCCTAAAACCCAAGGACAAGAAGAGGGGAGAAAACCGCAACTAATTCTAAGTGGTTTGGAATGGTAAATGGACAAGTTGTAACGAACGAACTTAGACAACTGAATAAACTGAGTCCCTGCAGAGAGTGGTGGTTTCATGAGACAGTCAATCAGCAGCAAGCTCATCGGCATTGCAGAACCCAGGAAGGCTCCGAAGTTTGAAGCATCTCTGACTGTCTGAAAGCAGAGGTGTTGAATGGGGTTACAGGGTGAACTCTGATTATTAGGCACTTGGTTGAAATACTTTTAAAGGAGGAGAGGTTTTGGCTTGAAAGTGGCCGGGCAGGAGAAATCCCCTTATTTGGAGGCTGGGCAGCCCTTTTACTTTATGCAGACCTTCAATTGGGCAGGACACCCGTGTTAGAGAGGGCCATTTTGTTTTATTCAATATGCACTCAATATTAACCTCACCAAAAAACACTCTGAGTCACACAGAATCATGTTTGACCATGTATCTGGATACCAATGGCCCAATCAAGTTGACGTACCATCCTATCTTGAGGTTCTCTAGTACTCGAAACTTAGAAGCAGCATTTAGTGTTTCATGCCTAAATGTGAACAGCTTAGGGACATAAGGCTTCTGGGCCCGGACTCCAAGATAAAAAGAAACCCAAACAAGAGCAATTTGGAGGAAATGGGAAAACATCAAACAGAAACAAAAACCAACCAAAAAGCATACAAAGTACTCACTATTAGTAACCTTATTGAATGTTATTGTCACAAAAGAGACAAACCGCGAGTGCTTTCAATTACAGCTTCAGAGAATAAGAAAGCACCTCCAGGATATTTAAAAATAACGTAACAAAAAATTAAACAGAAGGTATGAGAGAAGTCAAGAAAAATCTAAAAAGTAGGGGGAAATATGAACGTTGGGATCAAAACTAGGAGGAAAAACAGCAATTTTAACAATCGATCATAGTCATCAGAAGTGAGAGAGCAAGGCTGAGGAGCCGAGTGCATTATTTCAAGTCCCAAGGCCAGTTGAACATACTTAAGTCAAAAACGTGATCGATCACATCAACCAAAGGAACACCACACGTCCTGTGATCACGCATTAGATGTAGACAAGGCACCCGGCAAGATTCAACAGCCTTGTCATCTTATTGACTCCTCCCTGCCTCCCCACACCAGTTGACATACTTCAGCATAACAGGGGCATACATGCCTCACAGGGGCCCCTCACGCCCCACCGTGACAACTACCAGCTTGTTCTCTATGAGCAGGAATGAGGCAGGGTTGCCCTGTCACCACTATGTAGCAATACAGTGTCGGAAGTCCTAGCCAGTGCCAGGACATCAACGTCACCCAGGACATCAACGTCACCCAGATGGGAAAGAAAAGCAGCAAACCTATCACTATTTGTGGATGCCATTATAATGTGCACAGAACACGCCGGAGGTGCCAGCGACAGGCTATTAGAAACAACACGGGTCTGGCGGTCACAGACAGGAGCGCGGGGTGCCACGGAAGTGCCTGCGGGCACAGCTCTGGCAGAACTGACGCCGGCCCTTGGCGCCGGCGGGCGGCTGGAAGCGCTGGTGACAGAGGGGGCACGTGCGGGCCTTCTGCTCCTCGTCACTTCCCACCTCATAGTTTTCGTCGTCACAGGCGCCGTAGCGGCCCTCTTGGAGTTCGCGTTCGATCTGCCAACCGTGCTTGTAGTCGGACCTGTCGTGGAGGAACTTGCAGCTGTCCCCGAAGCCGCAGAAGCCGGTCTCCTTGTAGTCCTTGCAAATGTCGGGCTGGTAATCCCAGCGCACGGTGGCACGCAGGTGCTCCGGGGCGCGCAGGGGGCCCTTCCTGGCCGCCCCCGAGGCCGCGTGGCCCTGCCACGGCGCCCCGGGCTTCGTGCACTTCTGGTAACTATTCAGGCCCCGGTAGATCTTGTCGTCGTCCTTGCCCCGGCGCTGCTCCTGGATCTTCTGGCTGCGCTCCAAGATGGCCTGCGCGTCGCGCTCCTTCTCCGTGTCCAGCTGGTACACGGCGGTGGCCCCCATGTCCTCCGGGCCCACGGGCTTGGCCGAGCGGGTGGACTTGTAGGCCACGGCCAGGCCCGCGGGCTCCTGGTCGCTGTCGCTGCTCCC
>NW_004567102.1:83422045-83426092 GCF_000260355.1 Condylura cristata | reverse complement strand
CGGGTGGCAGGTCTCGCGCGTCACTACCCGTCGGGGGCTGGCACGAGTCGCCGCAAACAGGCGCCGAGAGAGGACTCGACGTCAGCGTCGGACTCTACGTCGGCGGGCGCGCCACCTGGGAGCCCCGCCAGCGTCCTCTGACGATGCCCGTGACGCAACTGGGCACGTTGCCCAGGAGCATGCTGGGAAGGAACTGAAGCAGGTTCCCCTAAGGGGTCCGGAAAGGAGCGTTAGTCCTCGGTAACCACGTGGTGGTGTGATTCCCGTGGCCCCTCAAGGCCGGGTCTGTGCGATGGCTTGGTCATTTGACCAGTTGCCGCTGCCTATTTGTTCACAAACAGGGACAAGGAAATGCAGTTATTCATTTGCCTGGTCTGTGGAATTTGATAGAGTCGTGCATCGGTTAATCGCTACTGCATGGCAAAGGGTTTGGAGAACACTGATTAAGGAAGTATTTTCCTGACGTGAAAATAACTTCTACTCATGTGCTCTTGCTAGAAAAGTATGCAATAAGTAATGTAGCATGCAAAGTGTTATGTAGTGCTTATTAAAAATAAAATAGGGCGCCCTCCCTGGTGGCGCAGCGGGTTAAAGCACAGCGCTGAGAAGCTAAAGCCACTTCCGCATGAGTTCGATCCCTGCCCTGGAGGAGATCCACATGGCGCCGCAGACCTCTCCTGACCCGCCAGCTGCTCCCCTCAGCAGTGTACTTCATTAGTCGGCCTGTGCTGTTCCCCACTCCATCCCTGGTGAATCCTCTCACTGCCCCTGCACCTCTGGCCTGTACCCCAGTTCTGTATGCATAAATAAATAAATCTTTAAAAAAAACCCCTCAAAATAGAAATTCCATACAATCCTGTTACCGCACTTCTGGATATTTACCCAAAGAATACAAAAACACCAATTCAGAGAGGAATATACACTCATGTTTCTTGCAGCATCATTGACAATAATGGCAGGGTGGCACAAGGGAGCTCTTTGGCATTTTGCAAAAAGTTCAGTGTGCCCACAGCTGGTGGCAAGGGACAGACCTGGGAAGGTAAGTGGTAACTAGGTCTCCAAGGACGAACCAGCGCAAGTGGGAAGGCAGCGAAGCCAGTGCATATGCAAGCGACCACAGGACAAACCCGCTTTTCTGAAATGCTTCCCTGGCAGCAGTTTGGTTATGCTGAATATGTGATCGGAATATGACTTCTCGCTTTAAACATATCCCGATGTTTCAAAATGCCTCTTCTCCCTGACAATTAGCTTGGATTGTTTGCAAGTGGCTCTTTGCCCCATTGCAGCTGGGCTCAGGGGTCAGGAAAATGGAGAAAGTGTGGTTGAACTAAGGGGACAATTTCCCCCCTCACTCCTCACAGCAGTAAAATGTAGAAAATATTTCCAGAAAATAGCAATCATAACTTTTTTTACTCTGATTTGATATTTATATCCATGGTGAGAATACACAGTGAATATTTTTGACTCAGATGAAAGACAAATAGAAAGAAACCTTTCTACCCACCACGAATAAATGACTTTTTTTTTAAAGATTTATTTGTGCATACAGAACTGGGGTATAGGCCAGAGGCTCAGGGATGGTGAGAGGCTTCACCAGAGACAGAGCGGGGAATCGAACTCATGCAGAAGCGGCTTTAGATTCTCAGTGCTGTGCTTTAACCCGCTGCGCCACCAGGGAGGGCCACGAATAAATGACTTAACTGTAAGAACAGATCCGCCAGCTTAGCCATAGAAAAAAAAAATCTCATTAGTTTACCTACTCCCTTTCTTTTCTCAGAAAACACTTTTGGTATGGTACCAGGGCCACAGCTGGAATGGGTTTCCCAGGGCACAGCAGCTATAGTTGAAGAATTCCCGAGTTTTACCTCCCCTCAGTACCAAAACACTAACTTGTCACCTAAGCCTGTTCAAGAGACTTTAAAGCCTCTGCTTTGGAATTTCCCCCTGACTGACCCGACTTCTCTCCCCCACAATAACCAAGCAGAGTCCAGCCTTACCTTGCCCGGTTACTGCTCTTTGGGATTACACATTAATCCGCACAATGTAATTAGTTTACAACAATTTACCTTGCTTAATTGTGCTGTGGCATCTGAGGAATTCGACAGTGTTGGTGGTAACACTGGCATTTGTTTATACCAGCAACACATCTTTAGGGGTTGAGCTCAGCAAAAGCCTAAATGCAGCTGAAGTATTCTTGGTTCAAATGAAGTCACATCACCAAGCATATCTCAACCCAGATGTGCTCCCCAAATTATGACTAATAAGGAATGACAGAGTCATCCCCCCAAGCTAGGGTGTGGTGACAGTGAACACAGAATTACATCATTCTGATTTTGGGCATTTATCCACATGAGCACAGTGAGTGGCATCCTTGATAGAAGAGCATTATTTTATGTCTTTCATTATGAGAAGGGAAAGACATCAGGCTTAAATAGAAGTAAATGCAAATCATTTTCAAAGTCTTAAAACTGTCTCTTAGAATAGCACACAAAGACTCAGAACCTCTCAGAGGTTCTGAGAAGAGCTGAAGCTGTCTACCTTCCCCCCATTCTTTACCTGCAGACAGTGCTCCTCATCTCCTCTAAATATAAAGTTTCTGTGATAAAGCAGGGTGCAGAACCTCAGAGTCTGTGAAAAGATAGCGTGGTGATACTATGTTAACGGGAGGTTTTACAAGTACACGTGACTGGGAGGTCAAAATGCTGAGGCTCCATGGTTATCGACTAACCGCAATCTTGTTTTTCCAGCCAAAGTGGCCTTGGGAAGAAAACTATATCATGGTGCTTATCACAGTTGATGGCTCCTCATGTTGATTTCAAGATCGATCCAAATGTATAAAACTTACTTCCTCTGCTCTAATTTATGTCAGACTTGCCAGGCTGTCTTGAGAAAATACCTCCCAAATTCTTTTAATTCCTGCTGTAGCATACCAACAACTTAGCGTGGAGACTGAGCTTTTAGCATTCTCCCACAGTATAAAAGAGAGACCCCCAGCTCCCAATCACAGATGGAATCAGGACGGGGGAGGACCAGATGTGGGAGACCCACGTGTTCCTGGCTGTGGGGAGGGGAGAGGAGGGACAGAGTGTGCAAAGGAGAGTGAGACAAGGCCCAGATGTACACCTAAGTGGGGAGCGTGGTGGGCACCGCAGTTCATGAAATCGTGGTCCCACCACGGGCAAGGAGGGAAATCATTTCCACTCCCAGAAAAAGACGGCAGGTAGGTGAGCTCTGAAGCTCAGCCTCTGTTGCCACAGGGGAAGGAGCCTCAGCCTCTGGGTCTGTTGAGGCATGGCAAGGCCACCCGGCAGGGGTGAGAAGGGGCCCGGGACTCACGGCAGGGAGAGGAGATGGCCAGAGCCATGGCAGGTGGGCAGCCTCACCCCCTCCTGATCCTGAACGAGCCAAGAGCCCACCCCCAGGTCCTGCCGTCAGTCAGGGCAGCAAGGAACTCCAGAATCAGGGTAGCAGGTTTGAGAGCCCCGTGTCTACCCCGAACCTCACAGGCACATCTGCCCACCAGCTCTGCTCCTCTGTGGGAGCATTCCAAGACAGAAGCAGAAGAGGGAGAGGCCACTGAGAAAGAGCATTTTCCCCCAAGAAAGGCTTGGTGTTCCCTCAAGTGTCTATTTAAGTGATTGGACCTGGCTCTTCTTTTAACAGACATGAGCATTAACTTGATTGGTTTCTTATTGATTGTACTTAGGAAAAAGACCCCACTGAAGAAGTTATATATTTTTTTCTATCTATCCTGCTTGAAATGGGTAAAGCATTTTGTAAACCTGCTCTGTTTGTAAAGTTCAAAGATGAGGAATGGGAGAATACAAAATCCTCAGTTTCCCTTTCTGCTTTTTAGACATAGAGGAGGAATATAAATAAGAAAAATTCTGTGTCTGGAAAATTCTGGAAACTTGCTTAGCTTTTTCTGCAAGGCAGAGGGTTGTCTTTGGGATTAAATCAGCTCATGTGTACTAAGGCTCTGGCCTGATGCCTGGCTCCCGCATAGGTAGGAAGCCAGAAGGTTGTATATATGGAGAGAAAAAAAAA
>NW_004567102.1:83401003-83420975 GCF_000260355.1 Condylura cristata | reverse complement strand
CATTGTCAGAAGCATCACTAGAAGAGAAGGACAGACATAGTGATGACATTAGTGGTGCCACTTCCCTGACTTAAGGTCTAAGAAGGACATCAACAGGCAGGATGCTGGTGACCTACACGGATTCTTGATTTGCAATTACAATCAGAGGTCAAAGCCATCATAGCTCCTGGATGATGTCCATAACACCCCCACTCTCCTGTGTGACTGTCTTCACCAGTCTAGCTGTTTCTGCCTTTATTTTTATTTATTTGTACATACAAGTATTGGGGTGTAGCCCAGAGGTGCTGAGGGTGAAAGGACTCACCAGAGACAGAGTGGGGAGCAGGACAGGCCAGTCTAGTGAAATACACTTCTGAGGGGAGCCGCGGGGAGACAGGAGAGGTCTGCTGTGCCCTGTGGGTCAGTCCCTGGCCAGGGATCGAACTCGTGCTGCAGTAGCTGCAGGTAGCTCGACAGTGCTGACATTTAACCCATTGTACCACCAAATGGCCTCTGCTTTTACTTTTTGAGAGATTCCTGTTTGCCATCAGCACGTGGCTGTGTAATGAATGACACTGTGTAGTAAACATCAGGTCTCACTGTGTGCTACTGAGCAAACTGAAAAAGAGCTGACATTTTTTGTTTTAATATAAAAAAAAAAAGTCTTGCTCTTGGAACTTTGGCCAAACCCACAAAGTAAACTATGACTATTAATGAAGGCAGAACCTCTATGCATATTAAATGTATGCTCATAAGCAGCTTAAAATACTTAAGTGTTTTGGGCTAAACTGCTTAGTTTTATGATTCATGCTGCCAACGGCTTTATCTTGTCTTCAGGCACTGTGCATGAGGAGAATCGGCCCACCATTCCAGGGACCTGCAGTCATGTCTACATTGCTCTGCCCTGGTCTGCTTTGCCCAGCCACCTCCCACGAACCCGCGTTCCTGTCTCTCCGGGGCAGTCTGTAGCCGCAGCTGAAGAGGCAGCGCTCACCGGCATGTGGGTGTGTCTGTGCACTTCCTCTGTGCCTTGTGTCTTGGTCTCTCCATTTACTGACTTCCTGCAGTTAAAAATGAGCAATCAGGCCCTCCCTGGTGGGCGCAGAGGGTTAAAGCACAGCACTGAGAATCTAAAGCCGCTTCTGCATGAGTTCGATTCCCCCCTGCCCCTGAGGTGACCACATGGCGTGGCAGACCTCTCCTGGCCCGCCCGCTGCTCCCCTCAGCAGTGTACTTCGTTGATCTGCCTGTTCTGCTCCCGGCTCTGTCTCTGGTGAAGCCTCTCACGGCCCTTGAGCCTCCGGCCTGTACCCTATTTCTGTATGCACAAATAAATAAATCTTTAAAAAAAAAATGAGCAATTTCTGGTGCATCTTGAAGACTGCCCTACAAACGTAGCTGGCATTTCTTTTTGAATTCCTTAATTTTGTATTCCTGGTATCACTACCACATTTTACAGGACAATGTACCCGATGGAGTGAAAAGGAAAAGCAAAAGCTACCACAGACGGAAGCCCTCAGGAGTGCTCATTGATTGGCAGGACACCGCATTCATCAATAGCTCCACTTCTTGCAAACTGGTGGTGAGGTCCTGAGCAAGAAGAATTTCCTGGGAAGCTGCAGCCACTTTTCTGACTGTGGCTATTTTTATGGCCTTGTGTCTCTGGCTCAGGACAGGAAAGTGATGAGCACACCATGTGGTGACCTGTGAACGCCAGCAGCAGCTGGGTGCTGTGCTTGTCAAAGAGGCAGTAAAGACAAACGCAGACCCGCAGAGTAACCACACAGTGGCCACAGAGCTGCCCGCCTGTCAAGCATCCATGTGTAGCTGCTTATATAAATTGCTACGATTTTTATTGTATTTTTACAAAACACACAAATTTCTGACTTCTTGCTTTGGCATTTGTAATCAGTTGAGAATGTTCCCCCTAAAGCCCACCATTCCCATCTGTATCATCCCCCAGTCTGATTGCATTTAATCCAGGGAGCCCCTTTCCTTCTCTGGCAGCCCTCCGATGTCCCTAAGCCAAAGTCTGCACCCCCACCTTGATTCCTCTATCCTCCAATATAAGCAAGCTGGGACCCCACCATCAGCTCCCAGACCCACAGCATCAAGGCGGGTGGTGCGGGAGGGCTGTGGATGCGAACAGTGTGTGCAGACGTGGGTCAAGAAATAGAGAACTTTGGGCGATGAGGCAAGGCTGGGTAGAAATGGGCTGCTGAGGAAGTAAAGGAAAGAGAAAGTTCCGGGCTCCCAACTGTGTTCCGGTCCTTCGTCAGTGCGTCTGGAGAGCATCTCAGCCCCTGTACGGTCAGGGAGGACGTGTCAACACCTCCAGTTTTGAAAACCTCAAAAATACCTGCCTGTGATTGGGCATTTTTCATATTAATCACATGATCAAACTATTTATAATGCGCTCCAAAGACCAGCGAGAATCCTTTCGTCTTTCAGCTGTGCAGACATGTGGCTTTAAATGTTGCTTCTAGCAACAATCTTAGAAGCTCCTTGTTCTTGGAAGAGCTGAGGTCTGTTCTTTTATCTTAATGTCATGTATAAAATAGTCATGGATCAAATGGATTATTATATACTGAACTGCTTCCCCACTGATCCTGCTTTTTGTTAATTTTAGGATAAGGGGGATCCTATTTAATTGTTAAATAGGGTTTTAAAATGATGTACCAGTAGTTTTTAGATCACAAATAGTTTGTCTCAGTCTTAACATTAGGGAACAGTTATTCTTTGAATGAACTTTTCTCATTTCTTATTCTTGTCTTATAATTTCTAGGTTAAATTATTCTTCTCTTTAAAGCCAGGATTATACTATTTATAATCTAGTAAACAGGTATTTATAAATTACCCAACGAGTAGTTCTCAAATTTTTTAGTCTCAAGATCTCTTTCTACACTTAAAAATTATGGAACCCCTGAGAGTGCTTATGTAATTTTACGTGCATGCTATCTGCCAATATTGACTCATAATAGAAATTAAGACCAAGAAAATTGTGAACTGTTTATTTATAAGTCCTTTAAAATAGTCAAAAGAATGTTAGCCACATAGCATATTCTCTCAATAAGAAATAGCTGTGCCAAACAAAGAGTTTAGGAGAATGACATTGTTTTGTATTTTTGCAAATGTCTTCAGTGTCTGGTTTGATAGAAGACAGCTGAATAATCATATCTGTTTCTTCACTCAATCTGCTCAATATCACACATCATGTAGCCTCTAGAAGCTCTGTTGCAAAGAGGCCAGCCAATACCTTAGTATCATGAAAACAATTTTGACTTTAGGCAGCACCTGGGACCATGATAGGCTTCTACACCAGACTTTGGTAATCACTGCATTAAGTCATAAGCATGAGATCTATGGAAACTTCAGAGGTGAGTGCTGATGGCACAATTGCTCCACTCCAAAATGTTGGATTCCTACAGCTGTATTCGCAGATTGCTTTTCATGACTATACTCTGGTATAAATTCAGTAATAACCATACTGTCAGCAGAGTTTAATTTTTAGAAATAAGTAATATAGTAGCTACAGAAAATAATTATGTGGTGCAGAAATTGTGTGTTCTGTGCTAACACTATACTAAAAGTTAGATTCCAAATGGATTGAAGATTTCTATACAAGACCTGCAACAATAAAATACATAGAAGAAAACATTCATGATATGATCCATGATATTAATAATAAACATACTTGTGGCTACAGTCCCTAAGACAAGACAAAAATGAAAATCAACAATTTAGGATTATCTCAAAAGCTTCTATACAATAAAAGAGAAACAAGGTGATTAAAAGGACAACATATTGAATGGGATATATAGCCATTCAATATATTACTGTTATGCAATTACTATCCAAGGTATATATATGCATCTACACATATATGTATATATTACATCACATTACATCACATAGGTGTAGACACACACATATACAAACTCACACAAGTCAACAATTAAAAAAAAAGTGGTTGAAAAATAGGCAGCAAAAATGACTAGACTGTTTATCAAAGAGAATGTCCAGAAGGCCACTTGTTAGCTGGGAAAATGCTCATTGTAAGAGATATGCAGGCTAGAACCTCAATGGGATACCCTCTCATACCATTGCATGTATTGAAAAGATTTCCAGCAAGTGCTAGAAAAGATGTGGAGAAAAAGGGACCCATAACGTTGTTGGTGAAAATGTAAACTTTTACAATTCTTATGGAAAGTAATCTGGGTTTACCTAAAAAAAAAAATCTTTAAAAGTAGAAATATCATCAATCAGCAATCCCACTCTTTAGCATATATTCAAATAATCTGAAACCATCAGCACAAAGTCCTGTAAGTTCCACAATGTTCTTAGCAGCATTATTTACAACAGAGGGTCATAGAAGTCGCCTGAATGCCTATTGGCAGACAACTGGATCCTTGTGGGATAGCCACACGATGGAGTCGACCATGTAGCCATAAGAAAGGATGAAATGCTACCCAAACAGCCGATTTCAGCAAAATGGAGGAGGTTTGAGAGACCTGTGTGCAGTAAAGCCAGTCAGAATGATAATAACAAATACTGGATATTTATATCGCAGGCACTTCATTAATGTAAACCACTTTTAAAAGCCAGTGGACATCAGTGAACACCCAGAGGGTTCGGAGGTTAGGAGGGTGGTGGCGGGGAGGAAAAGGCTCAAAGGAATACAGGGGAAAGGGGGGTCCAAATTCCAATTCCATGGCCCCAAAATAATAACAATAAAATAAAATTCCATTTATGCTGCATATATATTTATGTATATGAAAGGGGGAAAAGTGGGAAAAAACAAAAAACAATTAACAGTGCCAGGGAAGTTTCTAGTCATCTACTTTAACTATCAGCTACACCACAGTAATAAGCACACCACACTGATTTGCCTCTAACTCTGACTAACACCAAAACACTGCCCCCAATAAACCTCATCTAACAGAGTGGAGTATAGAGAATAGAATAAAAAGGGGCCTCCCTGGTGGTGCAAGGGGTTAAAGTATGGCAGCTCTCCACAGCCACTGCAGCACGAGTTCCATCTCTGGTCAGGGAGTGACCCACATGGCACAGCAGACCTCTCCTGTCTCGCCTGCTGCTCCCCTCAGCAGTGTGTTTCAGTCGATCTGCCTGTTCTGCTCCCCACTCTGTCTAGTGAATCCTCTCACCTCCTGCACCTCTGGCCTGTCCCCCAGTTCTTGTATGCATAAATAAATATTGAACAATAGAATAGAATAGAAAAAAATAGAATAGAATAGAATAAAAATTCTTTGAGATGGTTAAAAGTGGTAAAGTTAGGGTTAGACATATTTTCATCAATCGAGAGAGCTCATTGTAGTTTAGAGGGCAAGGTTTGTATCTGGATTTGAATTCCAACTCCATCATTTACGTGTGAACTTGGGCAAAGCATTTATTTGTTTTAAAATCCCTCTAAAACTGGGATAATAAATATTGTCTCATCATTAAATCATATGATGTTAAAAGGATTCACTTATTCATTTTGAAGAAGCTCTCACTTCCAAAGATGGGAAAATTTGACTGTCAATGAGGATAGAAACTGAAATGTGTTGAAATCTATCAAATATATTTAAAACCATGATTTTGCAAATGAATATAATAAAACAAACAAAAAAAACCCCAATAAATGAGTTACCATCTAAGGATGACAAAAAAATCTATTATTTTGAAAATTACCTGTGGGGGAAATATTAAGTATTTATCCTGTCTTTCCATATGAGTTACAACACCATATAACAAAATAGATGAGGAGAGGAAGAGTCCCCTTAGAAAATTATCTCATTTAATAAATGAGAGAAAAATGGTAGAGCACAGCATTTCTATTTTGTAAATTTCAGTTAATAGACTTAGGGGCTGCCCATCAATAATTGCTGACATAAAAAAGAGTGAACGGCAGAAATTTCTCCTGATGAGAAAAACACAAGAACACTTACAGACAATCCAAAAGGGTCTTGCTTGAATCTGAGTCTAATCAAGTGTCTGGGTCCAGCTGCCAATTTTCAAGCTATGCAGAAACAGAGGAATGTGTTGGACTGAACCATGAAAATGCAATATCTGACATTCAGACTGTGGGAAACTCTGTGTCAACGGATCTGGAATGTTGAGCAGATAAGTTATAAGGAAGAGGAACAGAAAGATGGAAACACTGTAGCTTGTATATGAAGAGTATAAAAACTTAAACAATAACAACAACAAAAAAACCAAGACCATGCTAGAATATCCAGGGATGAATGATTGGATGACAAATCCAGTGAGGGAAGTGATGGATACACTCGCCTAGACAGAGCTTCCTTTTGGAGAGAGGATGTAATTTCTAGGGTAAGGAAGCTTCACTTCTCCCCGTGGGTATTTTCAAAACTGTCTTACACACATTCACTTATCATTTGTTTAGGGTGGTTTCCTTAACACCTCTCTGACACTGAGCTGTCTTTCTGTCTACCTGGGAGACCAGGTTTGGATGTCCAAGTCCTGGACTCCTCAGAATTCTATTCCAGAAGCTTGTGGCCTTGGAGAGTTGACCTTGGCCCTTGAGCCACCCCACTTCTGTCTCCTCTCTAGGTCCAACCCACTGTTAAAGGGCTTTCACAAACGCATGTGGACCCCAGGCCATATGGCCTCCTATGAGCAGCCATCTTTGATGACCAGGCCATTCTTGGGGGGATGGTCTAGACAGACCTGGGGACATTTGGGCAGTGGATTGTTTCCTAATCTGAGGGTTTCCTTATCTTAGTGGCTAAAAACCACAAAGGTGGGGACCTCCCTGGTGGCACAACAAGTTAGGACGTAGCACAGCGAGTTTGTCTCAGCCACTTCAGTGCGAGTTCGATTCCCGGCCCAGAGGTGACCCACATGGCGTGGCAGACCTCTCCTGACCCACTTGCTGCTCCCCTCAGCAGTGTACTTCACCTGTTTGCCTCCTCTGCACCCCACTCTGTCTCTGGTGAATCTTTTTCACTGTCCCTGCACCTCTGGCTTGTACCCCAGTTCTATATGCATAAATAAATCAATCTTAAACACACACACACACACACATGCACACAAAGGTGTTGTCCCACAATGCTGGAGTTTGGAATTTGGAACTAAGGTGTCCACAGAGTTGATTCATTCTGAGGGCAATTAGGCCTCTCCTTTGGGCTGGCCGAGGATGGTCTTCTCCTTGGGTCTCTTCGCTTCATCTTCCCTCTACTTCTGTCTGTCGCTGTTGCCAAACTTCCCGTGTTTTGTCAGAACACCAGTCCAGCTCACACTCTATTGCTATCCTTGAAACTTGATTATCTATGTAAAGACCCAGTAAGGTCACATAATGAGGTACTGGGGATTAGGATTACAACATTTTTTACATTTGGGGTCCACAATTCTGTCTATGACAGGCAGAAATTCTGGTGTTGTAGGAGATAGTCTGAAGAGGGTTCATAGGCTGCATGGGGGTCATAGCCTCTCTTAGCTTCATGGATGCTTTTCCTTGCAGGGAGGGTCCCAGCCACTGGGCCTGCTCAGGAATTCCATGGGCTATTAGTCATGCTCTATAAGACAGCATATGTAATTATAAATTGTAGCACATTATGCACCACCCTCTCCCTCAGCCCTTACCATTGAAAAGAGATTGAGCTTATGATTGTCTGCCAGCATCTACAGGCTTCGCTTGAATTCTTTCTCTGGCCAAGGTGGGCATCAAATTAACTGTCCCCAGAATCAGTTCTCAACTGGCAACTGGAAGGTTTGGGATATAAATGCCCTCACCCCTTGGGAGGGGGGATCGTTTTGGGGCATGACAAGTATGTGGTTCTATATCAATGACATCCTCTTCAGTTAAAAATTTCACTAAAACTTTATTGTTTAATGTGAAAACAATGAAAATATGATTTTCCTTATGTAATATTTTCATGGTCTTTCTTCTCCACATTAATAGCAAGCTGTACCACGACAGTGAGTTTTGTTTGGGTCACTGCTAAATGCCCAGTCAACATGGAAACACAGCCTGGCACATGAGCACGTTGATAGGGCTGGGATGTAAGAGAGTGGAGGATGGGCACGCTCAATGTGGAGGAGGGAACTTAGGAGGCAACGTTGAAATTACTTAATGATGCTGAATTTCATCACCTTATTGTGGGGTTATCAAGATCCTCCTCCCCTGCCCCACAATACTATGGTCATTTGAAAGCTGTCTCTGGCTCATGATCTTTATCTGTATTTAAATTTCCAAAATTACTGACCAAGGGGAAAACACGGCTATTTCCTGACTGTTGGTTCCATCATCGTAATTACTGGTGACATACACACCCTCAACTTCAACCTCCACTCTGCTTCCAAACACAAGATCATCAAACAATTCTCTCTCCGTAGGCATGAGTAATTCCATAGAGAATCCATCCTCACTTTTCCAAGTTTCTGCTATTATGTCTCTGATTTATTAATTTACTTATGTTTTACTCTTCATTCTCTTTTTCTGTTTTTTTTTTTTTTTATTTTTTAGGATTGTTTTCCTCAGGAAATGTAAGCCAGTCTGTTTTTATCTCAAACAACCTATATAAGGCCTTGCATTACAGTTCTCCATAGGCAATATTTACCTATTTACGATTTTACTGATGATCTTGTTTCCTATGGCAACATTTCTTGGGATGGGTTATATTTTTCTTGCAGAAAACAGTATCTAATTTAAAAGTGTTCTTCCTGTTGCATCACCTAGAACAGTAGAAGGGACTGATAGGTACACAGTTCCCTGTTGGATTGATAACAAGAAATCACACTTTCAAGCTGGTTTATGCCTATATGACAAAAAATAACAGTCATTCAGTAAGCATTTCTTTATTGTCTAATATACATGAGTGATAGTCATGGAAAAACACAGAGAAACTGTACAACTTGGATAAAGAGTCAACTTAGTAGAAAATGATTTTGTTGGAGATGGATAAAAGATAACTAGGTTGACTCAATGGGCCTTTAGATGTAAATGGGGAAGCTACTGAATAAGCCAATGGGCTTGACCTTTTTTGCTCTGTAGTATATACAGGAAGGCAATAGTTTTGTGAGTGTTAAAAATGAACATTGTATTATTTATTTGGCTCTTAGAACTGCCACCTTATACTCACATTACCGTCTCTCAGCATTTTCAAGTTATTAGTTACAAAGTTAATCACCTTCTATCTAGACCTTCTAGTCCACACTCTCCTACTAGATTCTGGGGTGGTGTGTGTTGTGTTGTTAATGTTTTTACTTTATTTTATTATTTTTTTTTCTATAGAACCCTCTCTTCTCATAGTTGTTCATTAGTTATCACTATCTGGAGAAATTACAGAATGTTATCTCCAGTTCCTTTTGTCAACAAATAGATATATTTATATAGTAAAATGATGTAAACATTATAAAGGTATTCCATGTAGTGTATAAATATTATCACCATTTAACTTCTTTGCTAGTTTATTTAGTTAACTACTGATGAAATAACATGTGAAAAGTCTTTTCTATCCTCTACTTCTTTATCTGACAGAGATTACTACAAATTTATCAAATGATTCACATGTTTGAAAACTACTGAGCACTTTGTACATGTCAGCACTGATTTTCACTGGCAGTACACAGCAGAAAACAGGACAGAGAAAGTTTCTGCTTCCAAGTTGTTGACATTCTATCGCAATGGAATTGACAATGGATAAATAATGTCTGAGATGGTGACACTGTATATTTAAGGGTAGCACATTTTAGTTTAGAAATGGCTCAAATGTTCTATATTATTTATTGCTACACAACTCCCCTCCAAGCTTAGCAGCGTTAAACAATAACTGCTGATTATCTCACTCCCATTCTGTAGGTCAGGGATCCAGAATCAGTTAGCTAGTGGTCTCTCATGAAGCTGCAATCAACACAGTGGTCAAGGCTGCTTTTTTTTGAAGACATAACAAGCACAGAATCTTCCAGGGTATCTGACTTCATGGCGGGCAAGTTAATGCTGGTCATTGGCAGTAGATCTCAATTCCTCAGCACACAAACTTCTCCACAGGGATGCTAGGGGTTCCTTACCACATGGAGGCTAACTTGCCCTACAGCAAGTGACTCAAGAGGAGGCTAGTCCGAAGCCACATGCCCCTTAAGACACAGTCTCAAGTCACATATCTTCACTGCTGCCTATGTGTAGCCATGAGTCACTTGCTTAAGGGAGTGAACTGGGCTTGGCTTCTTGAAGGGGAAATATCAGAGTATTTGCAGAAATGTCTTAAAACCACTACAATTATACTAGAACATATAATAATAAATGAATGGGGTGTTTCAAAATTAGTTATGTCTTGGTGTATACGAATCACTAGTTACTGTATCATGCCTTGTTAGGAGTTGAGAGTTCATTATTATATATATTTTTTACTTTTTAAAAAGATATATTTATTACATCATCCATAATTTTTATACAATGTATGATTTTTCCATGAAATTCCCACTGCCAGTTCACCCATGTATCATAGTCCCTTGTGCTCTTCCCATTCCCGTCCTGATGAGACCTGTTTTTTTTTGATTTATTTATTTGTGCATACAGAGCTGGGGTACAAGCCAGAGGTGCAGAGTCTTCATCTGAGACAGTGGGGAGCAGAACAGGCAAACAGGCAAAGTGCACTGCTGAGGGGAGCAGCGGGCGGGTCAGGAGAGGTCTGCCGCGCCATGTGGGTCAGCTCCAGGGCTGGGGATTGAATTCTCATTGAAGCGTCTGCGGCTCGCTTGCAGTGCTGTGTCCTAACCTGTTGCACCACCAGGAGGGCCTGATGAGAGTTTATTTTTAAATAAAGAATCACTGAAAATTTAGGTTTCTTGAGTCTTAGTCTTTAAATTTTCAGTTTGTTTTTTTTTCATTCTAGTATTAGTCGATGATTTTAGGGTGGTATATTATTACAGCATAATTGTACTGACCATAACTTGTGCAATTGACTGCAAGGCTAGAAGTCCAGGGCCCAAGGGTAAACTAAAACCCCCTCTGGTTCTCAAATATGTCAGTTTTGGTGGAATACCTGGAACCTACAAAACTTGTTCCAGTGTGGCTCCCCGGAGACTTGTCTGTACATAGAGGCTGTACAGTAGAGTGAAAATTTAAAATTGCTACTCTTATCAGAAGCTTGATGAGAAATGACATATGATCATTCAGAGGCTGTAAGTGACCAGAGGAAAGTGAAGGAGAAGAAAAATTCCTTGACCACTCGACTGTAATATTTCCAGTTAACTGGAACAATGAGAGGCCCCTGGGTCTCTGTGCAGACCTTTCCAGAGTTGCCTCTAAATGACTGAAATGGTGAACTTGGAATTAATCCATCTCAACCTTTCCCACAACAGATCTTTCCCTCTGAGCAGTCTTTCCTGGGCAGCCTTTGGGAAGGCTTCATAGATGGGGAGTTATTCTGGAGACTGACAGTGACTTAGCCTCGGGACCTTTAAAGATAAAGGATTCTTGTCAACCATATAAGGCCCTCTTTTTCCCCAGCAGAGAATGCTTTTACATTTCTTGGTGGATAGATTAGTAGCTGAAGATAACACCATTCTTTGAATTTTCCCAAAATTCTTTGAATTTTTAATTTATTTTATAATAAAGAACTAAAAGACAAGTGCTATCAAAAGAAGAATTAAGAAAAACATCCTATTGAAGATCATCAGTCATATTTCAGACCTTGCCGAATACATGGAGATTTTATCTCTATACTAACCAGTAAAGAAAATAGAGGGTGTAGATTAAAGATGTTTTTCCATATTAGTGGTGGAGAGGTGTGGTGTCTTGCATATTTGAGACATTTCTGTTGCACAGATTGAGGAGGATGGAACTTATTTTCTCAGGAAGACATAACATTTTACACAGCAACACTGGAAAAAAAAAAATCAACTGCTGATTAATAGATACTTGTTCCCAAAGAGGTAGTTTGGGGCAGGAAGAAAATCTTAGATGTATTTATGTTGATTTTAAACAAAGTTAGGCAGTGTTAAATTTATGGCAATGTACAGCTGGGAGGAACTTGAGATGGTTTGATTGTGATACCAGAGAGGCATAAATGATTTGGTGAATCCTGATAGAACCAGTACTGGAAATGTCCTGACCACGATTTTTTGAAAAATAATATCACTGTTTTTTTTTAAACTTAACTCTGTAAAATAGTAATCAACTCACTGGGTACTATTATAGAGGTATTATGTGCCTATTTTCATCTGAGAAGAAAAAAGGAACAAAAAATTAATAAAAAAGAAACAAGGGCCATAGAAATATAAAGAATATGAATTGCTAAAAAAAAAAAAAAAGTGAAATTACAGTTGGCAGAAGACAAGGTACAGGGACCAGAAGTGAGACTGTAGTTGGTTCCTGCATGAAACTTTCTTGGACATCCAGTCTCTCAAGGAGGAGTGAGTTGGCATCTGATGATTTAGAATAATAATGGGTGTTCTTGTGTGGATGTAATATTTTAATTTTAATTTAATACTGACAGAAGAGAAGCTCTTCTGTTCTGCTCCAAGCATGATTAGCTCATTCTATTATTGGTAACTTCTGACAACTTGTGTATCCCCATTCTGTGTTCAAATCTTTAAACAAAATTCAGAATCCTGCATCTGCTCTTTCTGCCTTTATCACTATGCTATTTCTGTTTTCAAAGGCGGTGTCCCCCAAACCAGTCCAGCGTGTGAGTTTTCACAATGACGGTGAGCCCTGCAGGCTCAGAACACAGGGAGGAATCTTTGGTCCCCAATGGGCGACTGCGCCCGGTCATCTCTCCTCCACCACGGACACCTCACTATTAGCAAAGGAGATTTTTGAAGCTAGTAGGATCCTTGAAGTTGCTTTGGACCTAAATGCCCAGCATACTAGCTCACAGAGACTGACGTCTCAAGGTTCTGGGACCACTAGCTGGCTGGAGAAGAGACTGGTGTAGATGCTTTGGTCAGGGCCACATAGTTCCCCTTCAAAATACAAATTCTTCCAGGGACAGGAACATGTTAGGGCAGCCGCTTTAGCCACCGGGAGTTTCCTGCAACACAGCATGGGCACAAGGGGGAGGAGGTAGCTCTGGAAGAGGGGACACTTTAGGGAGACTGGCTTCCTTGACTGTTGCTGGGGGTCCTTGCAGGTGAGACTGGGGTCCTGCTCCACCTGGCTGGCCATTCTGTGGCACCCCCCACAGGAGACAGTATTTGCAGCAGGATGGCAGTGAGGTGCCCACCCTGGGGGGCCTCCCACCTCCTGCTGCCGCCCCCCCCCCGCTGTCACCCAAGGCCACCTTGGTTTCAGTTCACCCAGCAGAACCGATTTCCTGGGACTCAGGAGCTCAGTCTCTGCAAGGCTGGAGGCTCCCTGTTGACCCCTGAACTGAATCTGGAATCTCCCCTCCTCCTGCCCTCACCAACCCCCATCGACAGCTGTTTTTCTGGGACTATGGTCAGGAGAAGGGGAAAATGTGGCAAAGGAATGGATAGAAATGCATTGTGCTGCAACACAAAGCAAAATTTATATGGAGCTCAAATGGAAAAAGAAGAAAGAGTTGGTCTGGGAGTTGCTTCCAGAGTCGATCAGGGACTGTAAAACAATGACTGTTGCTATCATTTGTTTGCTGGTTGTGGTTTTAATGACCATTTTGGTGACTTCTTTTGGCAGCAAATGTGAGTTGTCCTGTTTAATTAGACCAGTAGGAGTGTACTTAAAAACTCAATGCAACGTCTGACTCCCTTCAGGAAAGCTCTGCTTGGTATTAATTTTCACCCTTTTCCTTTTGATGTTAAAGTAGACCGAAACACTTCCTGCTTTCCTAATATGTTCGCTTTTACCCCCTCCTTTCCTCCCCAATGATTATAGTATTTCAAAGTATAAGGGGCCAGTTGTGGAAAATTAAGGAACAGAGTCTGATTACAAGCTCAGATGTCTAAGGATCACTGACGGGAAGCATAAATATGATTGGAGTGAAACCCTGCAGAATTTAAATACCCTTATAGATGAAAACTAGAAGAAACTTTTCTCTTATTTATGTAATTGCAGGCAAATAATACAAAACCAAACATATTTTAGACGGAATTCAAAGTTCATTAAAGCTGCTTAATTACAGTTCGGAACATATGGAACATATTGATTTGAAATGGCTTTATAAAAGATTTCTACTATGCCAAACACAAACTAGAAAATACAAAAGAATAAATAAACAACATCTTTTTGTTCTTGTTAACACCTTAGAGAATTTTCTAAAATTTTAGCTTTGCATTTTATGACACACCAAGCAGTGTGTTATTCCTAGTGTTAAAAGTTTACTCAACCTAATTTAATTATACATTTCATTTTTGATATGAAATGACTTACATTGATTTTTTTTCTACCTTGAGCTTTTGTTTATCATCAATATACAGTTTACATTTGAAGTGAAAATCGTTGAACCTGAAATTCTTCATATTCTACTTCCTTGTTCAGAGATTGTGGGTCCCATGAAATTAGACTGAAGCTGTCAGAACAATTGGTACCCATGGCATTGGGTCTTCCTTGGACACTGTAACCTGAGCCTGGGGTGACAAGTACCATACATCCAGAGGGAAGAATGACTATTCCTTCTGTGTATAGAACAGTCCTACTTTAGCACTAAGGAAGTTCAGTTCTTTTACAGGTATTGATTCCTTGAACTCTTCAAAAATACAGTGAGGTAGCATGGAAAACGGGATTTAACAGTGAGAATTTGTCTTTTGACTTCTAAGATGATTTGTACCAGTTGTACTGACGGTTTGACTTTGTGGGACTCATAATCTCTGAACAAGGAAACTTTTAATTGACTTCTCCTAGTATGATTTAAAATATGTGAGGTTTTGGAATATTTACGCAATGGCAGATCAATTATGCAGTTGGTCACTGAGTTCTAGAAGAAAGCCAACACCAACTCTCTCACTCTAGGACAACTTAATGTGAAGGAATGATCAAAAGAGAATTCAAGTCAGTAGGAGATTTAGCAAAATTTAGGAGATTAGCAGCATTTAGGAGATTAACAAAAAAAAAAGCTTGAGGACTTCACTACCTGAATTACCTGGTAGGGACCTGAAGTATTTAGGAGATAATGACATTACTATGGGCTGAAGCATTCAGAGCAAATGGAGCTGAATGAAAGACAAGATCAGAAGCAGCTTGGATAATTTAGTTAACCGATGACTTTGCGGTGAGGTCATGTCATAGATAAGACTTAGTTCTAACTGCAACGTAGTTCCCAGGCAAACTTTCCCAGAATTATTTGGGATCTCTCAAGATAAATGAGGTATGCGTGAGACAATTACATGGAAAGACAACACTAAGGACGTTTTTTACTTGTGTTTTAATATTTTCATTGAGGTAATGTTGGTTTGCAACATTGTATATGATGTTGGGGTACGCAAGCCCACATGTCTAGCGGGGTGTTCCATACTTTCCACCAAAGCTCTGCCTCCACCTTGGTCCCTCCCCCATTTTTTCTCCACTTGTACCTTCCCCTTTCAGGAGTCTGTCTCCTACAGTCCACTTTCAGGGCTTGTTTTGGTTTTTGTCTGTTTTTTTTGCTTTGTTTCTTGTATTCCACCTATGGACAAAGTCACCCTTACTTGTCCTCTCCTGACGTATTTCACGTAGCGTCATTCCCTCCAGCTCCGTCCCTGCTGTCCCAGACCACAAATGTTTATCTTCTGCTTTTAAATCCGATGAGTATACCACAGATTTTTAAAATTTTGAAATGTATTTTTATTTATGCTACAATGAGTTTTTTCAGTTAAATATATAAAAGTATCACCACTATAGAACATTTATTTACTTATTTAAATTTATTATTATATATATTTGATATAATTTTTCCATTTTGTGCAGTGTGTGCTTTCTTATCTTGGGTGTTGTCCCCACAAAGTTCCACTTCACCCTTTGGTACCACATCTTTTTTTTTTTTTTTGAGGATTTATTTATTTGTGCATACAGAACTGGGGTACAGGCTGGAGGTGCAGGGGCGGTGAGAGGACTCACCAGAGACAGAGTGGGGAACAGAACAGGCTGACTAACAAAGTATACTGCTGAGGGGAGCAGTGGGCAGGTCAGGAGAGGTCTGTCATACCATGTGGGTCACCTCTGGGGCGGGGATGGAACTCATGCTGAAGTGGCTTTAGCTTCTTAGTGCTGTGCTTCAACCTGCTGCACCACCAGGGAGGGTCCTGGTACCACATCTTAACCCACGTGTCTGTCACTGGGCACTAAGGTTGTTATCAAAACGCGGCTACTGTAAACAGTGCTGCAATGTACACAGCAGAGCATACAGTTTTTTGAATTAGTGTTTTCCTGGCAGGGCTATCTAGAAAATGGGTTGCTAGATGGTGTAGTAGATCTATTTTTAATATTTTGAGAAAAATCCATACTCTTTCCCAAAGGATTTGGACGAGTCTACATTCCACCAACAGTTTAGAAAGATTTGCTTTTCTCCACATTCTCACCAGCACTTGTTCCTGGTACTACTGATACCAGCAATTTTGATTCACATTTCTCTGATAATAATTTTTTTTTTCACATGCGTGCTGACCACCAGTACATCTTCATTTTAGATGTATCTACTTAGTGTTTCTGCTGAAGTTTTGCTTGGGTTATTTGTTTCCTTGTTGAGTTGTATGAATTCTTCACAGATCTCAGCTACATTAGCCCCTTACCAGATACATGATGTGCAAACATTTCTCCCATTCAGTGGGCGTCTTCCTTTTTTAACTACCATTTTTTTTTTTTGCAGCAGAAATGCTTTAATATGATGTCACATTTGTTAATTTTTGCTTTTGTTTCCCTTGCTGATGGAGTTGAGTCCTCAAAGCCATCTCAGAAGCCATTATCTCTGGGTGTTTTGCTTATCTTTTCTTTTAGGTTTTAAGATTTCAGGCCTTCCATTTTGAGTTACTATTCTTGTCTGTTGTGAGACAGGAGTCTAGCTTCAATCTTTTGCATGTGGCTGTCCGGTTTCCCCTACACCATTTTGTAGACATTCCCTTTCTCCATCATACTGTTCCTTTGTTAGAAGTTACAGGTAAGCCCATGTAAGTGTGGGTTTATTTCTAGGCTCTCAATCTGTTCCATTGATCTGTGTGCTATTTTCACTCTAACAATATACTATTCTGATTCTAGAGCTTTGTGGTATAGTTTGAAGTCTGGGAGTGTGACCCGCTGTTCTATTTTTTCAGGATTGCTTTGACTGTTCAGGGTCTTTTGTGGGATCACATAAAGTTCTGTAACATTCAATAATTTGAATGTTCTGAAAATAGTGAAAAGACAGTATTATGGAATGAAATGGTAATTAAGAGAAGGACTTTAGATTGTGGGATAAATTTGAATGTTTGTAGCAGTTTATTTTGCTTGCTTTCTGTAACCCATTAGAAAATCTGTACTACTTTACAGTTAATTAGTTTCAAAGTTTTCTTAATTCGTTCTTCCTTTGTTGATGATACAAATTAGAATAATAGCCACTGATGTAAAAATGCTCCATTGCTAGTTCTCAATTAAAAAAAAGTGAATAAAGTTGGGGCCAACTCAAGCTGTTAATATCACATGAATCCTTAAAACTCCTTCCTTGCCTGGGTCAACCAGGATACTTTCCTCTGATTAAAGATGACAGAAGAAAATCCCCCTGCAGAAAAGCACATGATGCCTTTGATCTGTAAGGGCTACTGGACCAGTTTCTGAATCCCCCTGTGTCCTGCTTAATACTGAATAAATATTCCACTGACTGAATAGCTGACCTAAATGTCCAGGAACAGCCAAATTCAGAAAGATGAAGGAACTGGAATGAGAAATCTAGGAAACCTGGACTCTGGCATCAGAGTCCAAATTTACAAATTTAATCCAACTTGTTCCTTGTTACGTGTCAGGAACTGTGAAAAACCTCAAAATGCCAGTGGGGAATTCTGCTTTCTGAAGCACAAGAGAGGCTGCTGTTTGGCAACCTATAGCTGCACAGGGGAGCCACAAAATTCACCCCCAGAGGAGAAAAATGAACAAATACTAAATGATCATCATGTGTATGCTTAAATTTCCAAAGCTATTTATCTTAGATTCTGCTTTTCTGATCTGCCCACTGGAGGACTTGGAGCTTGCATTTCAGACTGGAAGGGAGGCCTCCTTAAAACTTTCACATGCTAACAGCTGTAATTAAGGTAGAAGGCCTTATTTAAATAGTAATTAGCGTTCAGGACTTGAAGTGTAAACAGAACGCTAATTCATTTGGATAGTTAATTGGGCTCCCAGGTTGGAGATGTTGGCATGGCCCCCCAGTGATGATGTATTTAGGCACTGGCCACAGGGTGTTGATTCAGTGGGATGAAATTTTGCAAACTCTTGCTTGACTCCAGGAATTTTAGTTTTTATTTTTTTTGTTATTGGTTTCTGAGTTATAGCTTTTTAACTTGCCAATAAATGACAAATGCAAATGAATTTGTAAACATGGTGAAGTATCAAGTAAAATTCTATGGTGATATCACTAACACTTGGCTTCACAATAACAAGACACCTAAGGTCCAATGTTTTCATGGTATCCCAGGCAATTATGACAGCTTCCCTTTCATAATCAGGAATAACCTGGTTTTCAGATAATGCTTGATGGCCCCAATCATAACAGAGGTGATACAGCGGCGTGACTGCAGCAACTGGAGGAGAAAACAGAAACTGTGCAGCCACGAAAGTCAAGGTCCTTCTCCCAGCAGTGCCATAAAAGTGGTTAACCATTACTCTGCCTGGAATGATGTCATCGCCTTTGACAAGTTTCCTGGCCTGCCAACCACTTGCTCAAAAACAAAGCCAAACAGATCTTGCATTCCTAGCTCTGAGCCGTTGCAAGAAAGGTGGGTCTAATGCTTCCACTTTTGAACATAGGCTGTTCTCGGTTGCTTCTGCTCATCACATCATTTGCAATGGATGCTTAGGCCAGGGCTAGCCATCCTGCTAACTCGTGCATCCACACAGACCTGTAAAAATAGCACTTATCACAATCCCACAAATATTTAATAATGAATGCAGTGTGGCAGGCACATAGGAGAATAAACACCAGATGCTGATTGAAAGAATAAACACCAACCTGACTGCTTACTCTGTGTTGGGTGTTACCAGGGAGGTGGCAGGAAGGAAGGGAGAGAAAGTTCTGTGTACCATGCAGGTGGTGCTGCCCTCGAGGGGTTAACAGTCTGCCAGGGAGGACCATATCAGTAAACACTCCTGATTGAAGGTTGGGTTTATTAGGTGCTCACATAATCGCTAGCTATGAGTGTGAGCTACACTTCACAGGTGGAACCCAGGGGGGGCTACTCAGGGCGGGGGCTTGAAGGAGAGAGGTAGAAGCTCCTGGAGTTAGGATTTCCCCCAGTTCAGGGTTCCCGGGAATATTTCCCTGAAAATGAACTTGGAAGGGCCCTCTCGCTGAGCTGTGCACATGTCTTTCCTTTTTATAACTTCGATTTGGTTGACAACTTTCCGCCAAAACGCATGACTAATCCAAACGGGCATTAGCTCACGTCGCAAGTATAAGTCGCATAACATGGCCACGTGGAACCCAAACTTCTCCATGTATTACCGTTCAGCTTCCCGCGGAGCTCAAGCCTTCCGCCCTCTTCTGAAAAGCGGGACGACGTCGCCACCGCCATCCAAACGAGAAAGCAATTTTACTTTGAGAAATGTAAAACCCGGAGGGTTCCACCGCAGAGCAATATCGATCCGAGGCTTTGCAAAGAACACAACAGGCAGGTTCCCCCACCTTTCGCGGGGGTGCTGTCGCTCCCCCCGCCGCAGACGGTCCTGCTGCCCACAGACCCCCGAGACGCGCTCCCCGCGCGCGCCTCCCCAGCCGCCCCCAGAAGAGGAAAGTGGGGAGCCGGCCGCGGGCGAGCGGCCAGCCAAGGGACGCGGGCGTCGGGGCCCACGCACCCCTCCCACGAGTTTCCCCGGGTCCTCGGCCCCGCCCCCCCTTTTATTCCGAGTGCGGCGACCGGAGCTGAAACTTTGTAACCCGAGCGCGCCGGCGCC
>NW_004567102.1:83369057-83400593 GCF_000260355.1 Condylura cristata | reverse complement strand
GCCGCGGCCGCACTTCCCTGGCGACTCGCGGCGGCGGCGACCGGGCCGCCCACCATGGAGCCCGTGACCAAGTGGAGCCCCAAGCAAGTGGTGGACTGGACGAGAGGTGAGCGGGCCGGGCCCCGGCGCCTTCACCCCGGGGTGGGAGTCCCCGGAGCTGGTGGGGCGGGGGTCCCCAGCCCCTCTTGCAGGCCAGCTGCGGGGGGCGCACATTGCGGTGACGACGCAAACTTCTTCCGAGTGGCCTGTGCGCCCTCGCCGTCGCGCTGCTTCGGGGGTGCTGCGTGTGGCAAGCCAGGAGAAGTTGCTTCTTTGAGCCGAGGAGCCCGAGGGGTGCCTTTCTGTGGAGGTGGGGGCACCCTCTGCCTGACCTGGGTGCCGGGCCCCGGCTCCGGTCCTGGGGCGCAGAGGCACAAGGCGCCTTTGTGTGGGTGACCCCCCTCGGACCTCAGAAACGCTGCCTGCCCACAGCCATCTGCGGGCGAGACGGGGCGGTTGGACAGGTAGAGGGAGACGCCGCGGCTCCCGGACCCTCTCTGTTTTTGTTGGAAAAAGCCGAGAGGGCAGCGCCCGAGCCAGCGGCGAGGCATCGGCGCCCGCCAAGAGCCCGGAGCTCAACTCCGCGGGACTCGGCGACTCTTACCCCAGGAAGGCGCCAGTTCCCCCGTGGGAAGGGAAATCTAACTGTTCTGAACCACTGTCTTGGGGATGAGGAAAAGACACGAGGCAGAGCCTTGAGCTCCGACTGTCACACTGACTTTTCAGCACCTCTCCAAATAGGGAGAGGTGGCCGAGGCTCTCCAAACCCTCCACGACAGTGGGGTCTGCCGAGAACAACCGGTATTCTCAGGCGGTCCTCGCCCACTCTGTTTCCAGTTACGTTTGATTTTTCTTCTGCTCATCCAGATTATGCTCAATAATAACAGAACTGTATAGCTGACAGCACGCCAAGGACCCTCTCTCTTGCCTTTGGCCACTGCAGTTAGCCAGTGAGGTAGATAATACTGGTAAGATCAGGCCATCTTTCAAACTGTCTCCCGGCCTGGGGCATCATGAAAACTGATCGTGGGCATCTCATTTCTTGCCTGTTGGAGGAGCGTAAGTGGGTGGGGCATAGGGATTCTGGGTTGTATGTGATGGTCACTGGGATAGCTGACCTTTTCTCAGTCAGGAGGGGTTGGGGGATACACTTTTCCCTAAGGAGTTTGTCTCAGAACTAAAATGTAGTTGTAAACAGCAAATGTTTGTACATGGGTGATGAGAATTGCCCAGGTAGAGTAAATTGCATTATTCCCGTTTGGCATGAAATGTTAACTTGAAAAGTGTAAGTGCCCTACCCGGTTTTGAAATGGGATGAGCTCCTCGTCTGGCAGCTTGCCCAGACTAAGCTGGTTAATCCCTTTTACCTGTATGTCCATCACAGAGGCTGTTTCAGAAGCTGATGACCTCAGCAGTTTTTGACAAGGAGAGTTGCTCTTGTCCAGTGCGGTAGCCAGGAGCCTTAGGTGGCTCTTACACCCTCCCAATATGGCTGTTGGGAATGGTGACACGCTGTGAGTGTCCAGTACACATGTAGGTGAAGACTTGGAAGAAAAGAATTAAGCGATTGCACTCATTTTTCATACTTACTACATTTTGAAATGCGAGTCTTTCGGTCACGTTGGGTTAATACATTATTACTAAAATGAACTTCACCCGTTATTTTTACCTTCTTAAATATGGCTCCCCAAAATGGAAAATTGGAGTCATGGTTCATGTTTGTGGCTTGCTGTGGTCCCACTGGATAGGACTCTCCAGCCCAGAGAAAGGTTTAGGTGGATCCCACTTTGACTTCCCCGAGGCTCTGCCAGCCTACTTGATGATGTACAGCCAGAAAAATGGTAACAGGCACACAGAAGATTAGGGAGTGAGATCTTCACACCCTCAGGAGTTGTTTTTTTTTTTTTGTTCCTTTTGGAATTGGGAGAAGGGAAGTGTCAATGCACCTCCTGTTTTGTTTGTTGGCATTTAAAGGAAGAGCAGATTAAGATGTTTTTGGTATCCAGTTGCTTTGGAGTATTATGATTCAGTTGAGCTGCTTTCCTCTAGGGAACTTGCCTGCCGCCCTGAGAGCCCCTCACCTTGGTGGTTCACTATCTTGTGCTGAAGCTGCGGACACTGGCTAGCACTTGGCAACTCTAGGCACAGTGCTGTGCTCTTTGGGACCCTACGCACAGCCTCCTTGAATGACCTGGATATTTTCTGTGTTGAAATCTAACAAAGATAAAATGCGTGGCTAGCTCTTAGATGGCAAGAGGCGGGACTCTGCCATATGGCATGGCACGTTACCGGAGTATTCTCATTGTAATTGGACAGTATTGACTTTTTAATAAACGATGGACTTACGCAAGCTGGTTCGCTTATAGGGCTATTTTTAGCTCTCTGCTAACCTCCGTACCGAAATCCTACTTTATAAATACTTCCTACTGATAAGCTGCTCTTCATAGACTTTGCCACTCTAGTGTGGGGCGGTGATCATGAGCAGTGCTGTGAGCCTCAGGCTGAGAACTGCCCGATGCTGGCCGTGACCTGCAATCTGCCCTCCTGTTGCTATGATGAGGCAGAGGCAGCCTTAGGAAGAAGGTTGATGTCTACACAACAGATTCATCTGACTTTTCAGGTTATTATCCCTCATTATCATAGCTCACTTGCATTCATCTCAAGGCAATGATGTCACTCCTTTGGTCATATTAGCAGATCCTCAGTTCATGCTAACAAGGTGGCAGGCGCATTTCATACATGTTGTTCTATTTACAGTGCATAACGCCCTTTGAAATAAGAGCAGTTATTCCCACTTTGCAGTGGAGGAAACTGAGGCACAGACAGGTTAAGTGCTGTGATGGGGTGGTAACTGACACAGCAGTGTGCGGGCCAGGGGGTTTGGCTTCACTCCACCCCATCCTCCTGGGACCTTGCCTGCAACTGTCAGAATCGTTTCCCAGGAGTCGAGTGCACATTTGTGATTCCCCTGGTGTGAGCTCTTAAGACCTTCTGTTAGTGGAGGAGAGTTGTCCAGTTTATTGGTGCCTCCTACATATTTTCTGTCTATCGGGAAGGGAATTTGCTAACCAAATTCATTCCCAGGTCACGGCACGTTCAGATAATTCAGTTTGGTTTTTGCCAAGCAAATGATCTTCTACAACTGGAATCATATGACAGTAGGTCAGCTGACCCCAAGAGAAAACCCCTCTGGCTGTGGCGTCACCAGATCGGCGCTTCGATTTTCCCTTGTAACAGAAGGCCCGGGGTGGTGATTCAGGACCCCACCCAGGGCGTCTGCATGGTGCTACCAGAGGTCCCCGGGCCAGCCTGTGCCTTCCTCTTTAATCCTCAATGCAGGGTGCTCGATCCACAGCCAGGATCATGTTCTTCTTCGAGGTAGGGGTGAGGATGCCCGGCCGGCCAGACGCTGGCAGCCAGGTGCTCGCCATGGGCAAGGTGCTGACAAGTGCCAGCAGGAACCAGGCTTCTGCCAGGCCGCGTGACCACGTCATGTAGCAAGGGAGTCTGGTTACTGTAGTTTTATTTTTTTAACTTGGGTACATTACACCCTGAAAAAATGGGAGTTTGGAAGGAAGAAGGGGGGCGGCTATTGATGGGCAGCTGGTAGTTTCTGGCACAGTGACTTACATCTGGGGCTGCATGGCTCAGGCCTCAAAGTGGGACGCGTGGCCCCGTTTCCTCTTACGCCAGCCCGCGGCTCTGGCCTGGTTTAGAAAGCGTTAGCTCTTCATTCCTGTGACGTTTTCTTGGACAAAACCTGACCTTCCATGAGGTCTTTGTGTCTCAGCTTGATGTAAAGAGGCCGCCCGAGTCGTTTTTATGCTTTGGGAGACCACGGAGTATCTTACCCAAGGGCTACTCTGTCCTGGCAGCCCCTGTGTCCCCGGTCAGCCCGGAGCAGTGCCCTAACCCACGTGCTGGTGAAGGGGCACAGCTCCAGAGCCCGGTCTGCTCCGGGCACCCGCTCACCCTGGCCACATGGTGCTGCGGGCAGGGCAACACTTCCCCGCTGCCCACCACGACGGAAGGGCCTCTCTTGCGCACCTGGGCTGTTGCCTCAGGGCATGAGGCTATTCCCCGAGGGGACACGGCCCCAGGCTGGCCCTTCCCAGGTGACTGTTGCGGTGTGTCCTCCATGCAATGCACCTGGCCGGGGTCACGGAGGGGTTGCATTCGGAGAGCTGGTAGTGGCAGTGAGCTGGGGAGTGCCAGCCTATGCTGGGGCCCCTTCCTGGCCTGTTGTTTTGGGAACCCTGACTCTTGTTAGGTGATGCTTTCCCCTTCCACCCCTACGGTCATTGAGGGGGCGCTCCCTCCCCCTGGCAGCTGTAAGTCCACCACTGGGCCGTGGTTCAGAATGCTTCTTTGTAGTCCACTCCTTCCCGATTCTAGTTTATCTCCTGGACTCCAGCCATGGAATTTTCTTAATCATCATAATAGAAAAACCTTCATGGAAGAGGTTACAGTGTGTCAGACACTGCTAAGAGCTGTATTTAAACTCCCTCTTTCCATTCCTGAAGCTTCCATGAGGTGGGTGCACCCTTGTCAGCTGGTATTAAAGACGTGGGCACGAAAGCTGGGCATGCGTGTGCAGCTCTTACACACTGGCTGATCCTCCATCACTTCCGCACCCCAGGGCCTGTTCCAGGTAAGCTTGGGGGCCAGAGCTCGGCCCTGGAAGCCCGCTCCGCGTTTGAATCACAGTTCCACTCCCAGCGGCAGACACTTAGTACGTTACTGCTCGCTTTTATTGCTTCCCTTTCTTTTATCCTCTAGCTCCAGGACATAGTTAGTCTCTCTGGGCAGTCAGGTGAATCCCTGTCGATTGCTGTCATTCGGGGCAACAGTCAGTGCCGAAGCCATTTACCTACCACTCCGGACCTGGGGCTGGACCTGGAGCTCTTCAGGGAGGTCATGAAGCTCCGTGAGGGCTCCCTTTTGCCAATATCCTGAGCCTCCTCTGGATAAATAAGTTCAGTAATAAATGTGACTTTGACCTTAGGTTGCCGGGTAGACTTCCCGTGAGCGTGGATATCGGCACCGGCTCCTGCCATTGGCTCTGGCACGCTGAGGGCCACCTGGGAGCTTGTCGGAGGTGTAGCAGCTCAGGACCTGCATTTTAACAAGGTTCCGAGGTGACAGTGTGCTCACTGCAGTTGGAGGGCCCCCCACTCCCTCTGAACCCCTCCCCTTCCCAGCACACAGCGTTTTCACACTTTGCTCATAGGTCCTGCTCTCTGATCTGGCATGCGATCAATCTGCTTTATTTAAGTTGTTGAATGACGACACTTAACTTGGAGGATGCTTGGTTTGGCCCTGAATTAAAGCAAGGCAAAGCAAAAAAAAAAAAATCTTATTAGGGTGTGTGCTTCTATTTATAATAAGCACCACCTAGCAACAGCATCAGGTAGCTCCCAGTGAACTAAGTGAGGCATCTCCCCTGAGATGTCTGGGGCCTGGGGAGTTCTCGTGACAACCTTCCTTGGAAGGCCTGTGTTAGGAAGGGAGGGGTGAGGGGTTTGTGGGCGCTGCAGGTGCTATTTGTCCTCTGGATCTACAGGCGGACGTTGGCCACCGGGATGGGCTTTGGACCCTACACTGTTCTACAGCCTGTGGCCTTCGCTGGTATTTAGGGGAGATTTCATGGTGGATGGGAAGTATGCTGAATAGCATTTCAGGGTAAATCACCAGGGCAGGTCTCGACGTTCAGGGTCTCCCTGGAACGTTGATGGCCTTTCCCTGCTGTCCCTCTCTCTGCTCATTTCCTGCTACTTCTGGAGTCTCTGCCACTGGCTTTGCCAGTGTCGAGGTTTTTCATGATGAACCGAATTCCATCTTTGCGAGCACCTCAGAGCTCTTTCTCGTTGCTTCTCATCTGACGCCCTTGTCTCAAGCCAGGGCTGCACAGCCAGGCTCACTCCCTGCCCCACCCCCAGGGGAGAGCCCACGCTCTGCGGCCTCCGTCCTAAGGCAGGAGCTGGGGCCCGTCCCTCCGGCTTCCTTCTGTTGTCCTCTTCAGACTCTAGCCCTTCCTCCGGCCAAGCGGCTACAGTTTCTCTCCTCACAGATCAGTGTGGCGAGCGGCAGCTTCAAAGAAGGGTTGTGCTTCCTGATCGTCCCACCAGGACTCACACTCACGGGACACATTCTTTTCCTTTTTCTAAGTACACAACTTAAGCAGGGCTCTAGCTCACTAAAGGTGAACTCCAGTTACTTATGTTACTGGAGTTGCTTGTGTCAGGTTTCTTCAGAATGCAAGTTGTTCGTGGGGTACACACCTCTCTTTTTGACTCTCTCAGTCTCATCTTTTATTTTTATTTTGAGGGCCATGTGTTTTTTGCTTGATACAGTGAAGTTCCTATTTGGTAAACCACGTCTGTAAACACCCGTCTGTCCGTACATAAATACCCAGCCTTCTGAAACGACACCTGCAGTTTTTATGGCCTCATTTCCTGCGTGCCTTTGAGTCTGCACAGCTTCTTCATGTTAACTCCTTGGGGAGTGTAGGACAAGCAGTTTTAACAAACAAGGGAGACTTGGGAGAAGGAAATAGAACTGAATTTGAATTCTGTGTCTGACATTAACTGATCTGTGAGTTTGAGTAAATACCTCTTCTCCTCCAGGACTGTTTTTGTTTTCTCATTTGTCAAATGGAACTTACACTAACCAACTCCCAGCATTTTAGATCGTACTGAAGAGATAATATAGGGGAACATGTACATCTTACCCGTATGTGTAACACGTATAAAAGTTCACCTCTAATTATCAGTGATTAATTCATAATAACTTTATGTTCACATGTGGTGTAACGGATTATTTCTGTTCAAACATCTAATGCTCTGTGGCTAGTCGCCACCTTTCACAGGCTTTCTAATAAGTTAGGACAGTCCTGTCTTCCCCTTCATGTCCGATATGTGGTAAGTTCCAGCCTCCCCATTTTCCACTGTTCCTTTTGTTTCCTGGGTACTTTCCCCTCACTGCTTCAAGGCCCTTGTCCTTAAAGAAAGGTGGTATCATAGAAAGGCTTCGTAGTAGCTCTCTTGGAAAGAGCTCAGGAGGAAGCCTTACCCTGACCACAAATTGTGCTCAAGGTGCCCCGATCCAGAAAGGACCCTGCTTTCATCTGGAAGATGTGTGGATGACAAACAACAACAGTCCCAGCAACATCCACAAAACAGATGACCCAGAAAATGGCCACAGTCCTAAGCTCCAAAAAGAAAGTAGGCAGAGCTATATGAAGGATTCAGATAGGATAAGGAAATGTCTTTGGGGGGCGTCATCCAGGGAGCCGACTGAGCTGGGACGTTGGGATGAAAACAACAAGAAGAAGACAGCCATGGGACAACTAGAAAGGAGAGCATTGCAGCGAGGGAACAGCTAGTGGACATAGGCCCTGAGGTGCAAGGGACTTGGAGCGTTTGCGCAAGGGAAGGAGTGGGCATCACGAAGAGCAAGGCCTGCAGGGGGTGGCGGGGGTGGTGAGAAAGATAGACAGAGGCGAGCCCATGTTGGGTCTTAGGCGACTCGGTCAGTGTTGGGGAGTTTTTTCTAATAACCATGGAAAATGGGCACAGTGTGATCTGATTGGGAATCGTGGGGCAGAAATAAATTCAGATTCCAGCAGGGAGGCGCCATGGTGTCTGGAGGTGGCGGTGCCGTGGACTAGGGCATGGGTGGCCCCGGAGTTTGAAGCCAACGGCTGGGCACAGTCGGGTCACCGATCCCTTGGCATCCTGGCGTGTGTATTCACCCACTGTTCTTTGCCTGCGGGTGTCCAGAGAGCTCCCTCATCCTGGCTACTCTCTTGTCATTTAAAATAGAGATCCCGATCTTTTCTTGCATTTACATACTTTCTTCCAATCGCTGTTCTCTGCTGGCACATTTTCCGGTTGCTACAGTCCTGAAGCTGTTTACTCACCTGTGAATAGGGGTTTTGTGGCGGTGAACTTAGCCTGGTTTGTTGTCTTTGACATCAGATGGCAAAAAAGGGGGTCTAAAGGGCCAAGGTGGTTTGTGCTTATTAGAACTAAACACTTCTTCACAGCATGGATCAGACGGTGAAAACTGGAAGCCTCTATGATGGACTTCAGTGATGCTTGAGTCAAAAGAACTGGGGGAGGGATGTGATTGAAAACAGTTTGCTCTATGGACAGACTTTCCTGGGTTTTTTGGGAAGACTGACCCACCTTATTTTTGGTTGGGGAGGTGATAGAGAGATTTTCAGCAGCTTAGAGTTGAGCGCCTTTTTAAAGAAACACTTAGTGCACCATTTCTGAACAAGTTACGTAGGCTTATTCTAGAGTAACCTGGAAGCTTACTCTCACCACATTCCACTCTCCACCTCCTCATCCCCACCCGCCACGGCATAAGGAGAATGTCTGTTCACCCTTTTAGAGGAAACCCCCTACGTGTCATTGATCAGAAAAGGCAGTGATTATGATCATCTGAATCATGCTTTCCTGAGGAAGACCTTTCCGTGAAAGGAAACTTTCTATTTCCTATTTTCAGAGATTGGCATCAGAGGGGACATTCAGTGCTTTTGGTTTAGGAGAGCGGGTGTTTCCAGCTTCACTTTAACTTGTTTTACTTGAACAATCTTCCATGTTCCCACAGCGACTTTGCATTTAGTCTCTTAAGGAGTCAGGAGAAGACTCCAGCAATAGCAGGGTGTTTGAGGTGGAGGAAGGCCCTTGGCATGTGGACTGGGCTGGGCTTCAGGCAGTGCCGTGGAAGCTGCCAGCCCCTCTGCCCAAGGATCAGAGCCGGCGTCCACACTCACCCTGAGTGCTGTTGTGGTGGCCAGTGGCGTTGATGGGACAGTCTACACGTGAGACTGAGGCTGTTAGTCCTGAGTATTTAAAAAAGGTACACAGCTTGCTAGTTATAGGTCTCGAGATCCGCGGAAGGGGATGGCTTCCTTACAAGCACCCTAGGGCCAGGTGGAAGACTCTTACCTAAAGTGGATCTGTAAAGACTCTTTCGGGAGCTGGACACACCATCCAGCTTCGTGAAACCCTGTATGTGTGTGGCTATTGCATCTGGCTCCTGACATTTTAAAGTTGAGGTTTTCATGAACCCCCCCATCCCCACCCCGACACACCGCCTCCGGTGTCCAGCCACATACCTGGGGCCTGGGGGGCCTCCTGAACACCCTCTCCCAGTTGTTCATGAACTTAACTTTTTCAGTCTTAATATCACCTGGAAACCTGGACATGTAAATGTGGGGTCCTACCTCAGCTCCACAGAACCAGAAGTTCTGGGGTGAGGCACATAACTGTTTTATTAGGTCCCTCAGGCGATTCTCTTGACTGCTAAAGTTTGAGGATCACTGGTGTGTCTTTGCCACTTATGTGGAACATTCAAAAATAAATGGTGTAAGCCTCGCTGTCCCCTGTATTTCCTTTCTGCAGTTGGTTTTTAGCTAATGCACCCTGTCTGAGTAGGATGGAGGGCTTTTCCAGTAGGGATGATTGCTACATAGCTGTTTCAGCGGATGAGGTCATGCACCTGGTCTGTAGGTGTCCTTTCCACAGATGGGGCAGGCACGAGCTGGAGCTGTTCTCCTCCTGGGCCCTGGGCCAGCTGTTCCACTCCAGCCCCTGGGGATCCCTTTATGTAGCTCTCCAAGGGCTCAGCCCCAGGAAGACACAGGAGGAGAATGTTTCCTAGTCTGAAGGGCCCTGTTTAGGTTTTGTGTGGAATTTCCAGACCTTGATCTAATAGCGGCACAGAATCGAACACTCTCCCCCTGCATTTTTAGAGACAGTGGATGGCTGTTCTCGCTCATTTCGCATGCAGGTTTTTGTCTTTGAACATTGCACACAAATGCAAACAGAAGTGTGGGCAAGAAAAAAGCAGAAAGAGAAATCCTTAGAGTGGGAAATAAGTTGAACTTCAAGGTGAAATCCTCTTTGATCTTAGTTCAGGGACACCGAAGCACATAATAGTGCAGATGGGCTTTGAGACCCCATTGGTGACAAAGGCTGAGAGAACCCCAAATCAAAAGGGGTTACAGAAGTGAACACTGAAGACCAAGAATGGCACCAGGATTTGCAACAGGACTTGTCAACTCAGATGTCTACAGGGACCAAGAAGACTGTGTCAGAAATTGAAATGTGCAGGCATGAGATGATACTAGGGAGTGGTAGAGATTGTGGTAAACTCAGAGACGCATTTATTGCTGTTTCTGCTGATACTCTGGTTTTGATTTTGTAGTGTCCAGATACTCTGATTTTGTTTTTATTTTGGGGTTTTGAAATGATGCTAGCAATATGGAAACTTGTGACACAGTTCCCAGCTTGTAGAAAACTGTCCATTGTTTTTGGTGTGGGCCAAGTAAAAATCTGTGGGGCAGTATGCAGTCCCCTCTGGACAACCAGAGGCAGGTGTGTTGTCCAAGAGAGAAATGTACCCACAAGCTGCGAATGCACATGCCATTCGCTTTGGAGTAATTCACCGACTCTATGGTAAATCTGTTTGTTATCCAAATTTTGTTACTTTAATTATGCTTTTTACTAACTCCATCACTTCTAAAATTGCAGCATGTAATTGAATGCTGACATTGTCAAGCCAGAAATACTTGATAGAGCCAACACACTGAATTTCTGTCCTGGCTTGTGGGGTCCTTTTTGAACGAATTTTCTGTGCTCTGAGTTGGGAAATAAAACAGACAAGAAAAGAACTTCAGCTGGACTAGTGCCCATTCTGAAATGTGATGTACAAAACTTTTCAACAGAGGTATTTTAACCTTTCAGTTTGCTGTGTATGTGAAAAGCCTTTAGATATAAGATGTACGTGTGTGTATGTGCATGTGTTTGAGTTGTTAGAATTTTAGTGAATTTTCCCACCTAGTCTGACGGTGCTTGCTTGGCTGACGCTATCATCTTCATTTAGAGTTAAAGAAATCTTGTTTGGACCTCTCTGAGGTTGCATAATTCGTCAATGGGGTCTAAATCAAGACACATTTGACTCTGGAAATTGGCCTCTTGCCTGGCTTCTCCTTATTGGGCACAAACATAAGTTTGGCCTGGTAATAAGTTTTAAGGGCAAACAGAAAACATTCATCAGTGTTTAACAAATTGATCTATTTCAGTGTTAACCTGTAATTTTACTGCACACAAAATTCTAAAGAATATGCTATTTTTTTTCTCATTTTATTATTTGACTGGGCTTTTGTAAGTGGGAAAAGGTGGACGTACAGTTTGTATCATTAAGATTAGATGAGCTTTGGATGGTCTTTTAATGTTTTAGTACTAGCTTTCTCATGTTAAAATTCATAGACTTTATAAACATAGTTAAAGAAACTAGGAGGAAGTACATCAAAATGCCAACATTGGTTACCCGTGAATGCGAGAAACAGGTGACTTTATTCTGGTTTGTATACTGGAAACATGAGTGCCCAGTGGGGCCTTGACCCCCAGAGAGAGGGGAGCATGTGGCGGAGCCTGGGGCCTGTATGTTGACAGGCAGCCCAGAGAGCATTGGGGGACCAGTTTGAGAGTCACTGAATTTTAGAAAGTTGGTTCCGAATTCATGCGATCAAGAGCAGATAGTACCGTGGTCTGGAAGGTGGACGAACTATAGGAGGTGGGGAGGGCTTCAGAGGGAGGAACAAATAGAAGCTGGAGGTCGGCTCTGGAGACCTTTGGGATGGTTTCTCAGTGACAGGTGACGAGACCGGAGTTTGAGCAGCGGCCTTGGGAAAGAGAAGATGGAAGAAGTGTCCTGAGAGTCATGTGAGGAACATTCTGGAAACCTTGAAAATGGAGACAGGGTGACTTAGCATGGTGATGTTACAGGACAACCCCTATATGAAATGGGCTCTGTGTCTTGATGGCTTTGGTCTGGAGTGGGGGTGGAGCCCACGAAACCTGTGGGGTTCTTTCAGCTCACTTCCCCCTCCCAACAGTGGGGGAAGCTTGCTGAATTCTGGGAGGAGTTGTTCTGTGGGTTCAAGAGTAGCACACCTTACCAATTCTACCCCAGGAACTGTGGGGCTTTGTCGACGACCCGGCTTGCATGAACTCCACACTTAAGAGAACAGTGCCCTCTCTTACTGTAGCCCTATAATTGTCTCCTGTTTTAATGAGGTGTAAATAGCATGCAGCTTGGCGCCGGAAATGTGTTAACATGGGGTAGTGTTAGCTGAAATTCAACTCCTTAAACTCGAGTGTGAAATGATGCAATATACATGAATGTGACACCCGGCATTATTTCTGTACAGCTCATTCTAAGTCATCTCACACAAAATAAAGTGGAAGCGATTAGAGTCCTGCGAAACAGCGTGTAAATAGAGATATAAAATCAGTGCTGATAAATGCCGAATAGATGGTGGCGGGATCGGCAGTCTGTCCACTGTGAAGGCAGATAAGCAGTGCCGGCCGAGAAGCCTCGTGGCGCCGGCTGTGGGTTGGGTGAGCCGGATCCCTGCGTTCTGGGGTGCTCTGGGTAGCCAAAGGCAGCAGGTGAAGGGGGGGACCGACTGGAAGAGAGCCAAGGGTGTGGAAGGTTCTCCAAGGGGGCTCGCACCGAGGGGGAGGGGTGACGGGCCCTTGCTCCACAGGTTGAGACCTCGCCCGCTTTCTTATGCACTCAGGCCCTCCCTGGTGGCACAGCGGGTTAAAAAGCACAGCACTAAGAAGCTAAAGCCGCTTCCGCATGAGATCAATCCCCCGCTCTGGAGCTGACCCACATGGCGTGGCAGACCTCTCCTGACTCGCCCGCTGCTCCCCTCAGCAGTGTGCTTCATCGATCTGCCTGTTCTGTTCCCCGCTCTGTCTCTGGTGAAGCCTCTCACTGACCCTGCACCTATGGTCTGTACCCCAGTTCTGTATGCATAAGTAAATAAATCTTAACAAACAAACAAAAAAAGGCAATCTCTGGTGACGTCCCTCAAGTAACGTGAACATCTTGACTTAATCAGCTCAGCTATAGGCTCATCAGTGAGTTTTCTCATGGCATCTTCCCCAGTGACGGACCTTGCTACAAAACTTGGCAGGGAGGCCACCTGCCTTCCAATTCATTTGGCCTTGGAGATGAAGATGAAGGGCCACGGCCCTGCCCGCCCTCAGGAAGGCTGGAGCGGGCAGAGGGGGCGCTGGGAGCTGTGAGTGTGAAGCGAATAAGGACAGGGGAGGGGGACCCAGGAGGGGGCTGCCGGGCAGGGAGGGGCGCGGGCGACCCGAGGAGGCCTGGAGCAGAGACCTGAGGAAGAAGCCGCTGGCTTCTCGGCCTTGCACTTGTGCCAGGTCCTGGGGGACACGGAAGGGGACGCTTAGACCCCAGGCGTGGGTGACGCTCGTGAGCGGCTGGCAGGTGCAGCCGTCACGTGACTTTGATTCTGTGTTCCCCATCGGGCCTTGCCCAGCCCCCCTCCCCCTTCGCCGTGGTTCCCCCGGTGGTGCCGGAGGCTGCGGCGGGCAGCTTTGGGGGGCCACTGCGGTCCTGCTTTGGGCCGACCCGGTTTGGAGAGGGTAACTTTGGGTGGTTGATTTGGAAACGATGTTCTTTCTCTTTCTCCTCCCTATTGCACTAATTGCCTCTTCCACACACCAGTTACGGCACAGTTCCTTTCTGGTGCGGGTCTTACACAACAGAGCATGCTTTCTCTTGACGCAGTGCGTGGCAGAACCCACGAGAGCAGGCAGGTGGGGGAGCTCCAGGGCGCCCCCCAATTTGCCGTTAACACCTAGGCCTGGGCAGAAGTGTCGTGCGCATGTGCTCCTTGTTCGTGCATCCCCTGCTCACGCGTCCTCACCACCTCGCCTGCCTTCTGTGCACTTATTCGGCGACGGTTTACGGAGGCAGAGCTTCTGTGTGCTGGGGCTGACGGTGCACAGTGAATAAAACGGGCCGTACTTCTGCCTTCCCGGAGCTGACGTGCTAGGAGAGTGCACATGGAGCATGTGGCCGCAAGCTGGGGGTGAGGCCGTAGGCGGGTGCAGGGAGGGAACGGACTGAGCGGGTGAGCCACTCAGCCAACATGTGGGAGAATGTTCCTGGCACAGGGGACAGCAAGTGCAGTGGCCCGGAGCTGGCGCATGCCTGCTGCATTGGAGGCTCAAGGAGGCTGCTGTGGCCTGACTGAGTTAGCGAAGAGCAGGGCATGAGATCAAAGGGGGCACTTGATGCACGGCCTTGGGGACCGCTACATGTGTTTCGACACTGATCAGGTGTCTTCGGGAGTCTTTGGAGGGATTTGAGCTGTGGAGTGAGTCTAAGGGTTTAAATTCTGAGATGGGAAAGGCTGTATTGGGGAGATTGAAGGGAGGAAGGGAGGCATCAGGGGACCAGTTGGGGCTTGATAACAATACCCAGGTGAGGGGGCTCTGGGTGCTGTGAAGGGTCCGTAGGATTTGCTGAGCCACAGGGCATTGGGGTGAGAGGACACCCTGGAAGTGGGATCCTGGCAGTGGGAGGACGGAGTTGCCATCTTTGGAGAGGGGGAGTGGTAAGAGGAGAAGGTTTAGGGAAGATGGCTACTGAAACTTGTGGCGCCTGGGAGCAGTGAGTGTAGCAGGTGTTTGGATCTGGATGTCTGGAGTCATGAGGAGATTGGGACAAAAATGTGGCGGCCGTTGGGGAATACGTGATGTTATGTCCTTGAGATTGGGTGAGATCACCACATGACTGAGCTCAGGGAGACGACAGAGGGGCAGCTGGATACTGCGACCTTTGGAAGTCTGGAAGTGAGCAGCCAGCAAGCAAACATGGCTGTGAAATGCTGCCAGGGAGCAGAAGGAAAGCCAGGAGAGGGTGGTAATGGGGCGGGGGGAGGCAGTGAAGCAAGGGTCCCTGGAAGGAGGCGGGCGCTGTGGGCCAGATACTGCCCGGGGTCAGGAAGACGAGGACGAGGACGAGGAAGTGAATTGACGGCGGATGGAGTCAGCTACGTGCAGGACATTGGTGAACCCGACAGTGGACAGTGTAGGAAATTTGGGCGGGCGGCAAGAGTTTGAGTAAATTCAAGAGCAATTGGGGATAAAGAAAAAAAACAAGAAACAAAAAAGGGCAAATGGGAGAAGAGGAACTGATACCCAAGCAGACCAAAAGCTTAAAGCACCTGCACTGAACCCAGCCTGGATGCATTTTATCTTAATTTCTTAAAACCTGTAATCAACTTTTGGAATAGATAAGTGTGTAATTAGCTACTTGATGCATTGGGACATTACTGACCTGGGTAACAGTACTTCGCAGGTTACACAATCTTTTTTTTTTTTTAAAGGTTTATTTATGCATGCAGTTCTGGGGTACAGACCAGAGCTACAGGGGGTTAAAATGATTCATCAGAGACAGAGTGGGGAGCAGGACAGGCTGAGGGGAGATGCGCCATGTGGGTCTCTTCCCTGATTGGAGATCGAAATGATGCTGAAGCAGCTTCGGCCAGCCCCACAGTGCTGTGCTTTAACCTGTTGTATCACCAGGGAGAGTCCCACAATCTCGTATGTTAACACTGACAAAGCCACGCATATAATGAGCGACTGCACCAGTGGCTTCCATGGCGAAGGGTTATTCAGCAGAAATTCTGTTTTTACTGTTGTTGTTTGAAATAAAAGTTTGGAAATGAGGCTTAGTAGGGCTCTACCTCAGTTCTGTTTTATTCTGTAAGTTACCCTTTACGGTGAAAGGGATTGTCATGGATGGATTCAAAAGTGGAGCAGAATTCTGTTGCCGACGATTTGCCACCACGTATTGCAAGGTTTTTCTGAACTTGCAGAATGCCGTGAGGTCACATGTGGCCCATCCGTGGAAGCCACTTGTGCCAAGAGAGATGAAACAGTCAGTGTCAAGCATATCCCCTCCGGAATTCCTTGAGCACCTGTCATTTGTAATGCTTTTAGGTGCAGTGAACAGAGCAGGTTCCCTGTTTCTCAGGCCTCTCCCTCCAGCGAGCACGGACGGGCCCGCAGAGCGCCCAGGCACACAGGGGAGCAGCATGTAACTCAGATTTGTGTGGGCTCAGCAGGAGGGGCTTCTTGGTGGAGGTGACCTTCAAATCAAGACCTACAGTAGGAGAGGAGGTAGCCAGGCTTAGAGCAGGAGGCGGGATTATTCTGGCAGAAAACTGTGAGGCCAGAGAGAGTAGACTTTGTGAGCAATGGAGGTAGCTTGGTGGTGCTGTCCTGGGTGGGTGGCTGTGTGCTGGAGGGGGCCAGAGCACCTGCCTCTGAGCAGGTGGAGACCGGTGGAGGACTCACTTCTTCTGGGGTCTTTCTGGAGTAGCAGGTGCGCCCCTCCCTGATGAGTACGTGCCTACGTGTCCGCTCCCCACCTGCATAGTCAATGTTCACTCCCCACCCACGGGCTCCACACAGGGAAGGCAGATTCAGCCGACTGCTGGCGGAGAACTCACACTGTATCTTTCCTTCCCACATAGTGCTGTGTCTGTGTTGCGCATGGACAGACGTCTTTTTCGTGCTTTTATTCCTTAGGCAACACAGTAGGACAGCTGCTGGCATTGCAGGTACATCGTGGTAGATGTCGTGAATAATCTAGAGATGCATAAAAGCAGATGGACAATGCGTGCAGGTTATATGCCCAAGGCATATCACCTTACCCAAGGGACTTTAGCATTTTTCGATTTTGGTGTCTGCAGGGGTTCTCGGAACCAGTCCCTCTGGAATTGTCTGTGTGTGTTACGCTTACAGACTCCTGTGCAGTGTGGTTGAATTCAGGGAGCCACCTGGATGGTACTTTACTCTCTTTAGGGGATGGCACTACATGATCACTCTGCTGTAGGAGAGGCCCCACAAAAGAAATATCAGTTTAAGGCCTGGCATAAAACTTGGCTTCCTGGGCATTTCTTTATCTGCAAAATATGAAATTGATAAGACTTTTGGGTAAGGAAGCATTAAAAGCTCATTAAAAAGAGACGGAACTGCTAACACATTGGCTTGAATTGAAAAAGAGGTAGGAGTTGGGGCTGCCAGGAACAGGGAGAGAAAAAAGGCAACAGATGAGGCATGGACAGGAACAGGTGCAGGGAGGTGAGAGCTGAGGGGAGGCGGTGCGGTAGCCACACCCCGGGCTGAGTGTCCAGTGCTCACGGAACCTGCAGACCACCTGTAATCTGCTCTCCGTGGCTGATTAACGATGAATGATTGTTTCTAGCTCAACACATAACGTCGTCTTTAGATATGAAGCGTCTTCACCCTGGTGGGTGGGCCAAACCAGCATGTGTAGGATTTTTTCTCCAGGAGTATCTAGAAATCATCCCAGGCTTAGGAGGAATACTCCCTCCTAACGCTTGAACGAGGAAGCTACCCTGGCTCCCTGCCCGCCATTTCTACTTGGTGTCATTCCTACCTACATCCTGAAAATACGTGCTTGAGCCCAGACTCAGGCTCCCGTGAATCACACTGACTCCACCAGACCCAGAAGCAGCCACGTGGGTGTTTTTGCTTGCAGGGTCTTGAACTCTGGAAGGACACGCAGGTCCACCTTAAGACTCAGGCCTGATGCTGGAAGGATAATCCACCAGCACCCACCTCTGCAGGGCGGGGCAGTCTTTCTCTGCTGCTTTGTTTCCCAGAGGGCTGTGGGTGGCTGTGGGTGGGTGACTCTGACACAGCATTCCCAGGGGCAATCTTGTCCCCAGCTCTATAGGAAAGCTTCCATTTCACAGCACACAATTATAATTCAGGGGAATTATAATTATAATAAAACTCATTTCATAAAATAAAATTTTAGTTTTTAACTGCTACCATTTCAAAAAAAAAAAAAAAACAACAGCCAGCTTTTCTGCTATTATTCTCTGCCTTCCTGCCCTGTGGTTTCTGAGCTTGTAACCCCTTGCAGGATTTGTCTAGTTGTTATTTTAGCTCATTTAATGTTCTTCTCCCTATATTGTAGCAATTTGAAATTCTTGATTTGTAACTTCTTTTAGCATTAGTGCATCCAGCCTCTCCCCTAGACCTGTGAGGGTTTTTGTTTCTCCTTTCAACTTAAAACAAAACAAAACAAAACAAAACAAGCCGACAAACAAAAAAACCCTAGAGTGGCTGTTGTAAAATATTTTCTTGAGATAGTATGTGTCTTGGTGCCTTGTCCCAGTTTTCTGATATAAAATGAGCTTAAGACAATATCCTAATATCATGGTCTAATAAGTCAAGGAGAAAAGGAACATTTTGTATTAACAAGAGGAAAAGGTATAAATTCCTGTACATAACCTCAGGAACTCAGGAAGAAGTCCAATCTAAGAAAAATCTATTTTACCAAATGTTGTTGAGGTCGATTCCCAGGAACTGATGAATGAGGCAAAGTCCATTTGTATAAAGACTCAATTGTCATCAGACCTCAAAAACAATTTGTGGGTTAAAGCAGGTGATTATCATCCATGATAACTGGATAACTGTATTGTAACAATTAATCCTTTTCTTAAAGAAGCAGGTTGCACAACGTATATCTTATCATAATTGTACGTCTTGTTTGCTTTTTTACAAATTCAAAGTCTCAGTGCACCGGACTTATTGTTATAAAAAGCCACGAGGCTGTTTTGTTTCTTGTCTCCTCTGCTTAACATTTTTTTTTCTCTCTTAAAGATGATTATTTCACACCAAAGTCAAAAGAGAGAATTAACGTTTGCACTTGAGCTAGTCAGGCATGGTGTCTGTTCAACTAGAGCCCAACAGTAAACATCGTCAGTAAACACTGGGGGGAAAAGGTGACACCTGCAAAGCTCTTATGAAATTGGGAAATTGGAATTAGTTTTTGAAAAATCATGGAAGGCACTGGAATCTCTCTCACCCTCCCCTGAGCAATCTCAGCGCTCTCTCTTCTTCCCATCCCCTTCATAAATTGTGTGCGGGCCATTCTTCATTCTGAATATTGCCTGCTGATCAAATAACCACTGTTTAAGTCTGGATCCTTTGCTGCTTCTGACTGTAACAGGTACAGTTTTCACGGATGCCACCCCCACTCCAGAAACTGGAACTACTAATCCCATCAATACCATGGAGAAGCATGCTGGATGTGAGGGCGGAGCAGCCGGGTTAGGATAAAACTGGACATGTGGGCTCTGGGGGTCGCTTGGCCTGGTGGTTCGCGGCTGATCGTTTGGCTCTCGATCGCTTTTCACATGCTGGTGGAGTCCAGGTCAGCAGAACTGGTAGAACATTCTAATTAACTTGTATTTCTCTTCCTCTTTCCCTGGGTTGCGCCTTTACCTTTCTCCTTGTAAATAAGTCCATTATTGAACCCTTTTGAGTGTGTCCATAATACGATTGACTCTTAAGCGTGCGGGTGAGGACCCACAGACAGGCACCCCAATTCACATTGGGGTGCCCTGTAACATGACTAGATATGTCATGGTGGACCAAGTTACAGACCTTGTTTGGTCAACTCGCTTATTTAAAATGTGTGGTCATGCTATTACAGTTGTAAACCAGAAACCAAAAACTATTTGAGCTTGGGCCTGCAGTGTGGGGTACACATCTGAGAAATCCTTAGGTGGTGTGTGGGGCGTGTTCACCTGCTCGCCCAGCCTCAGGTCCGCTCTGTGCAAATGAGGCTTCAGTTAATGCAGCGCCATGGTGGGGTCCATCAAGCGGGGATCGGACCATTTCAGGCCTTCGCCACTGGTTTGCTGGGTTTAGGTTCCTCTGGGTGCCCGAGGCTGTCCCCTCAACAACCTTCCGCCTCTGGTTTTAATCCAAACTCAGGATGACTCCATAATGTTCCCTATATCTGTGACCTGACTGTGAGGGTTTATGTCCAGGTTAAATGAGATACTAAAGATGAGGTTTGCGCCACCTACCTGGGAACAAACCACGCAGGGCAGAGTAAGCAGGGAGCACAACACCAGTGCTTGGCATGGTCACATGGACCACAGGGATTTCTGGAGGAAAACTTCCATGTTTCCAACAGAAGAGCTTCAAATTAATCAGAGCTTCCTGTACCTCTCGCAAAAGGAAAGGGACAAGTCAATGGTAGAGACAGGACCCCAGTGTCTTTGGGGTGGATGGTGTGGTGATGGAAAATGGCATTGAAAGGGAGAAACCAGGCTCTCCCTGGCGGTGCAGTGGGTTAAAGCACCGCATTATGAAGCTCTGCGAAGCCACTGCAGCACGAGTTCCATCCCCAGCCAGGGAGCTGACCCACATGGCGCGGCAGAGCTCTCCTGACCCGCCTACCCGCTGCGCCCCTCAGCAGTGTATTTTGTCAATCTGCCTCTTCTGTTCCACACTCTATCTCTGGTGAATCCTTTCACCCACCACACCTCTTGCCTGTACCCCAGTTCTGTATGCAAGTAAATAAATCTTTAAAAAAATTGAACATTAAAAAAAAAAGGAAGAAACAAATTCTGATTCCTTTTTTTTTAAAAAAATTGTTACTGTATATATATTTAAAAGATTTATTTATTTATGCAGACCGAGGTGCAGGGGTGGTAAGAGGATTCAGCAGAGACAGAGCGGGGAGCAGAACAGGCCGACTGACGAAGTACACTGCTGAGGGGAACAGCGGGCAGGTCAGGAGAGGTCTGCCGCGCCATGTGGGTCACCTCCGGGGCAGGGATTGACTCATTCTGAAGTGGCTTTAGCTTCTTAGTGCTGTGCTTTAACCCACTGCACCACCAGGGAGGGTGCTAACTATATATTTTTAACATTTTTGTTCAATGTGTGCTTTTTCATCTCTGGTGTGGTCCCTGTGAAGTTCCCAGCACCCAGAGCTCATCCATGTGCCAAAATTCAGGGCAATGCCATTTGCAGCAACATGGATGGAGCTGGAAAGGATCATGCTCAGTAAAATGTGCCAGAGAGACAAAAGAAAATATTGATGGCCTCACTTTTTAGGAGTTATGTAGAGGATCCAAATAAAGGATCAGGAAAAAAAAGAAAGAAAGAAAGAAAGAAAGAAAGAAAGAAATTGTAATAAAGTAAATATCAAAATTAGAGGCAGCTATAAATCGAAGACATTCCGTGGGGCTGAAGGGGTGGTGGGGAGCAGGATCACTTCTGACTCGTAAACGTCAAGAGGTGATTTCTTCAGTTTCTCTGCCTTGTTATTCACTGACACGCGGTCCTGAGACTCGGCAGCTGCAGCTGTGGACCTGGGAACAGTCACTGAAGGTCAGGGGAGGGAGGTTGTGACCCAGGCAGGTCCTTCAACCGCCATTTCTTTTTATCACAAGGAATGTGTCACATTTCCTGCTTACTGTGGCTTTTGATAACCGGCGGGTGGGTGTGTCTGCACCCGGGTGTGTCCTGATGCTGTGTGTCCGCTGAGTAAGCGTCATTGTCACACGGGCCCAACAGTCCCACATGGAAGGCCTTGTTCCTGCCAAGCCCAGTTAGGGAAACCAGCCCGGTTTCTTTCTTGGGAACCAGCGTCTGTTGCGCAAGGGCTGCTACCCTAAGCACTGTGGGAATAGCTATCAGCGAGGCATTATTTCTGTTCTTTCATCACCAGAGTTGCTTCCCTCATTTCAAAATCCCACACAGTCACCGAATCAAGGGTCTGCTAGGTTCCATGTGCCCAGGAGCCGGGTGCTTCCAGGGCTTAGCCAAGGGATATCCTCATCCCTGATTTGGAAGGCAGAGGAGTTAAAGCTTAAAATGTTGCCTGATTTACTCATCTACTGATGGAGAAGATTTTTTTTTTAAATTTATTTATTTATTCATACAGAACTGGGGTACAGGTCAGAGATGCGGAGGGTGAGAGGCTTCACCAGAGACAGAGTGGGGAGCAGAACAGGCAGATGGACGAAGTCCACTGCTGAGGGGAGCAGCGGGCAGGTCAGGAGAGGTCTGCCACGCCATGTGGTCACCTCCGGGGCAGGCAGGAATTGAACTCATGCTGAAGTGGCTTTAGCTTCTTAGTGTAGTGCTTTAACCCGCTGCGCCACCAGGGAGGGCCCCTGATGGAGAAGATTTTTATAAGTCCTATTTGAGAGGAGGGGGGCAGTGTTTTCTGTTTTGGTGTGCCTGGGTCAGGAACAGGATCTCAGCAGTTGCTAATGGAATAAAGTTGTCTTGAGGCTGGAAAAATCTGTATGCACCAAAGACAGCACCTTGAGAAATGGACACACACTTCCTACCACATTAATTTCCAACTTACTACCTTTGCCTAATATTTCATGTGTGTGTGATGCTTTAGAAAATGCATTTATGAGGTAGCTCTTCCAGCCCCGCCCCCAGTCACTGACATTCCAGTTTTAGAACTTGTGTAACTTGTGTAGGGAGGTGGGATCCATAATTAATTTGTGCACAGTATATTTTGACACTTTCAATTTGCGCCTGTGTAACTGGATTGAAAAGTTGAAAAGATCCACATGAAATCGCTTGAAGTGAGCTGAAATCCAAGCTCCTTGGCAGCCCTGTCTTCGGTGGAGCTGGCTGTCTTACTCTTAGAAAGCAAGGGACGATGAGTCAAACTGAAGATTCTCTTTTCCAAAGTCCTGACTCCATCAGGCGAGGACCAGGCACCAGGCCTGTATGGCTAATTCAGCTTGTGCCCTGCTGGAGAGATGCAGGGTTCACTCTCAGAATGCATTTGTGGAAAATCTGTTACAGGGCAGGGAGAGAGGGGTACCCCTGAGCCCCCAAACCTGCTTGCTCTAAATAGGTTCTGCCATCTGCCCCATCAAGACAAAACATAAAAGACTTTAATGAAAAGGAACTTTAATTCAGTGAGTCTACAATATGGAAGACAAAGAATATAATTTCAAAATCAAACACCTGAAGTTACCCATCCTCTCGTGGGCAAAAGTCCACCCAAAAGGGATTGCCCAGAGCAAGGCCTGAAAGCCCACCACAAGACTAAAGCACCTTCTGGCTGGGACCCATAGACAAGGGTCAGACATGGCCAGACAAGTCTGGGAGGAAAAGAGCAAAGTCAAAATCAATATAACATGGCCATAGTGAACCTCCCCACGGGTCTCCCACCCACATCACTTTCAACTTATTTTTACCTTCAAATTTTAATTTATTTTATTTGGGGGAAGGTGTGAGGAAAAGGCCAGGATGCTCACAGAAGACACGTAAAGAGTTAGGTAGGAAGTGCAAATTCTGCCCAGGGTTCTTAGCCGGAAGGCTGCATTTGCTAGGAAGATTGGGCTTCTCCTGAAGTGATACAGGAGGAAAAGGTGTTTTCTGGCCACCCCAGCCTATGATTCTATTGCTAGTTCTAATTGTGGGGCTGATGAGACCCCAGGGCCTCGTGAGACCCATGTGCATGTTTTCGGGCTCGTTCTGTAGTTCAACTGCACCCTGGAGGTCCTGGGGCCAGGACCTAGGGGCAGGACCCGGACAGGGGCCGAGTGGCTCTGGCTCCGACGACACCGTTCCTGCTGGTCATCTCAAATCCTACAAAGTGTAGCCTTGTGGGTCCGCCCCCTCCCTGGGAGTGAGGGCAGCATCACTGTGTCCCTGGCCAGTCCTCAGGCCTGAGGCCACCCTCTGTGAGAGGTAGACTGGCCGTGGCTTCTGGGGGTTAGGGATGTGTGTGTCTGTGTAGACCTGTCTGCAGGATGCTGTTAAATGATAAGGGGGCATTTGCCAGGGTGCCAGGGCTCCAGGTAGAGGGTGTGGCCAGGACTGGGGTCTCTACTCACACTGGCCCAGCCTGGCTCAGCATGGGGAGGTTGCAGACCCTTCCCAAGGGAGCCTCAGCTTTCCTGTAGGCCAAAGGATGTTAAACATCTTTGATGTGTGTGGTGACCAGGTGATGATGGGGGGGGGGCGCACGACATCTGGGGACTGTCGGCCGCTGGAGGCTCTCGGCTCAGGCTGGTCAGAGACTCTTCGGGAATAGGCTTTGGCTTAGACCCAGGAATACAAGGCTCAGGCACCGTGTTCCTGTTCCATGGCGCCGGGGGAAGATGTGGATGCAGCTTTGCATGTCCAGCTTCTGGAACCAGGCAGCACTGCCTTTCGGTTTTCACTGACTTGGAGGAAACAGATAAGGAGTGATCGGAAACAGCTGCTTTGGCTGGGGCGAGCAGAAATGCAGCCTCCTGGAGAGCTTGGTAATCAGGAGTATGAATGGAAAGTCCTCTCTGATTAAACATTTGGGAGCTGTGGAATGCAATGTCTTTTCGTCAATTATCCCGCCCCTCATTGTCTTTCCGTGGTTTGCAGATTTTATTTTTGTTTGTCCAGTAACGCAGAAACACTTTCTTGTGACGATAGTTAAGCAGTTGAACTCCCAGGATTAGCGCAAACAGCCCCGCCCTCCCTGGGTGGACTGGGGCTGAGCATCTTCCTACACATCTGCGTATTCACAGGTAACTACTTAACTTTACTACTGGTGGACTCAGGGGCGGTTAGGATCTGGTTCTACTTTCTTTTTACATTTAATAGTGTCTTAGTCTTTGGACTGCGCTGTACTCAGACACCCGTAAATGCTTAGAAGTAGTTATTATACAATCAAACCTAACGCATCGGTGGCTTGGGAAGGGCTCCATGAAGGCCTGGGTGCCTCCTGGGAGCATGGGCCACCCACGATGGGACCCAGCAGGGGACACAGCAGGGTGTCTTAGGGCAGGCAGGCAGGTTGGCCAGGTATCTTAGGTCAGCCTGGGAAGGAGAACAGGTCTGTTGCTACGAGAGCTAGTGACTGTGCCTCCAGTTCTGTTTCTGACACTTATTTTTTTAATGCCAGGACCATGTTAAATGACAGGTGTCCTAATCTCTGAGACTTAAAGAGAACATGAGCTTCTGTCTCTCTCAAACTGGCTTCATAATTTTGCAAGACGTGTTAAGACAGTTTGTTCAGTTTTTGTCTCCAAGCACAGGTTGACTCCTTTGGTGCACTGCTGGGAACAGGGGCCCAGAACTGGACAGGGGCTCTCTTGGAGTGGACATTGGCGCAGCTCTTCGGAAGCACTCAAGGGCTACTGCCACCACGGGAGGCCTGTGGGAGCAGCTTGCAAAATTATATTGTCTGTTGAACTTGCCCGGCCCCAGCAGGCCACTGGCACCCGCAGCCAGTCCCCAAGTGCCGCGGTGACAGTCCTGGGAGCCACACCGCTGTCAGTGTCAGCATCACCTCAGTCCATGGACGCCTGTTGGCTTGACAGCCTGCCAATCACATGCTCTGTGTCTCTTCTTCAGGCTCCCAAGGTGACCAGAATCTGGTCACCGGCTCTCTTTTATAAATGACAGAACACAAACTCTAGAAAGATGGCGTCATCACAGAGTGCATGGGGCAGCACCAGCCTGATCTCCTAACCACTGTCTGTGCTCTCTTGTTTTAAAAAGATTTATTTTTGCTTATTTATGTACACAGGAATTAGGGTGTAGGCCAGAGGTGTGGGGAGCAGGGGAGGGGGGTGAGAGGGTTCACCAGAGACAGGGTGGGGAGCAGAATAGGTAGATCCACTGAAATCCACTGCTTAGGGGAGCAGTGGAAAACAGGAGAAGGCTGCCATGCCATGTGGGTCAGCTCCCTGGCCAGGGATGGAACTGGTGCTGCAGGGGCTGCAGATAGCTCCACAGTGCTGTGACTTTAACTCCGGCCACCGGGGAGGCCCTGTCTCTGCTCTTGAAGGCATCAGATGGTGTATATTGCACATCTCTAGTTGCTGCCCAAAAGAGCATCATTCTAGAGCAGAGAGGAACACTCAGTCAGCGACTGAGCCCTTTTCTAAGAACTAACTGGAATCAGTTAGCAGTAGAAGGACCTTCACATCTCCTGAAGATACGGGGTCATGTCTCTCCCAGCTTTCTAAAGAGATCGTGATCACTGTGTCTGATGGCCCAACCACAGTGAACTCTTAATCTATTTTCCAGATAATCTGGGTTTCTGGGGTGTAGGGCAACGGGGCATCTCCTTGGTTGGGCGTGAAATGCTCTTCACCGTTCAGTTGTCTGCTCTTGGACACCGGGCCACAGGATGCGCACGCACAGGGGTTTATGAGGCTTCCACACTAGATTTCGATTCTACCTTAGTCGATCCTGAAATCCCAGTCAGCGGGAGCACTATGGAACATCTCAGGGACAAAGCGTGGTTTTCCCGTGTCTGTCCCTCTCAGGCCTGCTTCTGAACTCCAGTGCCCCTTGTCAGGGAGTCCTTCCAGGAGGGGAGCATCCCTGCTGTCAACCCGCTCAAGGAGAAGGCCCCTATACTCCTCTGTGCCGCCCGTTCAGCGTGACTGTGAGCTCAGCCTCCCTCCTCCACAGCCCCACCCTGAGCTCACCTCGAATCTGCAAAGTGGGGGCGGTCATTATGGTTGTCCTGAGAGCTCAGGGGGCACCGGGGTGCGCGCTCCACTCAGCTTCTGGAATAGAAGCTCGGGAGCTGGTGTCTGCACATTTGGTGCTGTTTTGCCCTAAATGAGGTCGCCCCTGCCCCAGACACACTGGTGTTTCAGCCTCCGCTCTGCTCACAGTAACTTCCGCTGCTGACAGTCAACCAGAGAGGAGGTTTACTCATCCAAAAGCCCCTTTTGCAGAGCTGCAGCCATTCTGTGATTTCTCTGCCTCCCAGCTGCCCCCAGTGCAGTGCACCCCGAATGTCTTCACGGGCAGCCCTAACCTTCAGTACAGTGTGCAGGGTCTGGACCTATACAGTTACAGTAAGTGGCAAGTGCAACGTCTCAAGTTACTCTGGAACAAGTTTTGCACGGGAGCCTCTTCCAGGTGCTTCCTCTTGAACAAAAACGTTAGAATCCCACAGAAAAGGCTGCTTTATTAAAAAAAACATTGAAACAGAAACATTGCACAGTGGGCTTTCCGTCCCGCAGAGCTGTGCGGCACAGTCCGCACGAGCTTGTCTGTGAGCCGCCCTTCTCTCAGCCCTGGCCTGACTCACGCCTTCCTCCGGCCGCCTGTGGCAAGATCTGTGTTTATGTGAAATATGGAAACCAGCCCCCTTTTGTGCTTGAGTTTGGATGGAGCAGCTGAGCTGTTTTCCTTTTGTTATTTTTAAAGGGGCTTCGGTTTCAGAACTGGAGTTTGGCTGAGGAGACACAGCTGGCGGCTGGAGTCCCGCCGACGTTTCTGCAGCTAAACTCAACTCGGGACCCGCCTCCTTGCCTGGAAACGTGAGGCACACACACCCTGAAGCTTTGATTTGCCCAACATTGAAAACAAAATAGCTAGTCAAGTAAAGATAGAGAAATCTGCGCTGAAGGAAGATTGGTTTACTGAGTGACTATCAGGATGACACTTAGCCGCGTTCTTGATGAAATAAACACATGGCGGAAAGCCTGGTGTGTCTCTCCACTGGCCAGGGGGACTGAATTCCCCAGTTCTATGCCACAGCCATTTATGCTTTACCTCTTGTGTGTGCCTGGAAGCTTTCACATTTTAAACATCTTACGATGGTTGTAACTGACGAGTGCAAAGGTTTGGTTCTCCTGATGCCTCGTGGGTACCCTGCGGACCCAAGTATACCTCAGGCCTGTGAGAGGAGGCGCTGCACGGAGCCGCTCCTGCTCCCCGCCTCTGCTTACACAAGTACACACAGGCCGCCTTACACCCCTTCTTTGGCCTTGGGTGCTTGATACTATCTGGCCAGGTGCACCACGCAGGTGCCATGGAAATGAAGAGCTGCTGTTGAGCAGACTCACATTTGTTTTTTTAAGCTGAGGCAGCTTGGTTACAACACCGCTTGTTGTTTAGGGGTTCAGGTCCACACTGTCCTCCACCAGTTTAGTGAGTGGGTCCCTTCTCCCCTTTGTCCCCTGTCTTCTCTCGGCCTGGTAGCCTCAATTCTCGGTCAGATTTCTAGGGTTTGTTTTGGTTTCATTGTTCCTTTGTTTCATTTCTTTATATTCCTTGTAAATCACCCAGTATTTGTCTGTCCTGTTCTGCTTACTTCGATTAGCAGAATCCCCCCCTCCAGTTCCATCCATCTTCTTGCAGAGGGCAAGAGTTCATCCATTCTCCGCTCTCCCACATTCCCCCTCGTTGGCTTTTTCTTTTTTTAAGATTTATTTATTTATGCATATAAGAACTGGGGTACAGAGGTGTGGGAGGTGAGAGGATTCACCAGAGATAGAGTGGGGAGCAGAACAGGCAGATCGAGCAAGTACACTGCTGAGGGGAGCAGCGGGCGGGTCTGCTGCGCCGCGTGGGTCACCTCCCTGGCTGGGAATTGAACTTGTGCAGCAGTGGTTGTAGATTGCTTCACAGTGCTTCATTTTAACCCATTGTGCCACAGGGAGGTCCCCATTTGCCCTTTTATACAGCTGAGTAGTATTCCACTGTGTGTATACACAATATCTTCCCAACCCGCTCATCTGTCCTTGGGGACTTAGGCTGTTTCCACAGCCCAGCTAGTGTAAATAGGGTAGCCAAGGAAAAGGGGTGTAGACATGCCTTCAAGTTCATGTTTTTGCATTCTGTTAGACCCCCAGCAGTGGCTCACATCACAGAAGCAACGAGTGTTGGTGGGGAGGGGAAGGGAACAGCATCCTCACATGCTGCTGAGCGGAATGTAGCCTGGCGCAGCCCACATGTGGAACAAGGCCGGTTCTTAAAGCGTCAAAGACAGAATCTGAAGTTCTTGCTCTGACTTCTTTTTTTAAAAGATTTATTTATTTATTCATACAGAACTGGGGTACAGGCCAGAGATGCGGAGGGTGAGAGCTTCACCAGAGACAGAGCAGGGAGCAGAATAGGCAGATTGACGAGGTACACTGCTGAGGGGAGCAGCGGGCGGGTCAGGAGAGGTCTGCCACGCCATGTGGTCACCTCCGGGGCAGGCGGGGATCGAACTCATGCGGAAGCGGCTTTAGCTTCTCAGTGCAGTGCTTTAACCCGCTGCGCCACCAGGGAGGGCCCGCTCTGACTTTTTTTATTGCAATGAAACCTTGGCTCCAGTCTTTGCCCTTTTCCTTTCTTCCTTGGTGCCCAGAGGAAGAAGATGTAGGCTGAGTGAATTAAAAGTGCAGAGTGTAGCTGTGGAAACAGAAAAGCTTAAAAGAGCATGTGTCCCTCCTCCCTTTCAACAGTGCATCTTCCTAAACAATGTTTTGTGAAGATCACAGGCCATGAAAGGAAGGCGAGTGGCTCGCGCGCCAGTGCCCTTCTCTTGCAGCTTTGTCCTTCAGGGGTCTTGGCTCTTCCTCCAAGGTATAATGTCACCTGCAGAATTACAGCCGCGCCCTGCGTCTGCCACAGCACATGTCTGGGTGTCAAGACAGTTTATAGCGGGGGGAACCCAAAAGAACTCCGAAAACATGTAACTTTCAGGAAAAAGAAATAGCAGTTTTAAACAGGGAATTTTAAATAATGGGAACATGCATGGGCTTATGCTTTTATTGTGGGCAGCTTTTATCAAAAGAGGACCTGCTGGAGGGAAATGCACGGGACTATGGTGGTGGCACACGGGTGATTTGGTGATGGGAAACCCGCGGGGATTACAATTGAGATGGAAAAAAAAATGTGCAAAATTATGTAAAAATAAACTTTTGTAATAATTAAAAAAAAAAGAGGACCTGCATTTCATTCATTCACTCACTCACTCACTCAGTCATTCACTCACTCACTCACTCATTCACTCATTCACTCACTCACTCACTCAGTCATTCACGCACTCACTGAGAACCTCAAGGTGCAGCTCTCCTGAAGGACCAGGTGCTGGGAACACAGGAATGAGGGTCTCCCTGGAACCATTAAGTAGTTTGGATTTACTAACATGCTGGGGGACATGATGGGAAGAAGACATCTAGGGAAAAGGAACCCTCTTGCGTCGTTGGTGTGAGTGCAGACAGATTTAGCGCCTATAGAAAACAGTGCACATTCTCAAAACATTAAGAATAGCTCTACCATACACTGTAGCAATTATATGGTAGGCAGGGTCCCAAGAAGAGAAAAACCTTAATTTGAAGGGATAGCTGTGCTTCTCTGTCCATTGTGACACTATTTACAATGGGCACGTTATCACCAGGAGTAGATAAAGAAGATGTGGTCTGTCTACACAGTGGAGTACTACTCAGCTGTCAAAAGATGAGCTCTTGCCATTTGTGACAGGGTGGGTGGCACTGGAGGGGAATATACCGAGTCAGGTAAATTGGAAGGAGAAAGGCAGCTGCTGGATGGTTCCATCATGTGGACTACACGTAAACCAAACAGAGGGACCTGAGAGCCAAACTGACTCAAACCTTAGAAATTTGACTATAAAATCGAGGCTACCAAAGGGGGGAAATGGGTGCAGAGAGGGCCCAGTAGGCCACAGTGGAGAATCAATGGTGTTGTGGGGTGGTGTGCTGTGATGACATACACCTGCAGAGGCAAGAAGCTGCACCTCCAAATCACGTGCAGTATTTAAACCAACATTACCTTGTTAAAAATAATTAAATTAATAAAATAAGTGGTGCAGGGAGCAGCAAGGACTACTGGCCCTTGTGGGTGGTGTGTGGTGGTGTCCAGAGGAGGCCGGGAAAGCAGAGGACTCAGGTGAGACTTGCAGGGTCAGGAGGAGGCCACCGCCTCGGAGGGGCACCGGGCAGGAGAGAGCAGGCGTGAAGCTGTGGGTGTGGGAGGCAGCAGGTCTGTGAGGGGAAGGCACCCCAAGTCGGTGAGGCTGGGGTGGGGGGGAGGAGCTTGGCCAGTAGCCCTGGCTCCACTTTGGGAGGCCTGGCGCAGGTCAGTCCCTTCAGTGAATGCTCCCTCACCTGAGAGATCTGCTCTGCCTGTGACATGTTTCCCTTCCTCGCTTTCTCTTCCAGGTGCTTAGACCTGACCTATTGCCTGTCTCTATCGTTGTCTTGTCTGTCTCTGCCTTATCTGTCTCTTATCTCTGTCTCTTGATTCTTGTCTTTGTTTCTGTCGTCTGTCTTGTTTCTGTCCTGGAAGTACCCTGAGGTAGGGACTTTCTTCTGTGTAGACTGCTTCCCCAGGGCCCCCCACAGTGTCCACCGCTGCATGATTTAGGGGCTTTGGACTTCGCCCCCCATGTGCTGGTGAACATCTGAAGTGTGTTTGCGAGTTAGAATAACAGTGTGAACACACGCAGGCTTTGTGGTCCCTGGCGCTTACACCACCAGCAGAAGAAGCGTGTCGGCACCTGGCTCTCAGGCAGCCCCGGCTGGGCCCTGCCTCCTGGGCTAACTCAGTAGCTGTACTGGCCTCATGCTAGTTCTGATGTTCTGAAACTGTGCTGAAAATTACAGTGAAGGCCGGAAAATGCGCTCTCCAGGCTCTCCCAGCAGTGACCCCGCCTTCTGGTACAAGTTGCCATGTGAAATCGTACAATCGTTGTTCTCCATTTTTTGATCATTCAGTGATGCAGAGATTCCAGAGCTCCTAATGAGTCATCCCTGCCATTGAAATGCTTTGGATTCAGAGAGGGTTCCTGATGTAAGAATAGGTTTTAATAAACTTCAACACAGCTGATGTCAGCCAGTTGTGTCTTGCATTTGGGTTGTTTGCAAGTGAAAGAAGGGATATGATGTTTCATCCTGTTTACTGGGCTTGCTGAGGGAATGGACTGTTCCAAAACATTGTTTCCCCGTGATGGGCTTCATCCCTTTAAGACCTGAATCTGTTGTATTTTTCTCTTTGATTTTGGATGGACATATTTCTAAAGCAAATTTACTTTTTTTTTTTT